>NC_134209.1:42057000-42359250 GCF_965140235.1 Caretta caretta | reverse complement strand
AGCTCAGATTATTACAACACAATCTTAAAAAGTCAGCTTTTTACTATATATGTTACTTCATTATTTATTTGCAGTGATGTTGCAGCTGTGTTGGTTCCAGGATATACAAGACACAGACTGCTAAACGTAAGGGGTTAAACACACATGGTGGGAGACCACTTAAAATGAAGTGGGCAATTGAGGGTTAGCAGGCAAAGGGATGTGTTACAAATTGTTGTCATGAGATATAAAACCAGTGTCTCTGTTGAGTCCGCAAAAAGAAAAGGAGTACTTGGGGCACCTTAGAGACTAACCAATTTATTTGAGCATGAGCTTTCGTGAGCTACAGCTCACTTCATCGGATGCATACTGTGGAAACTGCAGCAGACTTTATATACACACAGAGATCATGAAACAATACCTCCTCCCACTCCACTGTCCTGCTGGTAATAGCTTATCTAAAGTGATCATCAAGTTGGGCCATTTCCAGCACAAATACAGGTTTTCTCACCCTCCTTTGTGTGTGGGGGGGTGGAGGGTGAGAAAACCTGGATTTGTGCTGGAAATGGCCCAACTTGATGATCACTTTAGATAAGCTATTACCAGCAGGACAGTGGGGTGGGAGGAGGTATTGTTTCATGATCTCTGTGTGTATATAAAGTCTGCTGCAGTTTCTACGGTATGCATCCGATGAAGTGAGCTGTAGCTCACGAAAGCTCATGCTCAAATAAATTGGTTAGTCTCTAAGGTGCCACAAGTACTCCTTTTTGCGAATACAGACTAACACGGCTGTTACTCTGAAATCTGTTGAGTCCATGATTTCTAGTGTCTAACAAAGTTAAGACTTTATGTTCCCAGGCTCGACTTTTGAAGGTGTTGTGCCGGTTTCCCTAAAGGATGAGTACTGAGAGTCAGATATGGAGTGGCTGCTTTGTGAAAAGTGTTTGCCCACAGGAGAGATGGTATTTGTGTCTTTTTAGATAATTTTTCTGTGAGAGTTCCTCTAAGGACATACTGATTGTAAGATTTCACCTACATAGTTTTTTGGGCATTTGATGCACTGGATGAGGTAAACCACATGTTGTGAGACGCATGGATAGGCCCCAATGATTTTTGAAAGGGGTCTGCACACCATTTGAAATTTTTTAGGGGTCCACAAATGTAAAAAGGTTCAAAATTACTGTTCTACGAGGCTGCATTGCAATGTGCTATTACTATGTATTTCCTGTCTTTTGTTTAGTCTTTCTGAATGATGCTGAACAAAGTAATGCTTCCAACTTGGAGAAAGAAATTATTCAACAAAAATTCCCTTGAACTAGTTTATTGTTTTCTAAGGTGCTATACTAAAATATAGCAGGTGGCAGAAACTAGTAGAGAGAAGGGACTTATTAAAAAGACCACCACCTCTTTCAGGCCCACTCTTACACAGCCACATTCACAGTTTCTTCTTTCAAAAAAGAGAAGAGAAACAGGAAGAGGTGCTGGTCAATTTATTGTAGTAACATTGCACTAATGGTACTTTCCATCCAAGGAGCCAAAGCTTTTTACAAATGGCCAATAAGAAACAAGACAACCCTGCGAGTTAAGTAGCACTGTCCCCATTTTACAAGAGGAACTGGCAGAAAGAAATGTGTGACCTGCCTGAAGTCACACAAGGTGCACGTGGCAAAATCAGGAATAGAATAAAAAAATCCCGGTTCCTGATCCCATTGTGACAGAATGTACTCTTGTATTCACACCCTCCACCAGTGGTTCTCAATTTATTTACCATTGTGGACCACATATGCAGCTCTCTCTGTGTTATGTGGGCTGCATCCAAACAATATATATACTACCTGCATGTCCCTGACTGTGTTACATGGGCTGCTGCTATGCGCTGCTTGGGCCACAGGTTGAGAACCACTCCCCTACACACTACTATAATAATCTTTGTACAAATCATGTATTTTGAGGTATTACTTAAAAACTCATAATTTGCTGGTCGTTATTGTCATGGCAAAATACGTGTGGCAATACTGCATGGGAAATTACAAGATTCCACTGTGTTATTAACACATGTTCCAAACAGAAACTGAGAAACAAGTCTGTCCTAAACAAAGGAATACTTGCACTGCTTAATTTGCATTTAAGCAGTAAACAGAGGCATCAAGCAGGAAGGGAAACAAAGGAAGCTAACAGCTGAGAAAAAAGCAGCAGGGAACATCCTTCCACATAAACTTTTTATCTCCTGGTACTGAGCTGGAAATGTTTTTCAAGGGGGTTGGGGGGAACTATAAAAAGGAGGGAGAAACACACCAAGGAACCACCCACCCCCTGTCCATCAATTCACTACACCGGAAGAGACAAAATAGCTGTTGGACTGGGGGAGGGGTCCTGATGTAAGAAGTTTGATCAGTAAGACTGCTGAAAGCATGTAGTGAGAAAACTTTTTTTAATTTAACAATTTGTTAAATAAGCACCAACAACATTTTATCTTTATTTTTCTTGTAATCAATTCTGACTTTTATGCCTCATTACTTCTGCTCACTTAAAATTTCTCTCTTTGCAGTTCATAAACAAATTTTATTGTTTTATTTAATCCAGTGTGTTTAAACTGAAGTGCGTGGGAAACTCCATTTGGGGTTACAAGTTGTGTGCATATTATTTCTATTAAAGGAATAACAGGCTTAATATAACTTGTATTGTGCAGGAGAGGGCTGGGGAGTACAAGACATACACTTCTGCAGGAAAATCTAGGACTGTTGGGATCACCCTGCACTATAGCTTAGGCTAGTGAGAGCAAGAGAGTAACCCAAGTGAAGCCCGCAGGCTATAGTTGCACACAGACACTGAGGGTGGGGCACGCATGCTGGAAGGCTGTTTGTGAGGTTTTGTAAAGCAAGGCATTGCAAGGCAATCCAGGTTGCAGGGCAGGGGTGACACAGCTGCTTCTTAGTCTGGATTTTACTATATGTTACACCTATACTTGAGCAACAGCCAACCTCTCCCACTTGCAGTACGGAAAGGTTTAAAAGAAGGCATCTTCCAAAGCCTTAAAAGAAAAAACAAGTCATTGCAAAGAAAGAAAGAAGTGCTGCTCCCAGGCAGTACCCCAGTCACCCTGGCTCTGGGATAACCCCCATATTTATAATTACAATAGGATGCAGTGAGCACAAGGAACAAAGACACCCTAAAGCATCCCTTCACCCTGAGGACTTGCATTCCTTCACACTAGGGTCCCTGTCAAGAACCATGCATGTTTCTCTCTATAAACAATTGCCAATAAGAGTCAGAATGTGTAACAGAATTCACAATGGAGTTCAGTTGTCTCTCTGAACTAATGAATTTTAAATATGTGCACCTTCCTGAAACTTCAGCGCACATATTTATGGATTTCACCACACACTCATGTGGCACTGCATTTATTGAGAAAGGCCTTGAAGGCTCTTTCAGAAGAAATCCCAAATTCCAGTGATAAGGGTGTGAGAGATTATTTTTATAGAGAAATTAAAGTTATAGATGACTAACCTCACTTTAGGTAGCAGACAAATGTGTGGACCTCCTTCCACAATAGAGGCAACAAGAATATCAGAAAAAGCTATACCTCTGAGGGAGCACTAATGAGTTGTTAAAACAGGAAATCCAAAGTTAAGAATTCCTGGGATTTACTCCTAGTTTGCTTTGTGACCTTGCGCAAATCACTATACCTCTCTGTGCCTGTTTTCATGTCTGTAAATTGGGGAAAATAGCAGCAACCTACATCACAGGAGTGTTGTGTGGCTTAATTATTGTTTGTGAAGTGCTTTGAGATCTGTAAATGAAAGGTGCTGTAGATGTTCAAAGTATTATTTTCCTCGTTAGATAAGTAAATATATCTGAAATAGTCCTGTCCCTGGCTTAGCGATCAGCCACTTGATGGACAAAAATGTCAAGTTAAAAGTGAACTTTACAAGTCAAAGGCTATAATGGCTGAACACTAAAGGAAAACAAGCAAATCCCACTTAAATATTAACCCACTGTAAAACACTAGATTACAAATAAGGATACAGTATCTTAACAAAATGAAATTTAGTTCTCTTGCAATTTAACGAGACTGTCAATCAATCTGTTCCTCGTCAAGCTGGTACCAAATCATTTTCATAGGGCTTTCTTCTTCTGCCTTATCAGTCAGGCAATGTGTGAAAGATTCACAAGAAAAACCCAAACTTTGTACTCTTCCGTGACAAATAAAGATTGGAGCATTGCGAAGAACACTCTGAACACAAATATACATTGGAAAGGCACTTATATTAAAATTTAAAAAAAAATCAATAAATCACATCTACATATTTTGTACCTCATAGTGTTGCAAGTAATCCCTCTGGCATGATCCTGCACTGAGTCCAAATGGACAGGCTGCATGCCTCACACAGAACCCCACTGGCTTCAGTGGGACAGCATGGGAGCTAATTTCAAGACTGGGGTCTAGGATTACTATAAGAAAGTCTTTAAAAATATTTGTTTTTGCAGCGTTTGCTTTGTGCATAACCACACTTTGTGTATAGTTACCATTTCCCCTTCATAGTCAGTTTCTCCATTGTTTTGTCAATCCCCACAAACATTTTAAAAGACTGGAAAATGTTACTGTACAATCACAAAACGGGGTAACTCAGCAGTAGGTGCAATATCTGAAACTACTTTTAATTCATTTTTTGAAAACGGACCACCCTACATGTTTACTGCGTCCCTACTGAAACTGAATCCAATTCAAATCTATTCTAACAGGAACGTGGAGCACAAAGGGGACGAAGAAAATGAATGCATCAACTCTATGCTGAACGGGTTGTTGCAGTTTCTCACACATTTTTATGCAGAGATAAGAGATGACTACATACAGGTTTGAACGTATTCAAAAGTTGAAACAGAGTGTTTACGTAAATCCAAAGTCTCAGGTTATCAGATGTTTAAGAACAAAGTTTTGAAGATCTGCCTACATAGAGCATTTATGCAGCTAATTATGCTCAGAGTTAAAATATCAAGCCAAGGTAAGTGACTCATGGCAGAAAAGTTTTTAAGACAGCCTGTGCCAGAAACGACAAGACATAACAACAGAAACCAAAAGAGCAAAAAGGTGGCAGAGGCAGCGTTATTTATACGATGGTAATCCTCGGCGGCCCCAGGCACTGTACAAACACATTCCAGGAGGCTCCTGCTCTCAAAGAATCTATGACAGTTCACACACAATGGCTGGGGTGACAACTGGCTGAGCCGGTTCCGAAGGCGCCTCCGGAGACAGAGCACAGCCCCCTCCTGCCATGCCCGGGGGGGGGGGGGGGGGGAAGGGGGCGCAGAGGGCTGGGCAGGCCCGCCCCGCCCCCGGCAGCTCGGCGTCCGGGGATAGCGCAGGCCAAGGCGCCCGGGCTGCAGCTTGGGCCCCCGGCAGCGGTGCCTCCCGCTGTCCCTAGTGACAGGGGCCCGGCGGGGCAGAGACTCCGAGGAGCCGCCCCGTGCGACGCGCTGCGGGTCTCCCTTCCCCAGCGGGGTGAGGCCCGGCCCGGCCCGGCCGCTCACCTGGGCGATGCCCGCGCCCATCAGGCCGCCCCCGATCACGGTCACATGCTTCACGATCAGCTTCTTGGCGGCGGCCGTGGCGGCGGAGGACGCGGCGCCCGCGAAGCGGCGGGTGGCGAAGGCCATGGCGAGCGGAGTGAGCGGGCGGGGGCGGCCGCACGCAACAGCCGCCCAGCGGGGGCGGGGGGGCGGGGCCGCGGCAGCCTCGGGCAACGCCCACCCCGGGGGCCCCCCGCGACACCGGCCGCCCCGCGGCCCTGAAGGGCGGCTGCTGACCGCCCGGTCCCGAGGGCAAGAACCAACCGCGTGGCTTCCTGGGGCAGAAAATAGGCAGAGTGCCCTCCACAGGGGCAAGAGCCACCCCCACCATGTCCCTGGGCATGCCCCCCGCCTCCCCCCCCAGCACCCCCTACCCCCCAGTGCACCGTCGCCGAAGGCATGCGCTGCCGCCCTGACCCGCCCCCCCATGATCATTAACTAGCCTAATTCCTAATAACCAGCAAAAGGCAAAATGTGCACACACAAAAATCGGTTTCAGAGTCGCAGCCCTGTTAGTCTGTATTCGCAAAAAGAAAAGGAGGACTTGTGGCACCTTAGAGACTAACCAATTTATTTGAACATAAGCTTTCGTGAGCTACAGCTCACTTCATCGGATGCATCCTTTTCTTTTTACAAAAAAATCGGTTACATTTGTACCATGCCTCAAAATGCATGTCCCTTTTTTCTTCTCTTTACTGGATCCACAAGCCATGGTTAGCAGGAATTCTCGTGCTAGAGATAAGCGTCCCTACAACCAAGCTGTCCCTCACTCCTATACTAGTTTAAAAAAAAGAGAGAGAGAGAAAAAAAATTGCATAGAACGGAGGCCCCGATTTTGATTCTTAAAAGGTTTTACCAACTTCATAAAGTGAATGAGGTGTTCTGGGGGAAGCGGGGCACCTTCCACAGGTAATGAGCTATTACCAGCAGGAGAGTGAGTTTGTGTGTGTATGGGGGTGGGGGGGGGGATGTGAGAAAAACCTGGATTTGTGCAGGAAATAGCCCGACTTGATTATGTAAAGAGTTGTCACTTTGGATGGGCTAGCACCAGCAGGAGAGTGAATTTGTGTAGGGGGGTGGAGGGTGAGAAAACCTGGATTTGTGCTGGAAATGGCCCACCTGATGATCACTTTAGATAAGCTATTACCAGCAGGACAGTGGGGTGGGAGGAGGTATTGTTTCATATTCTCTGTGTATATATAAAGTCTGCTGCAGTTTCCACGGTATGCATCCGATGAAGTGAGCTGTAGCTCACGAAAGCTCATGCTCAAATAAAATTGGTTAGTCTCTAAGGTGCCACAAGTACTCCTTTTCTTCCACAGTACCACTCCCTATTTTGACGCCTCAAAAAGGACTGAAACAGCAACACCAACAAACAAAAATCCCCTACAACAAAAATCCTATGCATGTTCAAAACAGCCCACTTGGTAGAATCTGCTACTGGTGGACTCAACAAAGCAGCTGCCTAAGATAAATACCATAGCAAAGGTCAAATCTGATTGCATGCAAGGGTATTACAACTGCAGTTACTGATTACAGTAATACCTCACAGTAAAATGTATGCTATAACATATAACAACAGTTATATGCTATAATATATAACTAGTCAATTTAGGCTAGTAAGTTTTGGTGTTAGTTCTAATGGGCAGTAAACAAAATGAATCCCTTATTAACAGGTGATCTTTTCTTTGTAGGATACTGAAGGCTGAATTATACCAGGCACCAAGCTCCATCAATTCCCACTGACTTCATTCGGCTTTCAGGGGACTCAGGAAACAAGCTTTAAACATAATTATTTATAATCATTTAATTGGAATGGTCTTCTACACCATAATAATTGATCTTGGAGACAGGTTTTGATACCATCAATGTAAGTAAAAGCTTAGGGCCTGAGTTACACCTACAAATAGGGTACAGATTCAGGCCCTTAAAGCTGATTGTATAATCTTATTTGACATGTTCAAAACAAATTGAACCATTTTTGCTTGTACATGACAAGCATTACCCCAATGTTTGTTGAGTTCAAAAGATTGTTAAACATTTGTAGGAAATATTGAGTTTGTGTAGGAAAAAAAATACAAACATTAAATTCACAGGAACAGTTTAAAAAGAAAACAAAAATATTTGGCATTTTGCATCTGTTCAAGGCAAGCAATAATTTTACATTCCCTTTCACCCAGCTTTTTCCATGATTGATAAATCTGTTTCACTAGCAACTGCCCTGCCATGAGACCATTCTAAAGATTTTAACTCAACCTCAGTGCTGGCACAAGCGTACTCAACTGGACTGGCTTAATCCCAGTGATTACATGAACTTTGGTATACAGAGGAATCTCACTTCTCCTTCTCTGATCTACTAAGGACAGCCTGAGCAAGCACCAACTGCAGTACTGCAACCAAAAGTGTTTATTAAAAAAAAAGTATTATGATGGGTTACCCCCCATTCTGGGGTGCCACCTGATGCAGTGGGTACCAATGATCCCACCTATTCCACCAGCCTGGACTCCCTTACCTTGTCCTGATGAACCAGGGCCTCAAGCCTCCTCCAAACACACACACACAAGTAGGGACACACCCAGCTGCAGAAAGCCACAGACACTGAAATCAGTTCTGCCTGGGAAGACTCAACTAGGGAATTGCCCACCATTCAAGTGCACTCCCACTCTAGAGAGTAAACCCAAAATTGTTTTGTGCTGCACAGAGAACTATACAGCATAAAAATTTGAAATTCACCCTCTCCCTCAATGTGGGGAAGAGATATGCAGTTTCCCGCCCCCAGTCATGAATTCTACAAACTGGGATTAGAGAAAACAAAACAAGTTTATTAACTATAAAAGATAGATTTTAAAGTGATCATAAGGTTTAGCAAATAGATCAAAGCAGATTACCTTAGTAAATAAACTAAACTCACAAACTGAGCTTAACATACTAGATAGGTAGGATATAAATTAACAAATTCTCATGCTGTGTGATAAGCAGTCTGGCAGACTCTTAAGGCACAAGTTGCCTTGGTTTTCCCAGGTTTTCATACACAGACTAAAGATCCTTCTAGCCTGGGACCACCACTTCCCACAGTTCAGTCCTTGCCCCCCAGGTGTCTCCAGGTATGTTGTTTCAGGGAGATTGAGGTCCCCTATGATGTCATTGTCCCCCCTTTTATACCTTCTTCCCATTTCCTAGAAAGCTCTTTTGCTGTGACCTTGGTCAAACAGTTCCCATTGTGTAGTATTATCTCTGAGAGGTTTCTATTGTATACAGTTCCTGGGGTAATCCTTGTGCTTGTGTGCATTTCCTCAATAAACCCTTAACATTGTTTGGCCTTTCTACTGTTGTACCTGAGAGGCTGCTTGTGGGTGCTTTCAAACTCACAACGTTTCAGGAACGCATACACAGCCAAACTTCATAACTTCACATACGATGATAGCACATACAAACCAATGAGATATTAATGTCTAGCAGATCAAGACTTTTAGAATGACACCTCACAAGACATACTTGGTACAAAACATATCCTAATTATATGACAGTGGTGACTATTGGGGTGTCAGGCTGTCACAAGTATATTGTGTTTTTATTTGCTTTCAAGTGCTTGCTTGGGCAGCTTATTATTCTGGGGAAGTTCTACAGCTTGCAATATAAAGGAGGTCAGACTAGATCCAATGGTCCCTTCTGGCCTTACAATCTATGTAGTAAAAAGAAAAGGAGTACTTGTGGCACCTTAGAGACTAACCAATTTATTTGAGCAAAGCTCATGCTCAAATAAATTGGTTAGTCTCTAAGGTGCCACAAGTACTCCTTTTCTTTTTGCGAATACAGACTAACACGGCTGTTCCTCTGAAATCTATGTAGTGTTTTGAGTCTGTTGGGTTACACTTGGATCACACTTTCAGGCTTTTCTTCCCAACCATATGGGTATAATTTTTTTTTTTTAATTACAATCTGAATCACAAGAATGTAGGTGCTGGACTTTAAGAAAAACACCTAGTATTAAGAGACTCTCTATAAAATCCCACCAGTTAGCAACATACTGTGACAAATTTTATTTGAGAGGTTCACCAAATTAAGTTGGTTCCTCAGGAGAAACTAAGTGCACTCAACTATCTTTGGCATTTTGTGCTAAAAGATCACTGCAACAAAAGTTGGTTTTGAGATACAGATGAGGTGCTTTGTTCCTTAGTAAACTTTATCTGATTGAAGATTATTCAGGACTAGCCAATTACAGCTGGAAATTCTTTTGCTCAGTATTCACAGATATGACTGAACGCCTGCATTGAGCTCACCCCAGCTCTGCCTGAGGGAGACACTACCAAACATTCAAATCCTATTCACATATGCAGAACAACATTAAGCAAAATAAGCAGAGCTCCCTAGTCAGGACTCCCAGGAGCACAAGAGAAAAAGAAGATCCGCTTCTCTTCAGCCAGGTGGACCCCACAGTATTTTGTATGAAAGATGTGAGGAGGGGAAAGCTCTCCTATTAGATTCAGCAGGAGAAACAGAACTGCTCTCACCTTTATCTGATGCATGTCTTGATAATCTCTCTCTTTACAGTATCTCCAAAATGCTTCTGCTGACGTCTTCCTCTGCTGCTGCTGCAACCAAACGTACACCCCCGTTGCTAACTTTCTACTCCTCTTCCATTTCAAATTAAAAAAATCCTTTCTCGACAGAATCATCAAGTAACAGGGTGGGGTTTTCAGGTAGCATTGCCAGCCTACATGGCATGATTAAAGTTATCTACTATACTTAGATTGTTACCTCTTTAGGTAAGGGCTCATCTTTTCATTCTGTGTTTGTACAATGCCTAGTACAAGGTGGTCCTGGTTCATAACTAGGGCTTCTAGTGCTACAATAATACAAATAATATAGAATGATTATGATTTTGGTACAGACAAGGTTCCAATTCTTGGTGCTATTAAGGTGACACTCCCAGTTGCCACGTTCCCTACTCCCAAGTGTGGCATTGTATAAACAGTAACAATAATGATCTTTAATATTCTTGCCCTCTTAAATGGGTAATTTGTCACATGGTCTGCTTGGCTTGAATGGTATCCGAACTAACATCCCTTTTTCAAGTAGGCAATATAGCCCACTGGCATTTAAGTTCTTTAACCTGTTGTGCTGGGGTGTGACCCTGTTCAACTTGTTTGCTCTCATGAAGTTACCAATTTAGTTATATCTTTACAAAGGCCATGTCTACACTACAGGGACTATAGCATCGTAGCTTTGTCACCAAACCTATCCTAGCATAATCCTGTAGTGGAGAGAGAGCCTACAGTGATGGAAAAGGTATTTCCTTCGTTTTAGGAACACCACCTCCCTGAGCGATGGTGGTAGTTAGGTTGACAAGCAGAGACCCAGCTGTGTCTTGTTGAGAAATTGTATAGTCAATTGCTTAAATCACACTTTAGGTATTTGGTCTCTTGACCATATATTTCATAATGAACTAATAAACCAAATAACCACTTAGTGAGAGTTATTAATATGGTACAGAGAAAAGGGTTCTATACAGTACCTGTCTGTGAGGAGCCATCCCAGGTAGCGACGTGCCCCAAGTTACACATGTCAGCTGCCATTATTTATATGATTTTACAAGTTACATTTCCTTACACATAAAAATCCAACCCAAATCCACCCATGCATCACTAAAATCCAACCCATCCATTTGTTCCAGTTCCCTAACTTGTTGTTCTGTTCCTTCCTTATCTTCGTGTTGGATACTAGCATTCCAGGTACAGTACTTATGCGTGAAGGTACTTCCCTAGCTGTGTACTAGGACAGAGAATGAACGTATCTTGACAAGTTTCCTAATTTTTTGCACCAAATGCTTACTTCACCAAATGCAAAGTGTTATGGGATACTTAGAATAAATTAACAGGATTATGGTATAAAACAATTTAGACTATATCACTGTTACAATATGTGTGCTTAATGCATATTATCTATATAAATTGAGATGCTGGCTAGCATATATTAGTCAACAGTTTACACTGCGGTAACTGCAGCATAACTATGGCGCTGCGGGATATGAATTTTTCACAGCTCTAAGTGCTGTAGCTATGCTGACCTAAATTTTAAGTATAGACCAAGCCTAATTCTATTATATTTAAATCTTGTGTATGTAAACCCCCACAATTTTGCAGTACTGATAGTAGGTCATACAGGTAAAATCAGGCCAAGTTAATGTTATAGTAGCTTCACTTTTATACTTACAATGCTAACAGCAGCAAAAATTCCCCTAGGAGTACAGAGGGGAAGAAGTAGTCCAATGTAAAATTATGAAGATACTTACACTAGTTGTGAAGTGAGTTCAGTCTATAAAAGCAATGTGCTAGGGCTTTTTACATCCCTCTATTCCACCCAAGCTCCCGCTGTGCCACCATTGATCCTGTTCCATTTCAAAGACTCTCTGCAACACCCCTTTCCCCATCTCCCATGCCAAGGTACCCCATTTTCTCCCACCATGCTGGGGCTCTGTGCAGTCCCTTTCCCACCCCCCATGCCTCTTTATTCCCCACTCCACCATTCTTCCTTTTTCAGGGTGTCAACATTTTAAAACTGTTTTGGAAGGATGGGCGGTACTAAAATGAAAGGGATTCTTATGCTGGCATAGAGGTGGTTGAAGCTGGTAGCTCTGCTAACCAGATGTCAACATCACTGCTATGCGTCTCCTAGTGAATAAAATGGAATGTGTAATAGCTTTAGAAAAGACCTGATTAAAAAATTAAACAAAAGATTACAGTGAAACTAATTCTCAAGTTGAATAAAGGTAGGCACCATTCAGCAAAGGCACATTCAAGACTTATCTGCTGCAAAAACAATGTAGGTCAATATTGCACAATCCAGTTCTCCTCTCAGCTTACATCTGTTACCAATTTAACTTTGCTCCACAGCAGAAGGGTATAAATTACACAAACAAGAGTAATTTACTTCCTCTGGGTCATGTAGTTTCCAATCTCTCTCTCAGGAACTAGTGGAAGCCTTAATTTTATTTGCCAGGGATGAAAGGCCTTTGTGTCAGTTACAACAAATAACTAGCTCTGGCAGAAGTGATAATGGTTACCCCTATAGTGTATGTATAGCAGCACTTCACATTATGCAGCATTGGATTCTATGTACGATCAGAAGCTACAACTCTTACGGAACTACTTGTAAAGTAACAGTTTTCAGAAGTAATGTGACTTTTACATACCAAATTTCTCTGCAGATCACTGGTTTTGAAGGCAGACTGCAGCAAAAGCAATTTATGTGCAAATCCATTTAACCAATATGTAGGTACTCCTATTATTTTATGTGTCGTTTCTTTGGATTCTGCCAAAATTTTAAAGTACTTACCCTCTTAAGTAGAGGGTAAGTGTACGTACTTTGTATAATCAATCAATCAGTTGCATAGCCATGGTGTTTGGGTAGGCATTTAAACAGAAGTCAGATAAAAAATTATCAGCATTTTATTGTACCTTTGCAACTGAAGATTTCTGGAATCAGCTGTGCAGGAACCTCTTCACCTCAACCTGCTCTAAGGAGATTTCTTGTGTATGGTAAGAGGGGTAATTAGCAACATTTGTAGAGCCAAGTCCAGATTGGTGAGCCAACGGGTAGTCTCAGAAATGGCTTGGTACAACCCTAAGATACCACTGGCAAATGACTGAAGTGGGCACTGACTTACAGACTGGTCCCACAGTTTGCAGCTGGGTTCCATAGACACATTGTGCATGGTCTCTCATCTTCCAGAGTTGAGAGAGTTGACAGTATCTGCCATCTGATGTTCTCAAACAGTTCGAAGTGGAATATTGTTTCTGGGGTAGACTGAAGCCCAGAAGTTTTTTCTGGTGTCTGCAATCAGGTGTTCGAGACATTATCCCAAATTTTTTTCCAGTGGGCCTCAGGATTGAATGAGGACAATTTAAGAGCTTACCCAATCCCAAAAAGGATGGAGAGATTTCAGGCATGTCTTTGGAAGGTTCTAGAGGTCCTGATGAACTGGTAAGTTCAGGTTGGACGTGGTTCACTTGTACTCACAAGCTGTATGTCTCTCTCTCTCTCTGGATCTTGGGTGACAGTGCATGTGCCAGAGTGGGCAACCATGGAACAGGTGTTGATTTTCATGTTTGTTATAATTCTCATTGTAGCATTAAGCTGCCTCTCCAGACCGATGCACAACATTCAGCAATTAAGAACACGTGCTAGATGCACTGTTTGAAATGTCCGCATGTAGTGGCACCCCATATTGCGTCTACATGTTTTTGGACAAAGCTAGTCTTCGCTTTTTGCGTGTCTTCTTCAGATGAACTTTAAAAGTCAAACTTCTGTCCAAAGTTGCACCCAGGTACTTTGGATAGGGCTCATTTTGGACCTGTTGATTGCTGAAGGTCACACTAAGTAGTTTCTTAGCAGCTTTGTTGTTTAGGAGAAAGGCAGTTATCAAGATTTTTGGAGGAGCCACTGGGGCAGAGTTCCCAATATTTAAAGTATTCTGCCATTATCTTGACGTTGGTGAAGAGGAAGTTGTCCATGATAGTGAGGCCTTTTGCCTTGTTCCATAAGAGGAATTTCATCAGCATAAATCAATGTATGTGAAATTGTGTAACATAAGTCACTAATATAGATCTTGAATAGTAAAAGAGCCAGCAGGGATCCTTGAGGTTAATCATCATTGAGGATGCATGCTTTGCTGATCTGCCCTTTCAAAAGGGATGCGATATTTACAGTTGCTCAACATTGTGGCCAGGAGTTGCACAGAGCTATGGTATTCGATGACCCTTGATACTTGATACCTTGAGCCATAGCCCATCTCTTCATACCATGTCATAGGCAGTGGATAAATCTATTAGTGCTGTTCTGGGTTTTAGATTCTTCTGGATGTAACTATTAACGGTGAGAACCTGGTCACAGCCACTTTGTCCCAGTCTGAAACTGGCCTGTTCCTTTGGCAGGATGGCCTCAAAGATAAGGGTGAGATGGGACAGTAAAACCCGCTCCATTAACTTACAGGTTGTGGAGAGGAGTGATATTGGGTGATAACTGACAGCATCATTTGGTGGTTTCCCATGTTTGAGGAGGCCAATAACTATTGTCTCATGCCAGCTTTTAGGAATCTTCCCTGTTTAAATACATGGCAGTGAATAGGTCTGTCAACTATACTTGTCCCTTTGGTCCCAAATTCTTAAGGAAAATCAGGATAAATGCCATCCTTGCCAGCAGCTTTTCTACTTTTGGAGGCCATGAAGGCCTTGTTTATTTCTTCTGCAGTATAAGGAGATGATCGCAGCAAAGTGGCAGGGCTTTGTTGGACATTTGAAAAGAACTCTTTCCTCAATCTTTTGTCTAGTCACCTTGTCGGTTTTGATCTTTGAATTACAGAGAAGGTATGCGTTAACCGAATTGGCTGTAATTTTCAGTTGATGGTGTTTCACTAAGTCAGCAGCTCCAAGCTTATGGAGGAATGCCCAGGCTTTACAACTGAAATGAGTGAAGTCCAGATCCTCCATGGTTTCATTCAATCTCTTCAGGCGAGCGGAGTTCAAGGACTCTATTCCTGCTTTTTCGGTGTCTAGATCACCACTCTTCCCATGTTCTTTGAAGAGTGCTTCTGTCTCCAGCTGCCAGCAAGAAATATAGATAGTTGTGAGAAATGCGTTTAATAAGATGAACAAAGCAGTCAGTTTTCTGGGATTGGTTTGATACAGTGTATCCAGTCTTCAACTTCTGCAGTGTATGCAACCCAGTTTGCTTTGCAGAAATTCTTGCATGGTTTCGGTGCTGATTCAAATAAATGGAACTCCAAAGCAGACATGCAGAATAATGTGCCACTGTTGGCTGCAAGGAAATTTCTAAGGACTGTTCCTGAAGCTTACAGAGGAACACCAGAATTGTCTTTAATCAGAAAACATATGTAGAGTATTCCATTTGGCCAAGTGAAAAGTCAATAGTTTTAGGGTCAAAAAAGATGGACATGTGCAAACAAGGCCCAGCCTGTGAGTTGCTAAGCAGCTGCATCATTTCTGCTATAGCCCTACTGTGAGTGGTCGCTATTAAAATCACCAAGATACACAGCTTGGTGAGGGGGAAATGGTAATATTTGCTTCAGCTATTCAAGATTTGGAAGTCTGTAGACATTAGTTATGATCAGTTGTCTCAATCTTCGTGCAGCAATAGAGATTCCCACGGTCTTGAACTCCTCCAGGACTGAGACATCTTTAAGACCGTGCCTAATGTACACGGCACGGCAATACGCTGTGTCGTCCATGGTGGCAATGAGCTAATAGACATAAATTTTATCTCTTGCTCATAATCTGCAGCATGAGTGATGATGTTGCTCTACAAGAAAATGTCAGTCTCCTTAAGAACTCTTGAAAGGTAGTCACGCTTAGCATGTGACAGCCAACTAGAATTCAGTTGGTACACATGTGGAGCTGGTCCAACGGTTCTTCAATGCTGTCCCTGACAAGGACTCAAATTTCACATTGCTAAAACCATACCTGGAGATCAACAAATAGATGTCTCATAGCCTTTTGACAACAAACAAACCACATGTAACGGGAGCACCACATGAAGGTTTTTGTCTTGCAAGAGATGAAAGCAATATAAAAGAGTAGTAAATATTTCAAAGCAGTCAATTTTTGGCAAAGTTAAATATACTACAACTAACACTGCTAGTATTGGTTCCAACTCAACTCTACTATAACTGTTTGAGGATTTAAAAAAGGGAAGAAGGAGGATCCTGGGAACTACAGGCCAGTCAGCCTCACCTCAGTCCCTGGAAAAATCATGGAGCAGGTCCTCAAAGAATCAATCCTGAAGCACTTGCATGAGAGGAAAGTGATCAGGAACAGCCAGCATGGATTCACCAAGGGAAGGTCATGCCTGACTAATCTAATCGCCTTTTATGATGAGATTACTGGTTCTGTGGATGAAGGGAAAGCAGTGGATGTATTGTTTCTTGACTTTAGCAAAGCTTTTGACACGGTCTCCCACAGTATTCTTGTCAGCAAGTTAAGGAAGTATGGGCTGGATGAATGCACTATAAGGTGGGTAGAAAGCTGGCTAGATTGTCGGGCTCAACGGGTAGTGATCAATGGCTCCATGTCTAGTTGGCAGCCGGTATCAAGTGGAGTGCCCCAAGGGTCGGTCCTGGGGCCGGTTTTGTTCAATATCTTCATAAATGATCTGGAGGATGGTGTGGATTGCACTCTCAGCAAATTTGCGGATGATACTAAACTGGGAGGAGTGGTAGATACGCTGGAGGGGAGGGATAGGATACAGAAGGACCTAGACAAATTGGAGGATTGGGCCAAAAGAAATCTGATGAGGTTCAATAAGGATAAGTGCAGGGTCCTGCACTTAGGACGGAAGAACCCAATGCACAGCTACAGACTAGGGACCGAATGGCTAGGCAGCAGTTCTGCGGAAAAGGACCTAGGGGTGACAGTGGACGAGAAGCTGGATATGAGTCAGCAGTGTGCCCTTGTTGCCAAGAAGGCCAATGGCATTTTGGGATGTATAAGTAGGGGCATAGCGAGCAGATCGAGGGACGTGATCGTTCCCCTCTATTCGACATTGGTGAGGCCTCATCTGGAGTACTGTGTCCAGTTTTGGGCCCCACACTTCAAGAAGGATGTGGATAAATTGGAGAGAGTCCAGCGAAGGGCAACAAAAATGATTAGGGGTCTGGAACACATGACTTATGAGGAGAGGCTGAGGGAGCTGGGATTGTTTAGCCTGCAGAAGAGAAGAATGAGGGGGGATTTGATAGCTGCTTTCAACTACCTGAAAGGGGGTTCCAAAGAGGATGGCTCTAGACTGTTCTCAATGGTAGCAGATGACAGAACGAGGAGTAATGGTCTCAAGTTGCAGTGGGGGAGGTTTAGATTGGATATTAGGAAAAACTTTTTCACTAAGAGGGTGGTGAAACACTGGAATGCGTTACCTAGGGCGGTGGTAGAATCTCCTTCCTTAGAGGTTTTTAAGGTCAGGCTTGACAAAGCCCTGGCTGGGATGATTTAACTGGGAATTGGTCCTGCTTCGAGCAGGGGGTTGGACTAGATGACCTTCTGGGGTCCCTTCCAACCCTGATATTCTATGATTCTATGATTCTATGCTTGTTTGAAAAGACATATTACAGCTCATTAAATTACAGTTTTTTATTTCTTCTTTTATAGTCATGTTGTATATACATTTTCCAGTTTTCTTTTCACTTTCACAGTTTGATAGTTGTTGGATCTGGGATTTTAATTTGGCCTATTAGTGTAGGTCTACACAGTCCACAGCAGCAAGCCTCTGAGCTCAGATTGACAGACTTGGGCCCACATGGTGTCCCTAGCCTCTGTTTGCCAGAAGCTGGGAATGAGCGACACTCATTCCCTCTGGGGCACCTGGCACTGGCCACTGTCGGAAAACAGGGTACTGGGCTAGATGGACCTTTGGTCTGACCCAGTAGGGCCAGTCTTATGTTATTACCATACTACAAATAGCTGTGTAGACATTTGTCAAGGTTCCTTCCCCACTCTGACTCTAGGGTACAGATGTGGGGACCTGCATGAAAGACTCCCTATGCTTATTCTTACCAGCTTAGGTTAAAAACTTCCTCAAGGTACAAACTTTGCCTTGTCCTTGAACCGTATGCCGCCACCACCAAGTGTGTTAAACAAAGAACAGGGAAAGAGCCCACTTGGAGACGTCTTCCCCCCAAAATATCCCAAGCCCTACACCCCCTTTCCTGGGGAAGGCTCGATAAGAATCCTCACCAATTTGTACAGGTGAACACAGACCCAAACCCTTGGATCTTAAGAACAATGAAAAATCAATCAGGTTCTTAAAAGAAGAATTTTAATTAAAGAAAAGGTAAAAGAATCACCTCTGTAAAATCAGGATGGTAAATACTTTACAGGGTAATCAGATTCAAAACATAGAGAATCCCTTTAGGCAAAACCTTAAGTTACAAAAAGACACAAAAACAGGAATATACATTCCCTCCAGCACAGCTTATTTTACCAGCCATTAAACAAAAGAAAAATCTAATGCATTTTCTAGCTAGATTACTTATAGATTACTTACTAACTTTACAGGTGTTGTAAGGCTGCATTCCTGATCTATTCCCAGCAAAATCATCAGACAGACAGACCAAAACCTTTGTTCCCCACCCCCAGATTTGAAAGAATCTTGTCCCCTCATTGGCCATTTTAGATCAGGTGCCAGCAGGGTTACCTTAGCTTCTTAACCCTTTACAGGTGAAAGGGTTTTGTCTCTGGCCAGGAGGGATTTTATAGCACTGTATACAGTAAGGTGGTTACCCTTCCCTTTATATTTATGACAACATTGCAACTCAGGCTGGGGCTCAGGCTCTTAAACCTGGGGGCGGGGGAAGATGCCAACCCACAACTTAAGCTCTGTCTACAGAGCTATTTCTAGAACAGTAGCGTGAGCTCGAGTCTATCGACTCGGTCAAAAGCTCGCTCCTACTGGCTGTGTAGACGTACCCAGAGACCGCATGAGATAGGGTTCTCCTTGGAGTGTGAACCTGAATTTTCATGAGGTTCCCAATACTCAGGAGTGTTCTGATCCAGGATCCAGTGAGGCATTTTGGTTTGGCCCCTATCTATAAATTAGAAGTCACTTAAATTAAAAAATAAAAAATCCTCTCAAGTTACAGAAAGTGTCGTCTAGTCCAGTCATACTCAGACCTCAGTGGTTCAGAAACCAAAGTAGCAACTGACATTATCCAAAAGAGCCACAGTAGTAGTAGTGTGAATTCATGGTTTCAAAACACTCATATTTAAATAGTATGATGTGGAAATATATAGTTTATTATATGTAGTTCTCACACCAAAATGACTGACCAAGTATTATTTTATCACCGACAATTGGTTAATAACATAGTAAAAGCATCCTGATTGGTTAATAATTAAATCACACAGTTTTAACATCTAGTGCTGCAAAGAGCCGCAGGAGAAACATTAAAGAGCCACTTGTGAGCCTTAGTCTGAGTATCCCTGTTCTTGTCATTTCTAACACTCTTCAGCAACATAGCATTTAGTCACCATGTTTCTTCATACAAACATACAAATCCCTTAAATCATTTTATGCTTCCTTTAGTATTAGTTGATCACATCCTTCCTTTTGTTTGGCAAGTGTATACACAAAATACTTTGAGAACATACTGACCAAAATGACACTTGATACTTGTAAAGCGTCATGTGTTATTTTGGTCCTTTGCCCCAAAATTAACGTTAGCAGATTGGGTAAACTGTATCTTAAAGAAATAAAAAGACGAAGAATATTAAATTGGCTGACATGCTCTCATCAAGTCACTTTTGGAATTCAGCAGCTAAACTTGAGTTACTAGTTCATAATCAAGGAATGTTCACCAATCATTTTTATTGAACATGTTTTCATACCTCAGAATGATAAAAATATAAAGCTGAATTTGCTAAGTACAGTATCTCTTCATTTAGTCTTTTTTGAAGTTTCTTCATCTCTCCAAAGCAATTATATTGAATGGAAATGGAGCTAAAGTTAGGCCAAATCTTCCTTCCATGGCTGGTTTTGTAGCAGTCTCGGGATACAAAAAGGTGAAATTTTGCATGAGATTTACAAACATCAAGAACAGCTCCATTTTTGCCAGCTGCTCTCCCATGCACACACGTTTACCTAACAAGAGGTTAGAAAGGTAAATATTACTGATCCTTATACTGTTGACTCATTCAATTACAGCCCTACAATTTCCCTACAATCTTGTTCCAAGCAGAGAAGGACTCAGAGCTGAACTTTCTAAACTTGGGATTCAGAGTCTTGGTTTGGATTTCATTTGGTTTTATTGCTTGACATTAGAAGCACGTACAGTCTTAACACTTTATGGCAGTAAAACCACTTTAACAGTATCACCTGATCCATCTTGGGGAAACTACTGGGAGAAGGTTGCACTTATTTAAACAGGCAGCTGGGGTTGGACGCTCCCAAGAGGTTTAAAAAAAAACATAAAAAGCTTAAGTAATCAGTGTGCACCATATATGTTCAACTTTTATTTTATTTTAAAAATGAATATTTTCTATGATGAAATGAGAAAATGGCAAATGCTAAAGGCTTTTCGGAAGCGTAACTCTCACCCCAAACTTTAAACAAAAAAGCCCATTCCAACTGTATCTAGATATTTTACCAATTCCGAAAGGAATGAACGTTTCTCTTTTGATTAGCTGGCCATTTTCATCCAGAAATCTTGTTGGTTGGAAGTCATCTGGTCTCTCCCATACATTTGGATCTCTGTGCACTGACCACAAGTTGGGCACAATCACACTGCCCTTAGGAACAGTATATCCCCGTAGCACTTCAAAACAAGAACAGAGACAGGAGATTTGATAGGTGTTTGTTAGGAGCAAATGTGAGAGATTTCATGCTTAATGAAAGAGGGACTATAGTAATTAAACAAGAGCCCAGATCCTCAGCTATGGGCAAGGAACACCCACCACATCTCAGGACAGAGGGTGGAAGCCTGGGTGCAATGGTCCTTGTGCTCCCCTGATTCTGGGCTGGCTGTGCTCCAGCTTAGTCTCTCAGCACAACTTAGAGCAGCCCCAAGTATACTAAATTATGCTAACAGTCAGGGATCAACAGAGTGTGGGAAAGTCCCAGCCATGTTATGTTTCCAAAAAATCTCACTCAACATGCCAGCAGCAGACAGGAAGATTGAACAGAAGATGTTGTCCCACCAGAGGAACCCCTTACATTGGGATGATCCTCCCATGACTAGCTAATGCTGATAAAACTAGAATTCACCAGTGATGCAGTGCAAAGCAAACACTGCATGATGTGCACGAATCCCTTTAGTTTACTAAAATCATTTACCGTTATCTAGAATAGCAGAGACATTTCAGATCTTCTACTGTTGCAACCATTAAGCTAACCCAAAAAGTTTCACAGGAACACAGACTGGACCAGGCCTATACTGCCAGCATTCTGAACACAGGACTTCCTCAGAACGTATTCCACTTCAACAATATTCCCCTGCCCACAAAAATCTATCCATTCCAAAAACCTTGCCCTCTCCCCAATGTCCATTAATTTCATCTTCCCCTCCCCATCCTCACACACGTAATCCTACCCAATCTCCAGTCTAGTAAGTCTTGGCCTATCATGTTTCCCCTTTCTGGTTCCTAGTAATTCACTGAGGCTCCCCTATCTGGCAGCTGTTTATCAGAGCTGGCAGGCCATCCCACAAAAGCTAACTGCAACCAGCAATTTGTCCTGCAGTCTGTCTGCAAGCTATTTGACTGGGTGGGGATGATGTCCCCTCTAATGTCCAGTTCAGTGGTCAGTTGGATTCTTTCTGGCTTTGTGCTGGAGGTGTCAGAGCTCCAGGCCAGAGCACCCAGTGTCAGCTCGTAAGACTCTGAGGGGAAGGCAAACGTTGGCAAGGAGAGGGTCTGCCTGTAACAGCTACAGGAATCCCACTCAAAGCAGCAGTGGTTTGGCATCAGCTCTCCTCCTCCACATACACTGTTGTAGAGTCTAGCAGAAGGTAAAGGGAACTATGTAGTTCATCTCTCCAAGACCACCTTGAGACACTGCTGGGGGACAAAAGGAGGGAATTCTCCTTGAGGCAGCCAGCATCACTGTAGCAGATGTTAAAAAATATTTAAAGAAGGATATGCTTTTGGGTGGCTTGCAAGATGATTTTTTTGCTACACCTCCCACATAGGTTAACCCATTCCTGTCTACCACCATCACACCCCTGACAATAGGGACCAGCAAGAGGACTTTGGAGAGATTATTGTTTTCTGTAGAAATAAAAACCAGCAGCACATTCCTTTCCATTTTAGCAATCGGTTTACATCATGTTAATATTTTCAAGACTCTTTGTGCCAGGAAAAGGGCTAGAGACGTTTTTGTTTTTGTAAAATTAAAGCGGAGATTCTCTCTACTGTTCTCAAAGGCTGGGTCTATCAACAAAGGCTCACGCAATTCCTGTTCATCAGCAGATAGGGCTCTAACTATGAAATACTTGGGCATCTTAAGTTAACCACTTTGGATGATCGGATGAACATTCCTAGCCCTTCTTTCTAAAGAGATGGCATTTTACACACTGAATTTACATCTATATCTGCATAACTGCAATCTTCATAAAGTTCTCACCGTCTGTCCCATCAGACATTTCAGCCACAAAATGTAAAAAAACAAAACAAAAAAAACCCCAAATGAACAAACATACAAACACTTACCAGCAGTTTCTGAGGCCATTCGAGGAACAGAAAGAGGAACAACCACAGTCATCCTCTGCACCTCCATGATGGTTGCCTCTGTGAAGGGCATATGAGTCTTGTCAGTGAGAGAAGGAGCTCTGTCATGCCCGATGACCAGTTCAATTTCTGCATGAACCTTTTCTATGCAAAAGAAGGGAGGAGTAAAGAGAAAGATGAAAACTAGGTGCAAAGGCACTGTCGCACTTTCATATTTACATTACCATCAATCATGATATAGTTGAGGAAAACTATAGGTACTGATAATAGGATAGCAAGAGACTTTCACTTCTAGGCAGCCAAGTGCATAGGAGTTTTCTAATGAGAGTTCAGAGGTTGCTGGTCCTTTAAAGGGAGTCTGTGCCCAGACTACCCATGAGGAGCTAAATTAAAGATCCCATCTGGCTAATGAGCACCTGGGCCAATAAAAGGTCATCAGAGCTCAGTTATAGGTAGATGCTCAGAGAGAGAGAACCTCTCCCAAAGGAAAGGAGCTTCCAGGACTGAGAACCACAGGCCCCCAGGAGGAAGGCTGTGCAACCCCTGAGACAAGGGAAAGAGCCCTTTTAAAACCCAAAATAATCTGGAACTAAACTACAACCTCAAGAGGGGAATTGTGTTTTATACCCGGGTGGGCTGTGTGAGGTCTTAAATGTCCCTCAGAGAAATGAAACCAAGGCAGGGAGTGCCTGCAGAGCCACACTAGCTCAGCAGGGGTGCTCCAGGACAGGCATACCCTACGACATCTAGTACCAAAGGTGGGATTCTGAGACTCCCCTTCTTACCTGGCCCTTCGATCAAGGAAGGATGACCAGGCACACCTTCCTTAGCTGCAAGATGATTACCTTCTTTTACTGGCATATGGAGGGGCAGCCATAGCCTTAGGGGTTCCAGCTCTAGTATATGAGTACCTGAGTAGCAGCAATAGCCCTCTCAGATACACAGCAGACCTCTGTAGTAATGGACTGGGGTTCTACTTTATTAAATCCAAATATCAACTTGAACTAAAGTCTCTCCCTTTGGGTCTGCGGTTCTCAGTCCTGGCTCTCTAGCACTCTCCTTGGCTCAGGGATTGCACAGCCTTCCTCAGAGTTGTGGGTAATAGTTTAACAAAAAACACCAGACCCATTATTAGTACACAAAAATCTGTGATCAGCCACGGTGTTGGAAAGAGTTTCTACCCACTTTCTCTTTCCTCCTTGCCCCATCTCACCCAACCTACCAAAGGATAACTGAAAGCCGACTCTCTATCCTACCCATTCATGTATATCAAGCCCAAAGTAATGGAGGAAGGTGCAAGCTCCTTCTTTCAATCTATTTATCATAGCATTGAGGGCTCCTCACATAGTATTAAGCTCACTACAGCAGCATTCACTAGGTGCTTTCCACACTATGAAGATGGAGACCCTGCCCCAAAGAACTCTCAACCTAAAAAGACAAGCAAGAGATGAAGGGCAGGCCAGAGGGGAAAAAATAACCAAATAACACAGTTTGGATTTTAAGTAATAGCTAATATTAGTTATCCACAACTTCCCTGGAAACCCTGTGCCTGTAGTGGTTGTTTTGCTTGCCAGTTCTACCTTTCAGCATTAGACCTGCCATCTCCTCAACTGTGATTTAAGGTTAATTATCTGCTCAGTCAGCATAAGAAAAAGTTCTGTGTATTACCACTAAGGCAGGGAAAGGGATTCAGCAATTGTCACTTGCTAAACAGACACGTGCTGCCATCTATGGATTTGTTAAGGAAATTGCTGCTCAAATGAGGAACACAAAGTGAAAAACTTTTTTGCAGTGATGGCAGTGAGTTACCCATTTGCCTGTTTAGAATACCAGATTTCAGAGTAACAGCCGTGTTAGTCTGTCTTCGCAAAAAGAAAAGGAGTACTTGTGGCACCTTAGAGACTAACCAATTTATTTGAGCATGAGCTTTCGTGAGCTACAGCTCACTTCATCGGATGCATACCGTGGAACCACGAAAGCTCATGCTCAAATAAATGGGTTAGTCTCTAAGGTGCCACAAGTACTCCTTTTCTTTTTGCGAAGACAGACTAGAGTACTTGTGGCACCTTAGAGACTAACCCATTTATTTGAGCATGAGCTTTCGTGGTTCCACGGTATGCATCCGATGAAGTGAGCTGTAGCTCACGAAAGCTCATGCTCAAATAAATGGGTTAGTCTCTAAGGTGCCACAAGTACTCCTTTTCTTTTTAGAATACCAGAGTTGCTTTTCACTTTGATAGATTCTGATCCTTCTGGCATTTTCAGAGTGGTTCAATGGAAAACAGTTTTCAAGGGGTAGAAAATAATTTTATTTTGAGGATGAGCCATCTCCGGGTTGTTCACTTGTCTACACACACTATGTCACCAAAGTGTTGTATCCCCATGGTGCAGTCTGTAGATCCTGCAGAGGTTTGTGAGACTGTAATAAAACCACCTAGATGCTTTGCCCTGTTTGCACTGCTGACTGCAAGGTGCAAGATTTCTTGACTTTTTAAGCTAATAGCAGGTCAAAACTGCTACACTATCTTTGCTTAATTAAAAAAAAAATCAGTACTTAAAAGTCCCTCAGATCCTGGACAAATATACTTATCTTTGGAATCCAGATAGGACTGGAGCCCAGTTAGTTTTGATCACGTATGTCTCTTTCCTTTCTCTCTCTCTTCCTCCTCCCCCATGTCTCTCCCTCTTTAGCTCCCACAAGAGCTAAAAGTGGGCTCCTCCTTCCAGCAGATAGCGAGAACCAACTCTTTCTCTTCACCTTGCCTCCCTTCTAGCCCAGCTTCTTCCTTAACAGGAAGAGTTTGCCCCCAGCAAGTGCTACTTCTGTGAACTGCCTGACCATGCTGCTGCTTCCTCATAAGAGCTGAAGAAGCCTCATGGTCAGGAACAAGAGGTGGCACAGCAAGACTCCCAGGCAGGCCAAATGAAAGCAGAGAAGAATATTCTGATGTATAAAGCATGATATGGTAAGGAGATAGTGTAGTTATATAAATCAATGTTGCACACTCCCCTAGAATACTATGCTCAGTTCTGGTCATCTCGTCTCAAAACAGAAGATGGGGTCAGAAACAAGTGACAAAAAATGGTTCAAATCAACAGCAAAAAAAAGAGAAAAATTACTAGCATGTGTAAGTGGATAAAGAAGCTAAAGACACGAAACTCATAAAAGCCTTCTAAACCCCAGCCCATGAAGTGAATTTTAGAAGGCTTTTCATTCATATTATTGCTCTGTTAGCCGAAGTGGTAAAAATACCCCAACTCCTATGAGACACACAAAGTTGGGGGAGGAAATATATTTTATTGGACAGATTTCTGTTGGTGACAGAGACAAGCTTTCATGAGGCACTGCTGCTGATCCCCATCCTACCCCTTCTCCTGCATTCCCTGAGCAATCAGCTTTCAGATGTCCACATTTCTACAGCTGGTCTGTAGCTGTGCCTGCCAAGTCTTTTCTCCCCACAGGCCCAAGAGATCCAATATCTCCTGTCTGCTCCAGAACAGAGCATGTCTAGAGCATGCCGCCGGCATGGTCAGCTGGGGCATTGCACACAACAATGGAGAACTGCTAGGTGTGCTCACCAACTTCCAAGCTGGACAATCAGGAAAATGCATTTAAAAATTTTGTAGGGTTTTAAGGGGGAGGGGGGCGATTTCCACTCCCTGTGAGCCCTCGGCAGTGGAGTTCAGAATTGTGACCAGAGCGGTCAGTATTGGGCATTGTGGGACAGCTGCTGGAAGACTTAAGGTCAACACAGGTAATGCAATGGCTTGGGCAAGACCATCCCATTTTTACTTTAAGAAATATGGTCACCCTAGAAAAGAGTTTGTCCCTAGGTGATACGGTGTTTGGCTGTTCCTGTTCCAATCTAACAACAGGCAATAAAATGATGTTTTAAATTAGCACTGAGCGAACTCATTTATCTCCAAAACGCTGAACTGCTGTCCTATTGTACAATCTTTGCCTGAAGAAGATTTATTTTCCAATAAACTATTACCTTGACCTTTTTAAAAAGATTACTCTAGATTAGGAGGCACTGACAGAAGTGTTGTAGGCAAAACTTACTACAGCCACGTCACAGTGCCTCGTACTTTAAACCTTCTTTGTCTAGTAGATATTGCAGCTCGGGCTGGAATTCAGGCTCTGAAACCTAGAGAGGGGGTTCCTGGCCAAAACATCAATGTATCCAAGTTTGACATGTCAACTAGCTGCAATACTTGCCTTAGATACATATCTAGAAAACTTACATGGCAAATGCACAGTATGGCAGGGATTGCGTAGGCAACGTTAATGCCATTTGGGGCACTTATGTTTTTTTTGGGGGGGACTTGTATTTGATTTTATTACATATATAATAAAACTAGGATATTGAGGTGATCTACTGAGTATTAGCCCTTTAAGTTACTTATACCTATTTATAACTTGAATTTCAGATTAACAAAATTTTGGGTTACTTGCCTGTTTGCCTTCCTGATAAAATACAGCCTTATACAAAACCAACAACACAGTCTTGTAGTCCAGTGTAGAATAAGTACTGTTAGAAAAAGTCTCATTTACCTTGTGTTTCCGGGTGGAGAGACATATAGAGCAGACACCAAAGCAACGTGTTGGTAGTGGTGTCAGTACCTGCGATGAAGAGGTCACCAATGATAAAAAACAGGTAGTCTTCGTTAAAGCTGCTCTCACTGTTGCTCTCTCGCTCTTCTTCCACTTGCAGGAGATACATATCGATGAAGTCTCTGGGATTTTCTCTATCCAGGGTGTCCCTGTGCTGTGCAATTATTTTCTTTAGAAAAGCTGTGACATCCAACTCAATTTGTCTCAGTTCTCTGAAAGGGCCAAAGGGAAGATAATACAGCCAAGGGCAAATATTGACCAGAAGTACATGGCTATTTACACTAATCTCTAGCGCACGTGACATGAGACTTAGCATGGTCTTAAACTCAATGTCTTCATAGTCAAAGCGCCGACCAAAGGCCATAGAACAGATAACATTGGACACAGAGTTGCTGATAATGGGAAAGGGGTTAAATGGATCCTTTCCGTATCTTAGCATTTCTTCCTTCACATACTTCAGTTCTTCAATGATTTTGGGTTCCAGGCTATGCTTTCCTAATCCAAAATGACGAAGAGTTGAGTGAGAAAACTTCCTCTGTTGCCTCCATACTGGACCATATGGTGCAAAAACGACACCTGAAAAAAGAAAAGAAAAAAAAAAAGTGAATCCCATATTGAGCAGCTATATTCTCAAGGTGACACATTTAATTCCACTTCCCCCACCCAAAAACAAAACAAAGAAAAAAAAAACCCTCACAACCAGATCAGGAACTTTCCAAAAATAAAGGCGAGTCATGTGATCAAGGCACAGAACTAGCAGCCAGAGAAAGATGACTCTGTTCCAGCTCTAAGACTTCTTATATGGCCTTGGGCAACTCTGTACCTCAGTTTTCCAATCTGTAAATTGGATATAATGGCTACCTCAACAGCCTTAATTAATGTCTGTAATACGTTTTGAGATCCTCAGTTGGAAGGCACTATAGAACTATTATTATTGCTTACCATCTTGTAAGCATTTCACAGGAATGTCAAATTTTGGACATACGTTAGCAGTAACCCTTTAAACAAAAAGAAAAGAAAAAAAAAGGGGGACCTCCTACACAAATGCCATGAGCAAGATGGAGAAAACCAAATATTCAAACACAATTTGTTCTGCACTGTAACATTACGGGACGACTCTCTCTATGGTACACACCTCCCAGTACTGTCTGTGTGCATGTAACTCCCATCAAAGACAAAATTCAAGTTAACCCCTACATTTTTATGAAACAATTAGGCAACAGGATATAAAAGCTGCAAACAGACTGGGAAGGTGACTATGTATTTAAAACTTCTTGGTAAAAATGCCCTTGGATTTGCATCACTAGGGAGTTTTCAAAACATTAGATACATGCTCTCCATGGGCATTTCTTATTATGAAATCTACCCCGAGTCAATACTTTAAACTTTTTTTTGTTCATGGGCTTCTTTGGAGTCAACTATAAATATTAATTTACATGCAAATAGATACATCTTGTTGGATTTGACAATAGACGCTGTACACATTTATAGTACTAACTATATAAACCAGGGGAGGGCAAACGTTTTGGCCCGAGGGCCACATCAGGGTGTGAAACTGTATGGAGGGCCGGGTAGGGAAGGCTGTGCGTCCCCAAACAGCCTGGCCCCCGTGCCCTATTCACCCCACCCACTTCCTGCCCCCCTCAGAACCTCCAACCCATCCAACCCCCCCAACTCCTTGTCCCCTGACCACCCCCTCCCCCGGGACCCTACCCGCATGCAACCCCCCTGCTCCCTGTCCCCTATCCACACCCCACCCCTGAAAGGCCCCCCGACCACCCTGCCCCAGAACCTCCGCCCCATCCAACCGCCTCCTGCTCCCTGTCCTCTGACTGCCCCCCAGGACCCTCTACCCAACCCCCTTCGCTGCTGCACACGCACACCGCCGCTGCCGCCCCCTTACCATGACACTCAGAGCAGCAGGAGCTCACAGCCCCGCTGCCCACGCAGCAGCGTAACTGCGGGTGAGGGGGGACAGCGGGGGAGGGGCCAGGAACTAGCCTCCCCAGTCAGGAGCTCAAGGGCTGGGAAGCACGGTCCCATGGGCCGGATGTGGCCCGCGGGCCGTAGTTTGCCCTCCTCTGATATAAACAAAACAAAAAACCGGCTATCTACAGTGACTTAACCAAATTAACCAAAATTAATCTAAACCTCAGAGTAACTTGGAAAAGTATTTTAAGCCACCAGAGCAAGAAACAATATTTTAGTGCTACTTATGGTGAATTCACATTATGTTTTCTTAGAAAGAGCAGTTTGTTTCACAAAAGCTACATGACAACCACATGTCTCACTATTAATGTTAAGTTTCAAAGATTTTTTTTAAAAATTAATTGATTTGTGAAAGGCACTTTGATAAGAGTTTAATACCTAATTTAACAAATGGCCAGATATATAAACACAAGAGAGAAACTCAGTGGCCATTAGAAATTGGTAACAGAAAGGTATGTCTTCTGGATACTGGATAGGCATCCACATTTTGATAAAAGGACCTAACAGTCGAAACTCTAAACATGAAAATGAGTTATAACCCTAAAATAAATCCAGAAAAGTTATTTAAAAGAGTGGGTATAATAATGTACCAAGAATAGTATATGCCAAGAGAATGTACACTATTCAGACTCAGGACAATCTAAGAGATATGAAAGGGCAAAATGAAGATTGGTATGTGGTCTTCATGATTAGATTTTCTGACTGAACTATCTATTAAAGTGACTGCATTAGGCTGAAAAATCTGAACTCACTGTTTAGTTCCAAAGATCTTGAAGTAAGCAAAGTATTATGATCAGTACTTGATTAAGAAAAAAGTCACTGTACTATACCAACTGAGTGAACAGGTGTTCAAATGAACCTCATTTTGTCTCCTATAAATATGCCTTGAAGAACAGCTTCTCAGCAATACATTCTCTGTACAGAACACTTTTTGTTTTTGTTGGTTTTCTTAGCTTGTCAGATTACCCTCCCCAGGGCAGTGTTTCTAGGTAGCAGCAGTAACATCAACTAGGACAGGTGAAAAACTAAGGCACATCTGATACTGAAATCTACCAAGAACGTATTAATCATTCCAGTGAAACAGAACACTTCTATCTTGGCCTAAAGCAAGTACGACAACAAAACCAAACCACAATTCAGCACAACCTTTTCCTGACTCCAGAAGAGGGGCGGGGGAAAGAGTAGTTTGAGGACATGAATACCATCCACAGGTGAAGACAGTCTCATAATCTTTTAAGGGAGCAAACTCCCTTCAATTTATGCATTAAAAGCTGATCTGGCGAACTGAGACTGTCCCAATTTCATATTATAGTAGGAGTTAGGAACTGACCAGAGTTAGGAACTGATCAGAGTTAGGAACTGACCAGTCAACCATACACCTCATTTGGAACTGGAAGTATGCAATCAGGCAGTAGCAGAGACAAAACAAAACAAAATAAAATAAAAAAAGCTAATATAGTAAACGTATTAAATGTAAGCTACTAAAAAAATGAAGGGAAAACAGCATTTTTCTTTTGCATAGTAAAGTTTCAAAGCTGTATGAAGTCAATGTTCAGTTGTAAACTTTTGAAAGAATACCGTAACGTTTTGTTCAGTTACGCACAACCTCCATTCCCAAAGTGTTCATAACTCCGAGGTTCTAGTCTAAAAAGATTTTTCAGACATCGTTCCACAGAGAAGACTGTCATATGAGATCATCAAAAACACAAAAATCCCAGCTCAATTGGAAGCACTGACAACTAGCTTACTATAGGCAAAAACTAACAGAGATGGAGAAACAGATTAAAATAGCACTAGGTTAGAGCAAGGTTAGAGCAACAACAGAGATCAGAGAAGAAACCTGAACCCATTGGCTGAGTGCCAGGTAACAATAAAGAGGAGTGATTCAGCACTTTTGTTTATTAACAGAAGATCACTGAAAAAAGCAGCTAGGGAAAACAGCACTTGCTCTGTACATCAGCCGAGAGCCAAGTGTACCCAGGAATGGGTGTATACAAGGAAGAATTTGAAGAAGCCATAAAAATGCATCAAGCAACGAGCCGCGACCTGAGCCAGTGCAGGCGGTCAGGGAGAAGGGGTGGTTGGATGGGGCAGGGATCCGGCAGGGCAGTCAGGAATGAGAGGAGGGGTTGGATGAGGTTGGCAGTGTTCCCGGGCGGGGGTGTGTGTGGATGGGCAAGGAGTCCCTGGGGGACCACCGGGGGGGGGGGGGGGAGTCACATGGGGCAGGGCCACACCTGGCTCTTTGGGGAGGCACAGCCTCCCCTAACCAGCCCTCCATACAATTTCAGAAACCCGATGTGGCCCTCAGGCCAAAAAGTTTGCCCGCTCCTACAACATGGAAGACCGTACTTAATGTTGCCAATATTTCTACAGTGATGGGAGAAAGGAGAATGCAACCATACAGCAGGGGAAAATCTTCTGTCTCTTCTTTATACACCATAAAGCTGCAGAGAGGGGGACCCAAGCCTAACCACACTTTGTAGTTTACACTGACAAGATAAGGTAAAAAATGGAAACAATAAAGGGAGAAACTGTATATTTTCTCCCTTATTATTTCAATATATACGACAAAGGTTTTCCACACAAGTTAATATCAGTGCTAGTTAGACGGGCAGGCTTAGGCTCTCTGTGTGGAGCCCCAGTGGCTTCAATAGTGGTCCACCCATGTGGGCCAGACTGCAGGGTCACGACCTTAAATTGCCTTGATTTATCTGGAATACAGAGACTAAAGGCATCATCGCAAGCTAAGAATATGTATCAAAACCTTTGTTCAGTGGGGGGTCAGAATTTCAAATACTGTCACAGAGTCTGGTGACCTCCCATAAAACACAAATCTACGTACTTTAAATTATGTCAACATGACTTCTGGGTTAAATCCAGAAATGAAGTTGTAATAGTAACAAGTTTTTAGACGAGATGATGAACTTAATTAACTTATTTATGGTTTCAGGATTAACTTTATCTAAGATCAATTATATCAGTACATAGAGAAGCAAGAGAATTGTTACTTTTTGGTGGCATTTGTCTATGGGGAATGTGCATTACAAAAAACAATACATGTATCATGTTTACTTTCCAGGCAATTTGCATCATGTATTTATTTATGAAATAAAAATGTAACTTTTTATGGTAATGTAAATAGGACAAATACAGTAGTTACATTCAACTGAAAATGTAGGCTCTTTGTTAAAAATGTGGATTGGATTACAGGAGAAGCATGGAGAGTGAGGCATTAGGGATGATATATAGGGATGTGCCCTATAGAAGTATTTATTATGGGTTACCTGCCCAGATTTTCCCCAAATACACCAGCTATCCTATTGAATTAAGGTGTATGGTAGTATTAAAGAGCTATGGTCCAGCCTTCGTTTTGTAGCAGAAACACTGCGGAGGACACACCACAGACCTCATCTCACCTTGTTGACAAAAAACTAACAGCTGTACCTGTAGGCCTTGTTTCCACTAGCATTTCTCATCAGCCTTCTCATCATTGCATAGCCCCTGGTGCAGCTTCAGTGGCCACAGCAATGGTGCGAATGCTAAGATGGACTTGCTGCTGGTGCTTTTATCACCACCTTGTCTAACACTCAGAGCAGGTCTGGATGATGTGGTGGTTAAAACAGAGGTTGCCAGAAGCTGCCAGTCTACATTAATGCCCCATATTGCTGCCAAGGGCGTAGCTGAGCTCTGGCAGTTTACTGGTGGAAAACGTGAAGAAAAATGTTAGTGTAGTGTACATATGGGCTAACAGAAACAGTTAGTTTCATAGCTTCTATTCAGAACTTGGTGGGTTGCAGTGAAATGGTCAAAGATCACTCCATTTTCTATCCACTGCTGCTGCTCAAGAAAGCTACAGACAGCAGCAGAGGCAGGCACTGAAGTTATTCATGAGAGGACCCAACAAACGGAGGCTGGGAGAGCGACAGACACTCCCTATCCTAACAGCAGCCAAAGTTTTCCATGGGAGGGACAGTTGATAGTTACCCCTCAAGTATACATAGCAACCAAGAGGTCCAAAGACTACCATAGAGGTCCAAAGGCTACCATAGGCCTTTAGCATTCTTGCCCCAACCTTTCACATCTGGTTACTAGGAGTCCAGTGAATTTTTCAGCCCTGGTTCACAAGGCATCAGAACTTAAAGTCTGATAAAATCAACAGCTGGTTAAAAATGCAGCAACTTGCTTTCTAGCCCACACAACCACGTCACCTTGAGACTGCACATTTCACTGGCTCCCCGAGATACAGACCAAATTCAAACTTCTGGCCTTGACATTTAAAGCCCTCAGTGGGGCCACACCTGGACTACTTCAGAGATCAAGAGCCACCAAATCTATTATACTCATTAGAAACCATGAAAAACATCAATGGATGAAATTCACAAGAGACAGGGAAGAGCTCGCAGAAGCCAGCCCTCAGACATGGAGCTCCATGTCTGGATTGGATTGCAGAACATGCCACAGTCAGGACAAAATACAAAACTCCCCCTCTATAACCTAGATTTCCCAAAAGTAAGATGTGCCAAAGCCTAAGAACTCTCACCCCCCCTGTCAGGAAACCACTTATTTCATGTAACTGATGTACACTCAAGAAACCAGCATGATGGACATGGGACAGATTAGAGGTCATTGGCCCCTCAGAATGATAGTGATATTCTAGCACAGATCTAGAACTAAATATATCAAGTCTTGGACACTAGACTAATAATACAAAACAGTCCCTGTTCTTCTCATTCATCCCCACTAAGGGCTTGTGTACAGTTTAAATGCTAGAGAGAGACAGCTGTACGGTTGCAGCCATGCCACTGCAGAGCTTGCCGATGGCATAGGTAATTCATCTCCATGAGAGGCAGTAGCTAGGTCAATGGAAGAATTCTTCTGTCAACCTAGCGCTGTCTACAGGGGTACTTAGGTTGGTTTAACTATGGTGCCCAGAGGTGTGGATATTTCACTCAACTAAGGTAGAAAAGCCAACCTAATTTTCTAGCATAGACCAGGCCTAAATATAACTAATTTCTATCCAACTTTTATCTATGTAGGTCCCAACCCATCACTGTCGTATCCAAACATCTTGCAAAAAAGTAATGAATTTACTGTACTACCTCCCCCTGTTACGTACATAAATACTGTTCTCCCAATTTTAAAGATGGGGAATAAAGAGGGAGAGAGTCTTGCCCAAGCCTTGTAGGAAGTCAGTGGTAGATCTGATCATTGACCCCAGATATCCTAAGGCCCGATTCAGTGACTTAGAGCTTGTCTGCACTTTAAACACTAAAGCAGCATTGCTATAGCGCTCATTGTAGACACTCGTTACAATGACAAGAGGGGTTCTCCAGTCGGCTTAGTTAATCCACCTCCCCAAGAGGCAGTAGCTAGGTCAAAAGAAGAATTCTTCCGTCGACCTAGCACTGTCTACCCCAGGGGCTAGGCCAACTTCACTACGTCACTCAGGGATGTGGATTTTTCACAGCCCTGAGTGACGTCGCTGGGTTGACTCAACTTTGAGTGTAGATGAGGCCTCTGCGACACCATACTTCCTCCCTGCAAGCAGGGCCTAAGACTTTTGGGAAAGGTAAGCAAGCCAGTTCCTCGGGATACACCCTACACCCCAACTCATTTTGTCTTATGCTTGTTTGTACCGGCGTACATGGGGGAAGGGAAGTGACAACAGCCACCACAGTCAGTGGCTATTGACCCTGGCTGCCATGGGACCTTTAATCATCTGACCCATGTCAACTGACTGGGGCCAGGAAATAAAGACCAATCTCTTCCCCGCACTGTGTCTCAAACCTTTTTTGTTGTGAGGATAAGAAATCCATCCGGCCACCCCTTTAGGCTCCATTACCAGGGCTAGGGGCTTTCCTGTTTGGAGAGGTGAGGTTTGCCCCTTTCTTGGCACCCCCTCCCACAAGGCCGGTTGGGAAGACCTGCCTGGAGAGGACGCTCCACCTCGAAGGGAGCCCACATTTCCCTCCTGCATGGACTCCCGTGCAATGCAAGGGGAGGCACCCCTGGATCTGCAGCCCCGGCCGTCCGGCGCCAGGACAGTGGCCGAGCCGGGCGGGGGGCTCGCCGGGCTGCTCCCCCAGGCCCTGCGCTCACCCTTCTTCTTGGTGAGGATGGCCACGATGGGGATGCTGGGCCGGTCGCTGAACACCTCGGCCTGGCTGACCAGCGCCTCCCGCACCGCCTCGAAGTCGCTGAGCACGATCATGGGGCGGCTGCCCACGAAGAGGCTGAAGACGCTGCCGTAGACCTTGGCCAGGCCGGTCAGGAGCAGGTGCGGGGAGAGCGTCCGGGAGCCCCCCTGCCACTTCTTCCGCAGCGGCCCGGGCAGCAGCGCGAAGCCGAAGTTGCCCACCAGCGGCCAGGGTCTGGGGCCCGGCGGGAGCCCCCGGGGCGGGCGGCTCAGCAGCCAGTAGAGCCCCAGGAAGAGCCCGGCGGCCGCCAGCAACGCGCAGCAGACGGGGTCCCGGGGCGGCCAGGGCCAGCCCGCCAGCCCCCCCCAGCCCATCCAGCCCCGGGAGCGCCGCCGCGCGCCGCTACCTCCCGGAGGCGCGGCTACAGCCAGCCAGCCAGCGCCCCGCCCGCCTCGCGTCCGGGGGTTGGCCGCCTCCGGCTGCGGGCGGAGCTCTGGCCGTCGCCACTCGTCCCAGAAGCCGGGGGGAGTCCCCGACTCCGCTCCACAGTGGGCCGCGTGACGTCCCCAGCCTCGGGGGGTTCCCTCTCCCCAGACCCCCGCCCCCAGGCTTCTCCTTAGTCCTGCCTCCGCTCAGGGGCCCCTTGCGGCAGCAGCGGCCCCCAGCCCTGCAAAGAGATCGGCGGTGGGAAGAGAGCAAATAAAGCAGCGCAAGGCTCTGGTTGAATTATGGTCCCCGCCCCCAACCGTTGCTTTGCAGTTCCTGCCCAGGGTGGTGGCAGGCAGAGGGGAAAGAAGGAACTTGGCACCTGTCTAATCCATTCAGCGACTCCCAGATATTCAGATATTTGGCAATGGGACTGTCTATAAATAGGGTCAGTAAATATCCGCTTTCATTTTTCTCTGGACCCCACCCACTCCCGTGGCACCTTGGTGTGCTAATAATTAAAACCAGCATAAGTGTCTGGGGGTACCTCTGCTCAGAGACACTCAGGAACATTAAACCAGATTAACTAAAGGCACGGATTTAAAGTGCATTAGCTAAAGTGCATCAGCCCCCTGTGTGGATGCTCTTATTCAGAAGTAAAGAAGCCTTAGTTTCTTTCACTTTAAATCCCTTTTAAAGGAATAAATTAAGCACATCAACCTTAAGCATGTGCCTCAGTCCATCCCTATTTACCAAAGCACTTATGTGCTGTGCTGAATCACCGTGAAGCTCTGGTGGGCCACCACTGATGACAATGTCCCAAAGACAGACATAGTTTGAGGAACAGCAAAACCAGAGGTGGGAGGAATGGGGGCTAGCGCCTCTGCAGTGGAAATATAGGGCAGGGGGGACTGATCCATGTTTCTGCCCCTCTGTCACTGCCTGTGAACTGCACACAGTTGGTGCAAGGTGGGATAGAGGCAAGAGCAGGACCCAGAGGGGCAGGACTGGTTATCACATCTGGGATGGGCATGGGGAATAGGTTGCAATATCTCCCCCCCACACTGAGTGTCTTTAATGCTCCTCACTGAGCACCACCCCTTCCCTCTCCTATCCCCAACACCCCAACCTTCCCCTCTGCTCCTACTGCCCCTGCTCCCCATCTAGAGCACCACCCTGCATCCACAACAAGCTTCTATTGGCACTGGAACTGTGCATTTCTGGGCCTATCCTACACTATCGTCTATGATGCCATAAACTATAGGCATGAACTACAAATATCAGCCAGTCGTGACAAGATTTGTCATACACAGGTGCAACATTTCACCAAGTAATATCACTGGTTAACTTTTTTGTGTTTTTCAAGTATGATTTTACAAAATTCCCCCCGCACACACACACCCTCTAGTGTGTTTGATGCCAAAGGCCACAAGTAATATGAGATGGGCCAAAACCACAATTTGAAGTCCAACCTATTTCAAATTTCAGGAGGAGGTTTTGATTCAACTTCCCAGGTATGAACCTGTCCCTGCTGTTTTGGTTCTGGGTTGGATCTACAACTAAAATTGTATGTTTCCGCTCTAGTTCACATGTGACCAAAATCTCACAAGAACTTCCATTTTCATGAGATTCTGGCACAGAACTGAAATCTTGTGAGAACTGCTGGACTTCAAGTAGGTTGCACTATTCATGAGTGTAGAATTCTCATTAAATCAGCTGAATTGGTGAGTTTTCCATCTCACAAGAACAGTTTGCAAGTTTGCAGTAACATTAGACCTTCAAACTCGAGCTATAGCCCCCAAACCATATCGGGATGCAGAAACAGGAAAGATCTACTATGTTGTTAATGAAGAAGAGGCCAGGATGCCTGAGCAGTGGTTAGGACAATGTCCAAAACTCAGCCAAGGCCACCATGGTTCACCTGTTTTTATTATGAATGATTTGCACAACTCAGAATGCTGCCAAACTATTAAAAAGGAAGAAGTCCTTCGTTCCTGCTCAGTTTCACTAATTGTTTAATAAGAATTGATCCTCTTTTTCATTTCATTGGTCAATCTGATAGCATGGAGTCTGTCTTAAGCCATTGATTTTCTCCTCACCCCCAAATTATTCACCTTCAGATGCCACCAATGTAGACAAGAGTGTAGGAATGGTGGAGCAGAGGAGGGGTGAATTCGTAGTTAGCAATGACAAACGTGTATTTGTTTTATAGAACTTTAACCAATTTCTTATCTTAATTATTGACCAGGGCGTACCTACTATCATCTGGAATCAGCCTGGATTTATTCATTTGCCATGACTGTGTAACCCTTCTGCCCGTCAGAGTTGGTAGCAACAAGGGCCAGGTTCAATATCTAGGGGATCCATTCCAATAACACACTGCAGACCGGCTCGAGCCCCGACCCAGTGACCTGGGACAAATATATACCACCCCGGCTGGGCGCCTCCAAGAGGCAATACTTCCCCTCTCACAAGCACATAGTCTGAGTGTAGCAAAAAGCCTTTTAATAACAGAGAGAAACAATGTGGCATTATGTTGGCGAAACACCACCAACAGGATTCATAACACAACCCATGAGCAAAAAAACCCACCCCAAGCAAATTGGAGCATGCCCCTTTCCCTTTGGTTCTTGAGTCCAGCAACCCCAAATCACCCAAAGTCCCAAAAGTCCAATGACCCAAAAGTCTCTGTCCCTGGTCAGGGCAGCCCCAGAGTTTGAAAGTTTATCTGCGGAGCTTTACCTCCCAACCTGGGTGGAGATGGGACAGGGGTAAGAGGCACCTTACATGATCTGAAGCTGACCGCCCCACAGCTCCATAGGCCTTGGCTTCGCTCCGCCAGCCGCCCCATGAACTCCTTCGCTCAGCTCCGCGGCCCACAAGCAGCTCCCACCGTCCCACGAACTGCTCCATGTCCCACCAGCAGCTCCCGCTGTCCTACGAACTGCTCCACCAGCCTGTCCACAAGACACTCCAGCTGTCCCGCAAACTGCTCCACAATATATCTTCAGGCTCCCCCACTACTTAACACAATGCTCAGTGATTTCAGCTCTTAGGCAGTTCAGCTCTTTGGTGAAGTCAGCTTGTAGTAGGAAAGCCTCAGTGCTGGTGCACCATTAGCCCAAAGTGAGCTCAGCAGCCTGTAACTAGACTCCTAATGGAATCAAAATTAGCTCTGATATTCCACAGTGGAGAGAGGAGGAAGTGCAATTAGCATGTAAGGCCCTCTCCAAGGAGCCCATGCCCCCAAGTATTAATACTTGTCCCCAGCCCCTCTCAATTCACAGAGTTTTAAAACCCATGACCCTTGCCTAGCGAGTGCTACTTAGTTGATGGTGAGTCCCTCCATCATAACAAAAGGCCAAGTACAGTTCCAAGCACAGTTCCCATAATCAGGGTAATAACAATTTATTCTTCCTGCCCCAATAACAGAGACACTGGGGATCCCACAGCAGCCAAGGTGACCATTTGGGCAGCTATGGCCTCATTCTAGGCGGGGTGGGTGTGCCTATGCAAATGAGATCAGCCCCTGAAGTTCTTTTCCACAACTTGCCACACCTCACCACTAGATGTCAGGGTGGAGCTCATCCTGACACTACTTACAACTGTAACTATGTTATAGATGCTTTTCAAAGCCTTCAGGAGGACAGTCCTTGCTTTGGGGAGATTCCACTCTAAGCTTGTAGTTGGAGCCAAAGAAGTTCTGATGAACAGAACTGTATCTTTTCAGAAATATTTTCCATTTCACCTATCTTTTTAATTTGTTGATGCTCTAAGACCCTGCTGTTATAATGGCCTGCTCTCTGAGAAGGAGGGCTTGATGTGGATCTTCCATGACTGGTGATCACAATTCTGAGCTTCACATCTAAAAAGGCACTCTTGCACCTCCCATAACACACAGTGTGTGTTTTGCCCATCTTTGGACACTGTGCTGGAAGACATGTTACTGCACAACCGTATTATGTTATGAAATTGATGCATTATTTTTAAGGCAGAATATCAGTAGCATTTACTAAACAAGGTTATTGATAAAGGGCACATATACACCAGCACTGTAGCCTTAATTCTCCAATAAAGCAGCTGTAAAGGAGGAAGTGGGTTGCTGACGACCCCAAATAGTTTATTTTTTCAGTATTAGAATGTCTCTTTAACTCTACAGCAATTTACCACAAAAAGCTCCATGACATTAGCTGAGCTATATTTAAAAACAATTTATGGTGATTATAAAGGAGTGTATTGAAGTGGGCATATCTGAAATTTCAAATAGTCAAGGCCAATTTTTCTTCAAACAAATATGAAACTGTTAGATACAGTTAGATACAGTCTCTCTCTAATCTGCTCCATATAAGGGGCTGATATTTTTATTAGCTGCTGCCATACAATGCAATATAAAAGAAATGAAGTTCACAAAGACAAATCAGATTGAAAAAGAAGCCTAATGCAGCCTCTTCCATTGGATTTGCCTGAAACTCTCAGTACTTTAATTAGAACGGTCAGCAGAAAACATGTTTCTATAAATAGGGAAGTAACATTTAAAAGAATGCAGATAGCTTGGAACAATATGAAGAAAACATAGCATGAAACAGTGTGTGCATGCAGCAGTTTAGCTGAACCAGGCATTTTATCAGAATAAGGAAAAATTACAGTATATTTTGCAGTCTTAATTCGGAAAGAGAGAGGCTAAGGCATTAAGAACCAATAAATAGAGTATTGAAGAATTCTGCTGTTTTTATGGGGGGGAAACAGTATCAGATGAATATGTGCCTTCTTCTAACCTCTTTCCTCTCCACTCATTGTAGCAGCATTCACTATTTTAATTCAACTTTGCCACCATAGAAATTAGAGAAGAAAGGTATATATAGAGTTATCAAACCCCCTCCACATGGCATAGTAGGATTATCTCTATCTATCCCCGTATTTATATGGCTCCCATTATGTTAAAATCAGAGTATCTCCAATGTCTTTAAAAATAGGAATAACTTCTCTTCTTCCTTCTTTCATAATCTGTTGGAGAAGTAGCTTGATCAGTTTACAGGCTTCTTATTTATTTTTCTGTTGGGCTGGGTGTGAGAAAAATTTATTGAGGAAAAAATTAGCCACAATGAGTTTTACATTTCTTCTGAACAGGATATGTCCTTCATTTTTCATGATTTCATTTCAGGTGACTTTGTGCAAGTAAAATTTCACCTGTGGGTGAAATTTCATAAAATAGGGTTTTCACATTAAAAAAAAAAAAGCTAAAATTCAAATTATGACAACATTAAAGTTTAAAATTTTGAAATCTTGATGCCTTTCCCCCCCCGAAGAGTGAAAGAGCTGCAAAGCCCTCCAGTTTCAGAAAGACCAGGGCACCAGAGATGCACCCGCATAGATTCCAGTAATTGGGCTCCTTTCTGTCACAAGTAAATGTGGCAGTAAGTTATTTCCCTCTTCATTTTTCTGTCTCCATCTAATCTGCCCCACTCCCACTCCAAGCACAACAGATTAGGATGTCTTTGAGTTTAGAGCACACTAGCAAAGGAACAACTGAATGAGGAGGGTGACTGCATCAGTCACTGGAAGCAGAGCATCACCAGAACTCACAAGAGGGAGCGGGGCACCAGCTTCATTGAAGGGAAGGCACATAAAATCACAAAATCTTAGGGAAGCTTGGGTGGACAGGAATTAGAGGTAGAGAGGCTGGAGATAAGTAAAGGAAGGCAGAGAGTCTAGAAGGCTTGGGGGATGGAGACTGGAAATGTGATGGCAGAAATTAGGGGGTCAGTCATAGCACTGGAAAAATAGAATGGCTAAAACAGGCCTCAACTTCCCTTCTATTCACTTTCCTGCAGATGTAACCCTTTCAATACTCGTGTTAATGTATTGGCACCACCTTCCCATTTACTTCTTAATGATCCATGCACACTTTTTAAAATAAGGAAATATCCAATACATTCAGAACAGTCACTTATTCTGTACTTATAAAAAGCAACTGAGAATAGTTCCAAAGTTAAACTTGCAAAACTTTTGAAATTCTATTAATTAGTAAAAAATAATTCTTAACTTACTGGTAAATTTACTATCAAACTCTTTTAAACTATCCAGATCTTGGTCTTTCTCTGTTTCAAAACTATAGTACCATTGTAGTTTTATGGATACAAAGGACTTCTGTAGGTTCCAATTCAGTTAATGTTATCACTTTTTGCATTATTGACTAATGTAAAGTGTTTGAGTTAGATTGTAGACTTTTCTAAGCAAGGAACTTGTCTTTTTATTTGCTGTATAAAGTTCATTTCAAATTGTTGACAACCATTTGGATCTTTGCTTTCCCAGGCACTTTATTTGAAAAAAAAAAGCTGTTCTAATGTTACATGTCCTTTCAAAATGTTACACATTTCTCAGAATAAAACACTTGCCATAGATAAACATAACATCTTCCATAAGTTACAGAATAGTTTAAAGCCTGACATCTGTGATCCACTAACCAAGCATGAAAGTTCTGAAGTGTACACCAGTAACTTGGACAGGTAGTATGTATTTACAAAGACAATGATGTATTCCTGTTAAGTGAACTTTTATCTAGGAAATAAAAAAAACAAAAACTACTTTTTCATTTACCATACATGTAGTTAAAGACAAGTTGTAAGGGCAAAATTCTGCTTTTGGATCTGCACTGTGGCTTAATAGCAGTGTGGATCTCTATTATGTAATTTTCAACTGGACTCTTGTGCAAATCTCCCGCTGATGTCAATAAGAGTTCCATACAAGAATGGCTAGGCAGGTGGTGAGCTTAGACTACTGCTACTAATCAGAAGTATTTGTTTCCATTAACTAAAAAGACCCCAACCACTTGTTCACCTGGAAAATGTGCACACTATCCAATGCAAAAATACACTTCCCCTCACTCATTTTTCAACCATTACCTTGTCTTTTTTACTAAGATTGTAAACATACAATAAAATATCCATGCCCAAGTAAAAAGATCTATAACATGACCTGTAAGGGGATTTTTGCCTAGCTGATTCACAAGGGCAGCATCTTACAACACTATGTAAATGACCAACAGAATACTCAGATGTTTGTGTAAGATTTTAAGAGTTTTCTAACATGTATGGCAAAGCAAGTATGCAGCCTGACTCAGTATATATTTGTGCACACATTCCATCAGCAAACTATGCACCTGTGTCCATAACCAGAATGAGTTCTAGAACTGTAAGATTTTTGAAAATAATTGCTTGAATCGAAGTTCACTATACCAGGATTTCAATACATATAATTGACATTTTATATATAAAGCTTTTGTGCAAATACAAGACAAGGGATTTTTAACAGTGAAACTCTTAGTTAAATATAGGCCTTGCATCCTCCAGGAGATGGGTAGTATTGCCTTGAGTGTTTCCCTACTTTGCTCAGCCAGAGCAGCACGACTTTAATCTGCAGGAACTACTTTTCTCAAAAGCTGGACTCGCTGGCCAACTTCCTCGTGTTTTTATTCTTGAATAGAGCATTGCCCTAGATTACATGATGTGTGTTTGAAAAAAATACTTTTCCTCTTCAGGTCTAGCAGAAGGCACAGAATCCATTTTTCTGGTAGACGTTTGTGCTTGTGGAACTTAAGCATTAGTAGAACAGGAAATGGAAGTTTCTGGTTGATAGTCCAAGCAGTCCATAATGTAAGCTTCCTTAAAACAACTTTCTTATATTCAAGGCACTGACACATATCTTGACATGGAAGACCCAGCTCAAGAGAGGTTAACTACAGTTAGGCCACAGACAAGTTAGCTCCTCGGTAGGCCTCTCTTAAGAATAGATGGTCAGATATGCCAAGTATGTTATTTTATCATGTGACAATATTTCTGATTCTGCTTTTCAATGGGAGCTAAAAGACCAGAGATTTTACTCAGTAGTTTTCCTCCTCCAAAAATCTACATTTTAAAACTAGAAAAGAACAAAGGAATGATGTCCAACGTCTCTCTCCTTTTAAACAGGCTTTTATCTATTTCTTGACATCATTACTGAAGCACTATTATATATAGATGAAACCGTATAATTTTTTTTTTTTAAAACTCAGCCATTAGTCCATGCCACAAACCTACCTAGTGGCATGCTTACATTTTTAGATCAAGTTATATCTAAGATTTTCTAAACCAGCTCCTCTTTCCAACCTCATACCATGATTTCCTGTATACCATCTCACAGAAGTATGGTTTGTTTAAAATGTATTTAAAATCCATGAACTATCCCTATTTCCTCTTGCAGCACCCTATACATAATATTTTTTCCTTTTGTTATACTTAAATATAAAACTGCAAATTAAAAGTAAAATTGAGAAGCTAAAAGCTTTATTTACAAACAAAAATACTCTTAACAGTTTTCAAAAGAACAGAATTTGTTCCTGATTTATTTTTAAAGTTGCGATTCTTATAGTCACAAAGTCAATGGTGGTTCTGCATGGAGCTCCGAGGCAAATACGTGGTCCCTAACTTGCAAATTTCGACATGACACATGGGCAAGGTAGGGACTTGGAATCAGACTCTACCTTATTTTACAGCTGTAGGTGTGCAGACCCATGCACACAGCTGTGCCATATACTGTGGCTATTTAGCCTTCACATTGGACATAGAAGAGTTTCAGCTTATGTTTCAAACTCACAGGATGGCCTTCTTAGGCTACGTCTACACTTATGGTGGTGTACAGAGTACACGCTGCCTAGCATGAGTATAAATAGCAGTGTAGAAGGTGAGGCACTGATTGGGCGAGGACAACACCCCATTGAAATGTGTAACTAGAAATGCTACTGATTATTGCCCTGATTCTTATTTTCAAAGCACCAATATTACAATAACTTGATCATGTATATACTGCAACACTTTGTAGTAGAGGATGCAACATTTCATAGCACATGACAGGCCACAAAGCAGCAAAAAGGGGGTGTCTACTATACGGTTCACTTTACTGAGAGATCTGCCACAAACAGCTACAGCCTCCTTACACATTTTGCATTCTGTGGACCAAATTCTGGCCCATTATGTTAATGGTTAGACACAAAATAAGAATCCTGCATACAGTTAGTAATGGGCATAGCACTTACTACTGGAAGCAGTCTCACTGACTTCAGTGGGACTGTTCATGATCGTAGTGCTATGCCAAGCAGTCAGTGTTCAGCAAGGTATTTAAGCATGTATTCAGTATTAAGCATGAGAATAGTCCCACTGACTTCAAGAGAACTACTCACACGCTTTAAGTCAGTACATACTCAAATACCTTGCTGAATCAGGACATAGGTGCCTAATAACAGCAGCTCTTGCAAGAGAAACACAGAATTTTGAACTCAATTAGTGAATAGCAAAATACTTAGTTTTCTTTTAAAATGAATCTGTACTTTAAGGCTACTCACAATTTTTTAGAACCTCATCCTGCAGAGGGAGGTGCCCACATATATCACGGACTTCTGTGCAGCCTTTCATAGGGCTCTTAATGATTGGATTTTAAAGAGCGTATAAAGAAGCAATTCAAGTTCATCTTTTAGCATATTTTCTACTCCCTGAACTTTTTTATTTTTGAAAAATTTTATAAAGGTAATTAAAAACAAAATCAACATCAGCTAAATACATATTCAGGCAATTGTAAGATCTATCCAGAAAAAGTAGTGTTTTAGTATGAAGGCTAATTTTGACACTATAGATTGCTGATGTGTGGTTAATCCCTGCAGCCTTACGGAAGTTAACCTCTCAGAGCCCTTATTATGCATTGGACAAATACGAAATACAGGCCCTGAATTAACCAATAGTACATTTGTATGGCTTGGAACTAGACATATTTCTCTAGAATCAAGCCCATATACAGGCACTTTAAGAAGTTGAGTTTCCACCCTACAATAGTGACTGTGCATTATATCTAGCTTTACAATATTTTAATTTACTAAAAACAAACCAGATAGTGACTGACCCTGTGCAAGTGAATAAGGGAAGGGGAGGGGGTTCAACGACCCTCCACTACACAGAGACTCTGTACAGTGGCTGGAAAGTGCACCTGGGAGCACACTGACTGTACAGGGTTAGTAGGAACACTTATCCCAAAAGTGAAGTGAAAAGCATGTCAGCTGTGGAGGTGAACATGTGCTGCACCTTCTCCTAGGGTGGTATGCCAGGCTAGCATGTACTGAATCAAACAGTCAGCTAAAATTCCTCCTGGGGGTTCTGGGTGCAGTGGCTTACGCTGTGTCCTCAACTGTAGGCACAAGTTAGCCCAAAGCACGCATCCACTGAAGATGGCTATAAAAATCGTGTATATGATTCATGTAGATTTAAAGTGTTCCCACTGAAAGCAAATTCAGCCATCTCCCACCCAAAGGCACTTAAAATCCACATTAAGCGTGGCTCACAAAAGCTTATGCTCAAATAAATTTGATAGTCTCTAAGGTGCCACAAGTCCTCCTTTTCTTTTTGCAGATACAGACTAATACGGCTGCTACTCTGAAACCTGACATTAGAAGCCAACAGCCTCAACCTTTGAGCTTAAAAATGAAGCAGAGGGATTTTTCTGGCAGGGGGCTGGCAGGGGAGGAGAGGTTGTTATAAGAGATTAATAAACATTTACTGTAATATAACATCTAACTTAAACAGAACTCCCCCCCCCCCCGCCCCTGCCCTCAGGGCCGTCCTTAGGATTTATGGGGCCCTATGCAGTACTATTAAACTGGTGCCCCTTATGCCTGATGGCAGCCTGGGCTCGCATGTGGATTTTAGGTAAGGGTGGTCTTTTGAAGGATTTATTTAAAAAACTATATGTCTGAAGATCCAAGCATTTAAAGCTAAAGATGAATACTCAGATTGTGCATCTAAAAATCTATGCAAGGATTTTTTAGAGATATGATTTTATAATCTTCAGCAACACACTAGTGAAATATTTTTAAAGCAAATTTTAAATTAAGGTTCTGTAGACTAATATGTTCTGAGTAAATATTACAGTAGTGCACAACTGTTTGTCAGTAAATTCAGAAACTGGCAGATACCTGGGAGTTGGCAAATGCCTGTTAAATGGCTTCATGACCACTTGAAGAAAAGGAGTACTTGTGGCACCTTAGAGACTAACCAATTTATTTGAGCTCATGAAAGCTTATGCTCAGATAAATTGGTTAGTCTCTAAGGTGCCACAAGTACTCCTTTTCTTTTTGTGAATACAGACTAACACGGCTGCTACTCTGAAACATGACCACTTGAATGGCTCTTTAACAGTTTCAATGTTGTGCTAGGTCTGGCAGGCTTCTTCACTTTTAAGTACTAGATCCCCTCTGGAGGAAGACTCACCAGGGTGCAGCAGTCAGCTGTGGTGGGAGCCTGCAGGAAAGGTCAGAACAGGGATAGGAAGAGGCAGAAGGGTGGACACTAAGACCCAGGGGTGCCCCAAATTTTCAGGTGCCCTACACAGCCTTGTATGCCTAAGGATGGCTCTAACCGCCCCCCCGGGACACTTTTGTTGAAATATTTGCACTTAGCCTGAAACCCTCACCTGCTACATTTCAGCCTGGCATGAAGTTAACTCAGGAGCTTTTGAGCCAAAGTGCTAATGCACCCTTAGAATAGAAGCACACAAGTATAGAAGCACAAACAGTGTTTCTGTAAGGTGCTGCTCTGTTATATGGTGCTGTTAATGGCAGTTTGAAAAGGAGCAGTTAGTGTGTGAAATAAAGATTTTAAATTATATTAAAACTTGATTAAAACCGGCAAGCTTATCCAAATACAATTATAACTTAGAACAGCATACACTGTATATATAATATCTTATAGCAGAAACTATTGAAAAAACATTTCACAGTATAATACATATAGATGTAAAACTGAACAATAAGGCACTTAACACGTTAAAATAGTATATTTGTAAAAATACAAAACTGGCTACCTTTGAACCACTAATACACTTTCTGCAACACACTCTCATGTTATGTAGCATTAACAATTACATAGGAACATTGATTTAATTTGTGTTTATGGTTTCTTCTAGTCTTTCTTTTTGGAAGTCAGCAATACAATCATCACATGCTATACTAAAGGTTTACTCTTTATTCCCTGGATTCATTTCTAACCGTGATGGATGCTATACAGCTAACCAAAGCTGACAGACTATATAAGCAATTTGTAAGAATGTGTGGAAGTGTATATTTGCATGAAATACAAGACTAGATTATTTTGACTTTGTTCTCAATGGTTGTTAAAAAATTCTGCATCACCACTTTGCAGCATCCCATATTACTGGCATTTAAGAACATAATTTTATAACAATGAAATGGCATTAATACTGTGCTGGGAAGTTATTCTCAGATGCAATTAAACAGCAATATTGATTTGGCTATCAAATTCAGCCACTGAAAAAGGTGGCTTAAAAGCTGGTTTTACAGTGGTTTTTACAGTGCCTGGTGCAGCCATGTAAGGACTTGTCTACACTGGCAATTTACAGTGCTGTAACTTTCTCGCTCCGGGGCGGGTGAAAAAAACACCCTCCTGAGCGCAGCAAGTTTCAGTGCTCTAAAGCACTAGTGTAGACAGTGCACCAGTGCTGGGAGATACGACCCTTGTGGAGGTGGTGGGTTTTTGGGGTTTTTTTTTTTTGTTTTTTTAAGAGCACTGGGAGAGCTAAGAGCCACACAAGCCACGTTAAAGCGCTGCCATGGCAGCACTTTAGCGTTACCAGTGTAGACTCATCTTAACTCTCAAAACATACCTCACATGACTTAGTGTTAAAGGAGTGGTTTACAATAAATAAAATATTTGCACTTTTATAGCACCTTCCATCCAATCATCTAGAAATTCTTTGCAAACACTAAGCCTCAGTAGGGTTATAAGATAGGAAAGCAGTCTCTCTCTTTTACAGATGGTGAAACTGAGACACAGAATTTTCAGCGGTATTGAGCTCTCAATTCCTAGCAAAAACAAATGGAACTGTGGTGGCTCTGATAATCAGGAAGAAAAGGTTATGGCTTCCCATATTCACACAACGAGTCAGTAGCAGAGCAGAATCAGAATCTGCAGTTTCCCAGGCCTTTCCTGAAGGGCTCGTCCTTTGCAATAAATGGGAAGACTCCCCACTTCAGTGAGAGATGGATCAGATTGTTAAAAACTAGACCATGTTTCATATCCAGCATAGTAAGAAACAGATCTTGATTGGCACTATGTGTACTTTAAACAAACAGGACAAGCCATCTGGCAATGAAAACACTAGCAATGGGTGAAACTCAAAGTTTGGAGGATTGATTCGATTTGAGATGATGATCCCACAGTATCCAAATATCTTGTCTGCAAGTCTCATGACTTTTTTTTTCCTGCCACTTCTTAGTTCTAGCTGAGTTGCTGATAATGCAAGAACACCACCACTTCATATTAGCATATGTTACTTCTGGGTCCTGGCCAAAACTAGGTAATGCAGAAACATGTACAAATGAATAAAAACAGTCAACCTAACCACATTCATTGGAATATTAAAAAAAAGAAATCTGTTCTAGTGTTGGGGAATGTTTTATTTTCTCTGGACTGGCTGCCCAACGCATAATAATTACCCTAAAAATACCATTTTTACAAGTCAGTGAGTGATATTGAACACATACCATTTATAGTCACAAGAGGGCATTAAGGACACACCATGGAGATAAAATCTAAAGTGGTTGAACAAGGCCAAGTTTATTTGCTAATGTGACAGATCTGTTGCAAACCAGCAGTACACTGAGCATAACACTATCATATTACCCTTTTAAGTAATGACCATGGCTGAGATTTTTTTTAATATGGGTGCCCAATTTAGGCTTCTAAATCCAGTTAGACACATAGATGAGAGACCTGGATTTCAGAAGTGCCAAGGACCCAGCAGCTCCTGTGTCTTCAGTGATATGGCAGATGCACACATGGAACTTCCACTGATTTCAGAAGGGCCCATCCAGGCTCTCTTCAAAGGACAGAAATTGCAGCTCAACTATGTCTCATGGCATGTCAGCAGATACAGACAGTATTTAAATCAAAGAAAAGTTTCAGGAAAAATTACATAAAATGAAAGGTATATAAAAAGGCATCAGAAACAGGGTGACCAGACAGCAAGTATGAAAAATCGGGACGGGGGTTGGGAGGTGGGGGAGTAATAGGCGCCTATTTAAGACAAAGCCCCAAATATTGGGACAGTCCCTATAAAATTGGGACATCTGGTCACCCTAATCAGGAATAAAATCCTGCACTCAACCCCGTGAAGGTTTATGAACGAATTCCAGATAAGCTTTTTTACTTTTGGATTATATCCACTTTACTCCATTTCTTCCCATCTTGAAATTTTGTAGAACTACTTTATATTCCAACATTTATTACAATTGCTGTCAATTCTTTAAGCTCATTTTCATATATACTGACTGTAGCCTATACCTGATTTGTTAGTACAGTGTGGTAATAAAGAATAGGCTAGAATTATATTGTGAAAATGTAACACCGAAATTCTACATTCTTGCATACATTTAAGCTTAAAATGTTTCTGAATGAGATGAGCACTTTTTAAAAAAATTGATACAATAAAGTTTACTACTTTCTTTGTATCAATAAGAAGAACTTTTGAGATACTCCGTGTATTGTTTAAAGGCCAAAGTATGCAAGCAACTTGAGTACCCACAATTTCGGTTGATATATATGGGAATGGAGGGAATTTGAGCACTTAGCGGGCCTAAAACAAAACTACAACTGATTTTGTTGTTTTGTTTTTTTTAAAAAACAACCAACACTACTCACTCAATTTTAATTCTCTCCCCTCTAAACAAAATGGGACCTAAAAAAAATTGTACTGAATAAGGATATTGGTTTTGAGCAAAGCACTTGATATATTCTATAGGTCAGTCATTAGCTAAATACCCTTCTAAATATCTCAGTGGAACTTTGTTGTAATCTATTTAGGCTATCAATGGATGTGTTATTCAGTAACCTAACAGGCTGCCAAGTGAAAAGCATAGTTTCTGATCCTTCCTAGAATGCTCAGTCCACAGTTTTACCGTGCTTATCTTGAAGCAGGTTTACTAATGAAATTCACCCACATTTCCCTCCATAGACTTTGCTATTAGAAGTGGTTCAACTAAAAATAACTAACATGTCAGTTAGGAGATTAACCACAGTAGTCTGGTTTGTCTCCAAAGACATTGTGGTCCATGTAGATGAACTCAAACAAGAAATAAAACAACAACTTTGGGGATCTGCAAAGGCTGATATTGTACTAATAGGATTGGTTAGCTAATAATTCAAGGAACAGTTCTTCAAATGTATGTCCTTGGTTTCAGTTTGTGAGCCACTAAAGTTCTGCCAGGAACAAAACATTAGCCTTGTGTCCATGTGCACAACATCAGACTCCCCAGTCAGTGAGGAGAATTTTTTATTTTTTTTTTTTATTTAAAGAGCTTGGATATCATTACTTTGCTATGTTTTACCAGGATGTCCTGTAAGAAATGCAGTTTGTTGTATTATGCTTTGATAATGCACAAAAATCTTCTGAAATGCAAGTTAAAATATTTTTCTGGAGTACAATTTTGTAGTCGTTGACTCTGTGAACTGAAAAAGAAATCAGATCTGGGTACTGTATATTGCATTTTATTTGTACTAATTTTTCTAACTGGATATTTTAAAAATGAGAATGTCATTATTTAATTCTCTTTTTAGTGTTTACACTTGTCAAGACATTCTAAAAATAAGAGCGTTTTTTCACTCAAGTTACAGGTTAATTTAACTATTAGTGCAATTATTTCCTCTGCGATCAGCTTTTACTGAAGGTTTCGAAATAAAATACTTGAGTAGCTGAGGAAATGAATACAGAACAAATAAACTGTTAAACTCTGGGCTGCCCAGTATCCACTTAGGTTCCCCAAGAACAACATGAAAAGTGACGTTGACCAGGTAAGCTGCTAATCTGCAGTTCTGTTGTACACTAACAAAGTTGTGTATTCCCACATACTAAACCAACATACTTGTTTGTCCAACCAAAGTATCTACACAACTCCTGATAGAAAGGAATAGCAGTTCAGTCATATGACAGTAACATTTAATAATAAATATGGTTAGGTAACACTGGAAGAAGTGTTGCTGTTGGAGTGTATTCACCTTGCACCTGTTTATGAGTCACTGAGATTTGTGCCAACGATTTCTAAGGAAAAAAAAAACAACCCAAAACCTCTAAATGCATAACATCAGGCTCTCAAGCACAATGCTTATAGTGTCATCAAGATATAGTAACTAAAAATTTAAAATGTTTGATTTTTACATTTCCCATTTGGGGACTGACTTTGCAATCCTGAAGCAGGTGAATGAAATCAGTGGGAGTTTTGCTTACAATAACATATTATACACAGCTTTCTTTTCATTTATCTAATATTGGTTAATGTGTGTGAATACACAAAAGTATGTATATATAGCTATGTAATGCATATAGGTATATATACATAATACATACAGACCCAGGCTAACTTGCCATTAAATGTTTAGACTTTGAAATAATTTTCTTCTTGTTACATAGATATAGGTTTTAAAAATAAAAATACTTCCATATTTGTAGAGCTCCAATGATGTTAGCAGGTATTATTTCTAATTTGCAGTGTCATCATATCACAACAGCTTTCCTTTTCCTTTTTTTAAGTTTTTTTTTTTTAAATATAAAATTACCAATACAAAATGTAAAAACTGGTATATCAGAGTACATGGGCGGTAGGAGTACTTCAGGGTCATAGTAGATTCATTCCCATAGAGCATAAAATGTCAAGGCTCACTTCCGGCTTCACCAGTCATATATCATAAGTCTTACCTTCATTAGCAAGAAGAATACAGTAAACCACTTCCCACCATTGTAGACAGATATTGTAACTTTAAATTTTAGTATGCTTTTGCCCTCAAACTCCAGAACTCTAAAGATGATATTTTGTGGATGACTGATAATTAATAAACAAAAGGTGTGGTGTGTTCTTTGGCACCTCAATCTCATAAGTAAACCAAACTACTGCTTCTTTTCTTTCTCAGGGATAAATCCTATCTGTGGTGGACTCCTAGTACTGATGAATAGAATAGCTCTGTAAAATGTGATGAATAGAAAACATATCAAGGGGTGTTATATTTTGTCTACAATTGTCTTGTACAATTGCACAAGAATTTGGTCCACTTATTCCCTTACAGTTTAGTCCTTTTAAGAACTTTGGTTATCGCATTAATGTTTTGGTAAAATAAAGAGCAGATGCTTTCTTTCCTTTCTTCATCTTTCTTTCAGGTGGATTTTTCATTGTCCTCTCCTGTCTTCTGAACCCGTGAATATTTTTTGCATGAAGACTTGAAGCAGCTGGGAGGCCAAGATATTGGCCATGAGAAGCAGCAAGGAACTGAGCCTTGAATATTCTTCTCAAAGAAATAAAATATCGGATACCACCATGCTCGAGAGAGAAAATTAGTCTGGGAAGAGACCTTCAAATTCTATATTGGGGAGAAAAAGGAGAATAGAAGAAACAATTTAACAAGTTTAGACAGTAGAACCAATCGCATTAGCTGAATCATAAAGAAGTGACAATTACAGTATATTTGAATGAAATTCTGCAAATAGTAAGTTTATTTAACCTGGAAAGGAAAACAGTTTGATGTGACTTGGGTATTCCATATGACAAATGGCATAGTGAGAACTGAACACTTCTTTCTAACGTGTCACACAATAGAAGAATAAAGAGGAGACTCAAATTGAAAAGAAATATATTTAAAGCTAACAGAAGATAAAAGAACAACAAAAACAAACAAACAAACAAACACACACACACAGAGGATATAGCCAACCTTTGTCCAATGTACTGTAGGAAATGTAACTGGAAATTTTAAAAAGGCTGGGTAATTTAAGGTCTCTAATAACGTTAGTAGCTACTATCAATCAATTAAGATATGGTGTAGTCTATCCTAGCTACCTAAAACAGTGATAAAGTATTCATGTTTCGAAAGAAGATAGGTTTTAAAAACATATGCATGCCAGAAATGACAGACTACTTCTTAACATGGGCCCCTGTTCAGGAAAGCACATAAGCACCTGCTTAACTTTATACTTGTGCTTCAATTTCTGTGGAAAAATTATATTTTTGCCCCAGATCTAATCTACTAATTTTAAGGCCATTATGACCTTTTTTGTGGAATTTGCAAGGAGAGGCCATTATTGGGTTTATAGCGGTTTACATATACATACATATTACATATACATACATACCCTTTGCACTTACCTTTTCATTAGCCATTGAGTGGTACCACCAGAAGAGCCTTGTGGTGATATAATAAGCAACAATAACATCCACAGTGTAGTGTTCATGGGCGACAAGAATGCAGATTATACCAGCGGCACTCATCAACCAGCAGATCAAATGATACCACCAAAAATGACGAGGGGAGTCTGTCAAAAGGAGAGAATTATATGTTTCTATAAATATCCAAGATTAACTTTAGCAGTTTAATTTGAATCTGTGTGATGTGTGTGGATATTTTATACATATATATTAATGGAGAGAGAGAAAATCTCTGCTGTAGTAAAAATTCTCTTTGAACAACTAAGAAAGCTTACTGATGCAGAGGTATCATCTGCTGAAATATGGCCATTAGGGTCTGTAGATCTTCAGCTGAGGGACCTATGAAGGTTAAGAGTAATCTAAGTTTTCATTTTCAAAATGGTTTTTAGTTTATATTACCAAAGAAAGGACAAGAGTTGACCACTAAGACTCAAAAGTTTGTCACTGTAATTTTCCCTAAAAATCATGGTCTAATTCAGAGTCCTTCCACCATTTGTGGACAGAGGACCAAGACCAATTCACAGCTCAGGGTGGGTGGTGGTGTCCAAGCTCCTGTTTTGGATGTTAATTGCAAGATGCCTCCCAGCCAGCTACCTTTAACTGAAACTGCTCTTTTGCTGAACATCCAGAATGGCTTCTGGCCACAAGAGGAGTAAGCTCAGTAGGAGTAAGAGGCAATCTATTCTAATGGGTTAGACATGGAACTGGGAGCAAGGAACTCCAGGCTTCTAATTCCAGCTCTGACACTATCTGTGGTTTTAGTCAAGTCACATAACCTTTCTTCTAATTTAGTATCCTGGTCTGTGAAATGGGGCTTGTATGCCACATATCAGAGTACATTGTGATAATTAATTTGTTAATGTTTGTGAAGCAGTATGCAAGTGCTAAAGTCATCCAGAATGCCCACAACCCTCCAGCAGCTGGCAGTCTTGCAGTTTAGCTGGAAATTTTTCCTTGAAAAATGTTTTTGATGTTGTCAACTACGGACATCATGACAGGCAGCTGGGCTCCACTTCCCCTGCAGTCGGAGGCTGGTGGTGGACCCCCTAAGAGTCCCACCCCACTTTTTATGTAAAATGAGTCCATTAGGTTTGGGATACCGTAAATACTGTACCAGTGATCTTACCCAAAGAGGCTGGCCCTGTGCATAGTGTTATCTAGTTACTGTAGTCAGGACTCAGTTATGTTTTGGAGGAAGGTGGGGGGAACTGAAAGACTACATCATAGAATCCCCCCAAAAATGCTAAGGCTGAGTCCATTCCACTGATTTGTGGACCAGGATTTGGAGTCCTATCCTGTTATCTAGTTGAGGAAGCAGGCTCCAGACAGAAGTGATATTCCACACTAGTATAATCTTCCCCTGTTCTGAGAGAGAGAAAGAAGCATGGGGAAAGCCCCTGAGTAAAATGCACCGACAATACCCAAAAGATGCGAGGGTAGGGAGCAGCGGAGGGGAACTACACAAAGGGTATGTCTACACTATGAAACTAGGTTGATTTTATAAAAGTCAATTTTTTGGAAGCGGTTTTATACAGTCGATTGCGTGCGTCCCCACTAAGTGCAGTAAGTCGGCAGAGTGCATCCACAGTACCCTGGTTCGCGTCGACTTTCTGAGTTAGTAGCTATCCCAGTCTCCACCGCCCACTGGAATTCTGGGTTGAGCTCCCAATGCCTGATGGGGCAAAAACATTGTCATGGGTGGTTCTGAGTACATGACATCAGTCGCCCCTCCCTCTGTGAAAGCAATGGCAGACAATCGTTTTGCAGCTTTTTTCCTGGGTTAACCGCGCAGACGCCATAGCACTGCAAGCGGGAGCCCGCTCAGCTCACTGTCACCACTGCTGTTGCAGGCAAGTCTACTGTGGGGGCTGCTGTGATCCAAATAGCCAATGCAATCATTGACATTCTGTTACCAAGAGTAGTGACTCTGGGAAATGTGCAAGCCTTTTTAGATTTTAGGTGCATCATATTCCTGTCCTTTGTCACTGGTGAAGAAATCTTGCAGTCGTATAGTCCACATGTAACAGCTCCAGGGCTCTTACTCTTTTGCCTTGGCCACACAGTAGCAGCTCCTGGGTGCCTTTGCATCAATGGTGAACGACTCAATCTGCTTCTGCTGTAACTCTGCTATCCTGATCTGGGCAACTCTGCAGCAGACGGTGCAGTAGGACTGCTAGCCGTCCTCACCAATGGTGTTTTGCTCGCTCTACCACTTCTGCTGCAATTCTGCTATCCTGATCTCCTGCGAGCTGGAGGCTTCTGCCTCAGGCTGCTCTCCCAGCTGGCTGCACAGTGTGGTTACACCTACCGCAGCCTACCCCTTGCTCCCATGGCTCATGAAGCCTGGACAGTTGTAAGGAGCAGTTCAACTATAGGCTGAGCAAGTGCAGAATGGTGGTAGAATTTGCCTTTGGACGTTTAAAAGCTCACTGGCGCTGTTAGTCAGACCTCAGTGCAAGCAACATTCCCATTGTTATTGCTGCTTGCTGTGTGCTCCATAATATCTGAGAGAGTAAGGGGGAGACATTTATGGCGGGGTGGGAGGTTGAGGCAAATTGCCTGGTGTCCGATTTTAAGCAGCCAGACACCGATTAGAAGAGCACAGCAAGGCACGCTATGCATCACAGAGACTTTGAAAACTGGTTTCATGACTGGCCAGGCTACGGTGTGACCGTTGTGTGAGTTTGTCCTTGATGCAAACCCGCCCCCTTTGTTGATTTTAATTTCCTTTAAGCCAACCACCCTCCCCCCTTCAAAATAAAGTAACTATTGTTTTGAAACCATGCATTCTTTCTTTATTAATTAAAAAAAATTGAGAACGGACAAAGTAGCCGCGGGTGGTTTTGGGTACATGTCGTCAGTGACCATTCCCTCCCTTCCTCCTTCTATGAGAGCAACGGTAGACAATCATTTCTCACCCTTTTTCCTGGATTGCCTGCGCATACGCCACAGCACTGCAAGCGGGAGACCGTTTCAATCACCGCTGCAGTTGTGAGCATTGTAAACACCTCGCATTTGACCTTGGAGATTTGGCATATATATTGGCATTATGTCTTTTGGAACGGAGTTCTGTTAGCATGGATTCATCTCCCCATACAGCAATCAAATCCAGTTCCTCCCATTCGGTCCATGCTGGAGCTCTTTTGTGATTCTGGGACTGCATGGTCACCTGTGCTGATGAGCTCGCCATGCAGGCCAAACAGAAAATGAAATTCAAAAGCTCCCGGGGCTTTTCCTGTGTACCTGACGAGTGCATCTGAGTTGAAAGTGCTGTCCAGAGTGGTCACAATGGAGCACTCTGGGATAGCTCCCAGAGGCCAATACTATCGAATTGTGTCCACACTACCCCAAATTCGACCCAGCGATGTTGATTTTAGCGCTAATCCCCTTGTCGGGGAGGAGTACAAAAATAGATTTTAAGAGTCCTTTAAGTTGACAAAAATGGCTTTGTCATGTGGACGAGTGCAGGGTTAAATCAACCTAACGCTGCTAAATTTGACCTAAACTCATAGTGTAGACCAGGGCCTAGAAATAAACAAATGTCTCTCACACAAGAAACATGCCTGATCAAAGAGACCAGCAGAGCATATTGCAAGTAACCTCTAATTCAAAACAATGATATACTATATGCTCTTGCTTAGAAAACTACATTTTCCTAATTACACAGGAAATAGAAATGGGTAAATTATGCACTTCTGATGTACACAGCACTTTGACTACAAAGCAGAAGAATTCAGATGGGATACACTGCCAATTCTTAGGCAGCATTTACAAAGCTTATTATATGTACAGTCTGGTTGTTATTCTCCCCCACCCTTACCCTGCTATTTAAAGACATCTGAATTATGCTACTGTATGAAAAAAAATCTTTAAAAAGAAGAGTTAAATATACCTTGCCTGTGGCATATATTACAGGATAAGATTTAAATGACCACTGTTAAGCTGTGATAACAAACATACATACAAAATTAATAAAACAGAAAGCAGGAAATCCTGTTGCCACCTACTCATGGAACATTAGGCTGACTGCCATCTGTTCTTCTAGCAGGTTTGATTTATTAATTACACACAATACAATGCCAGAAAATTTCGTAGTACAAAGACTTAGACTTAATGGTCACCATGCTATACCTCTTTGTTGTTTTAAGAAATAAAAGGTCTTATGTCCATATGGAAGTTCTCGGTCTCTCTTTAGACTGTCAAGTAACATTGTTTGCCTCACCAAGTAATGGGACATTCTTTTGTTACAAAAAAGAATGTTTTACGTTATCCTGTGTGCTGAAGTTAGATAAATAATTTAATGAAGTCCAATGCCTCAGTCAAAGTGCTCAGGAAATCAGCAATGAAACAGGGACAGATTCTAATTTTAGATACATGCCATGCCGTGAATTTAAAAGAAAAATGCTGCTGCACTGACATATGGCCAAACAAGTAGCCAAATTATTGAGGTCCGAGTGGTGCATGCTGCATATTACATCTTACTGTCTGGTCCTCAGTTACATAATCTTGAAACTCATACTGTGAGACTCCAGAAGCCACAGAGTTCCCTACTGCCCTCAGGAGCTGGATTTTTGACAGACCATTGCAAAATGAGGTTATAAAAAAGTATCCTCCATTGTGCAAGCCAAACCCAGCACCAAATACAGCACTGGTATAAGCGGGCATAATTCCCATTGACGCAAGGGGAGTCATTTCTCTTTCTTGCTCTCTCAAATCATTAACTAGAGGATTATTTGCTGATTACCTCAAACAGAAGTGATAAGACAGATAATCATTTTGTGCACTGAGCTGATTCAGCCCCTCTCTCAACCTTACCACACACCCCTCCCACATCAGTCTCCCAAAACACACAGATGTTTTCTAAAAACTCTGAAGCTCCACACCATGTACTAGGATATTATTGTACTTGCATACTATGTACAAGCATGGCAGACTCATTCCAGAAGCCACCCACTAGGAGGGTCAAGTGCATTTTGTCAAACTGTGTATTGCAATTTTGCCATTTATTTTAGGTTGTAAAATGCAACAATGTGGTTTTAGATTAAGTGCTCTTCTTGTAACACAGGCATCAGCAACACAACTATATTTAAATACTGTAACTTACATTCCTTGATAAACAGGTAGGTGAGTGTTAGCACTACTGTGTGACCGCTAAACAGGAAGTCTCCACATAGGATGTGTGATCCAGTTATGGACAGACCACCACCAGAAATCAATCGTAGGATCCTCTGCACCTTAGCCTGAGAATCTCCATTCAACTGCAAAATGAGAAAAAATTCAAGATGATGAAGAATATATGTTTGGACAAGAAGTTTAAGTTAACTTGTGCTTAAAAAATAATAATGAAAAGCTCTATTTCCTAAACATCTGAATCTTCTTTGTCTATTGTCTATGTATTTCTCAAAGATAATAGCATATTTACCAGAAAAATTTGTCAACAACCAAGGCTAGGCATTATAGGATTAGACTAGGATATGCGCTGCTGGATTTTAAACCTTTTTGTTTCTTGTTTTCCAATCAAAATGTGCAGGTCCTTCATAAAAATAACCGCAAAGCTTTATATATTGCATTATATGCAATATATATTGCATTATATATTGATCAGGATGAGGTACAGTATATTTCAAAAGGGTGGACACATTAAGAATTGTGTAAGTTCATAGTACATATTTGTCACTTGTGGCACGTACCCCAGAACTCTCTTTCAATAATGGTGTGACAGATATGACAGTATCCTGGGCCAGCCTTATGGAGTTAAGTTAAACCTTATTGAATGTTTAGGAGGAACAAAGAGATAATATGAACTTCAAAAGACTGTGTTAAACAATATAGCAGATGCGGCAAAGAGTCCTGTGGCACCTTATAGACTAACAGACGTATTGGAGCATGAACTTTCGTGGGTGAATAACCACTTTGTCGGATGCAGATCCAGACTAACACGGCTACCCTTCTGAATATAGCAGACATGATAGATCTTTTGGGACAATGTGAGTGAAGTAGAGTTTTGAGGACAGGGGTGGGCAAACTTTTTGGCCTGAGGGACGCATTGGGTTTCTGAAATTGTATGGAGGGCCAGTTAAGGGATGCTGTGCCTCCTCAAACAGCCAGGCATGGCATGGTCCCCGCCCCCTATCTGACCCCACCTGCTTCTCACCCCCTGAGAGCCCCCCCCGGGACCCCTGCCCCATCCACCCCCCGCTCTGTTGCCCCAGACTCCCCACTCTATTCAACCCCCCCCCGCTCTGTCTTCCCTGACCACCCCTGGACCCCCTGCCCCTCACTGCTCCCCGCTGCCCCATCCAACCCCCTCTCTCCTTCCTGATGCCCCCCCGCCACATCCAACCACCCCTTCTCCCTGTCCCCAGACCGCCCCTGGAACTCCTGCCTGCCCCCTGCCGCCCCATCCAACCCCCCTTCTCCTTCCGGACTGCCCCCCCCGGGACCTCTGTCCCCATTCAATCACCCTGTTCCCTGCCCTCTGACTGCCCCGCTACCTATCCACACCCCCGCCCCCTGATCACCACCTCTGAACTCCCCTGCCCGCTATCTAATCCCCCAGCTCCCTGCCTCCTTACTGCGCTGCCTGAAGCGCTGGTGGCTGGCGGCACAGCTGCACCAGGACAGGCAGCTGTGCCACACAGCACAGAGCACCCCAGGTCAGGCTCACTGCTCTGCTGCCCCAGGAGCTCCCTGCTCTGCTGCCCAGAGCATTGCGCCAGCAGTGGAGCGAGCTGAGGCTGTGGAGGAGGAGGGGGCTAGCCTCCCAGGCTAGGAGCTCAGGAGCTGGGCAAGACGGTCCCGTGGGCCGGATGTGGCCCGCGAGCCGTAGTTTGCCCACATCTGTTCTGGGAACTACCTATGAACTCAGCCTTTGAAGTTTCATCCTGAGCAGGAGACTTTGTCTGCTGTTCACCTGTTGCTCTGAGGACAGTTCAAAGACCCAGTTTGGATTCTTCAGGGAGCAACAAAGAAAGGACTTTTGAATAACTAGCCTGAGTTTAAGCTGGCTCAGGGCTTTCTTCCTGATCCAGCAAACAAGACAGGAACTCTGGTCCATGGAGGGCCCAAATCCTTAGGGAAGGGCTTGGACTACTCAGGCCTCATAAGACGGTACTAGTTCTGAGCTGAAGCGGTTATGAACTTGCGACCATAAAAGAGAACCCTTTGGGAGGTTTGAAGGACTGACCTGCCAGAGTCCATGTTGGAGGCAGCTGGAGTGATCTCTGGTAAGCTTATTAGCATGTGTGTAGGTTCTTTTATTATTTTAATAGGTTTTCTCTGTAATGCTTTTACCATAAGAATAAAATACTTTCATAGGAAGTGTTATGTGGTAACTTACAACTGTTGGCAATTACCCTGTTAGTAGTCTCTGAAGAGAAAGCAGGAGAAGCAGCTTATCTTTTGCTGGGGATATCACAGTATAGTCAAGGGACTGTGCAGCCTGGAAATGCCCTGGTCAGGACAGAGAGAGACTCAGGTCTCTACCCAAGAGATGCAATGGCTAGGGGTCTGGAAGCCTGAGAGCAGGGGCTCTTGCTGGACCACTATGGGGAAACACAAGTACAGTTGCCCTGAACTGTGAGAAATGGTTCTAATAGAACCAATATAAAAATTGTGTGAGGTGTTACATGCAAGTCACTCACTCTTTGTCCAGAGCCAAGTAAAACGTTCACAAATCAAGACTGAAAACTACATGAAATTTGCCTAATTTGGGGCTTAGTTAAATGGTCAGAAGTCAGCCTAGGTTTGTTGACATGTTTGTAGACTTTTCAAATACACTTGGGCTGATTTAAAATTTCTTACTGACACTGTGCAAACGCTCAGTCAGTTTCATATCAGTTTTCACTAAGTTAACTTGTTGGGGGTTTGGGGGAGGGGGAGACAAGTTCATTCCTGGTTTAACTCCAAGTAAGATAAAGCAATTACATCAAGAATGAATATGCCCCCATCTCTAGAGTAGTCCTGAAATATTAATTCATTGAACCGAGTTGCTAGGGAGAAATCCTGTTCCTCCAAAGCTGTCCCCTGAGTGGCTCCAATGTTTGTTCTGTGATACTTGTAGGTAAAGTCTGTTTTTAATTCCCATATATCCCATTTTAATTGCAGCATTGAGGGATGGGATGAATATTGAAAGCAAAAATCAGAAATATGCAATTTAAAATACAAAGTCTACTGTAGGTGCTGCAATGTGCCAATGTTAGGATTAGAAAAACTTCCAAAAAGCAATAATTCAACAGTCCTTAACATATCAGTAAAGAAATCTTTTTAAGGTGGCTATGGAATCTTAGTTCGGCGACCTGGAGTAATCATAACAGAAACCTAAGCCAGTTCTTCACCATCACCACACACACACACACACACAATTGGTCTAACATTTAGAGCACTCTATCATTTAGTTCTGCAGTACCATTGGCAAACACAATCAAATTTCCACAAGTACTTGCTCAAATTTTTTTTCGGAGAATTTGCTTTTCCTATGTTTATATACCTTTTGCCATGAGTGTCAGCTGCCCAAACTGGATTTAAAAGCCCCAGACAGCCCTGGCCAAAACAGCATCATTGGCAAACGTGCTTACAGCAGGCCACCATTGCCTCTCAAAAATCTAACTGCAATGCAAGGCTTCACTAGCTTGTCCTCCAAGTAGCTGGTTTGTATGTCAGCTGACAAACTACAGTAAGGTATATTTATTATGTACGTCTCAGCTGAAAAAAAAAATCTCTGAAGATATGAATCTAGATGGCTTTTAAAAAAAATAAAAAAAATAAATAAAAATAAATATGTCTAGTCTGGCATAATCCTGACGTACCTAGATGTACATAAAACCTAAAACAAAATGGGCAAACAATCAATCTGCTGTAGTACTACTCCCTTGTACTCTCTACTCCTAAAAGATGCTCACTGTTCACAAAATCCTGCCTTACTAACAGCAATATACCAAAATAAAATGAAAAACCTAGCAATCACCAAAATAATCACCTGCCAGGAGCCACACTTATCTCTGAAGAGTATCATATAGTATGTGGAGAAAACATTAACTTTATTAAAATAAATGAATGTACCAAGATGTCTTTTTCAGATACTGTATTTGATGTAATACTTTGGCCAATACCAAGATTTCTTACCTTTGGAGCACACTGAAAATGCATTCCAGGCACAGGTAGGGTGGTAACATACATGGTAATACAGCGATACAGGTACAAAGTTCCAATTATAAAAAAGAACCTGCGTCCCACTATTGATCTGAAAACAAGGAGGGAGGGAGAGAAAAGAAAGTAAGCATAAACTGAAAGGCAGGATATATTTACTTGTCACGAGGAGAGAGGGTCGTACGGTGCCTCCAGCGTAGCTGTAGCCTCATTAAATGGTTAATACCCTAAATTTTAAAAAGTTATTAGAGCTTTTAAATTGTGATCTAACCAATATGAAAACAAAGTTTCAATGGTACTACTTCCATGTGAGATTTGAGAGAGAGAGAGATACACAATATTTGATGTCTGGACACATCTTGCTGGGTCACGTCACAGACGGAGAGATAGGGTCACAGACCGAAATTGAAACATGAATGTGCTGCAGTTAAGAGAGATAAAGAAATTGCTGCAAATGTAATGGTTTTATTTCATTTAACCACTAGATGGTAAGTAAAAATTCAGGCCTATTTAATAGCACTAGTGTTCTCCTAGTGTTTTTATTTTGCTTGTAATTATTTTGTAATTTCCTTTTCATTTTCAATCCCATGTCAAATAAAGTTGGTTTTCCTTTAAAGTATCTGTAGAGATTGTTTCTTGAGGAAACAGGAGATGATCTGGAGGGAAAGATGGGCTGATGTTCTCAGAGATGTGACTAGCTTGAGCATCCAGTCTAATGTTACTGAACTGTCTAGTGCCTTGTCAGAAATTAAAAAAAAAAAGTTTAATTGAAAATGTTTCAATAAGCTCTACTTAGGGCTGACTAAGGTCTCACAGCACTTTCTGTCAAAAAGAGTGCAGTTTAGTCAAAACTGAACTGTTTTGGGGAATGGTATCACTTTAATGAAAATTTCATCTGTAAGGTCTCAGTTCCATAATGGAATTTCTAGCCAGAGATTTAATCTCAGAATAGACAATCGCCTGGTGGTTAAATTGCTCTGTGGGGATGAGAGAGACTGAGGTTCAGGTCCTGCTCGGAAAAGGTCTTGTTTTTATTCTGCATCAGAATAAAAACAAATTTTGAAACCTCAAATTTTTCATGAAATGTAATTGTGGTTTTCAAGCCAACTCTACTCCAATGTATGGGTGCAGAGTTTAGCTGCAAATTTCCTTTAAACATTAAACCTGAACTCATTTTGGGAAATCACTGTAACTCCTCATGGAGAAAAGTGCTACTCAACATGAATAAGGGTGGCAGAAGCAAATTCTGTTACTAAGTAGAAGCAGAGATAAATATAGCTACTTACTTGTATCTGAGAAATAACCACTGGATTAGCCATAATCCAACTAGTATCATTCCATTTATTTCTGATACAGAAAAAGCCCATTTCACGCGATCAATATAATCAAAAAATTTATCTGGCAATGGAGGACTGAGCTCCTTGGGAGGTACCCTCTCATGAACAACGGTGATCATGACAGTCGTTAGAATTAAATTGAAGAGAGCATACACAAAGGCAATGCCTGTTTTCCACCATTCCAAAGGAAATTTGTTCCTAGATTCAGCAAGCATAGAAATCTGAATATAGTCCGGATATTTCTTTGTGCCTTTTCGCAAACCATTAGGTAAACCCTTAGGTTTGCCATTGCCATTTTCACTCTCTTCGCTGACAGATAGGGTAGGTCGAACGTAACCATTTGAGGTGTCATTGTTTTGACTTTCCATGTGCTCTTCAAGCTTTGCAGTCTCAATGGTATCCATTATCCCAAGACCTTGAGCCAAACCAGGGAATTCCAATTTCTGGCTGCTTTTTAAAATTCTTTACTCCTCTAAGTCCACCTTATATGTTTCCAATTGATTTTTGTTCTTTAATACAATTTTCAGAAGTTGTCCATTCTGCTTTCTCTTTTCAGTTGTTCTGCAACAGATCTTTGACACAAATCTCAGTTTCTTTCCCCAAAAGCTCTTACTGTATCATCTGTAAAACAACAAAATCATATTCAGAAACGGTACAGCTGGCAACATCATACACAAATGAAATACCAAAATAGCTTAGGGAAATCTGCATTCTAAATATCACCACAGTTTGCTTCACGTGGAAGTTGTGGAAACACAGCAGACAAGTATTAGGCAGTATTTAAAAATGCTCACTAGTTTAATCCAAGTAGATGGTGTTTAATTTAAAAGTGAAGTGGAATAACTTTGTTTTGATCTTGACTCAATCAGTTTAGTGGGTGGTATCAACCTTGGCCTTAAAAAAAAAAAAAGGCCAGTATTAAAAGGCTTCAACAGCAGCTGACATTATAGTGTTGATTTTCTGAATTGTCAATAGCAGAATTACAATGAGTCAAGATTTTCTCAGGCATTGATCATATTAAATCTAAAACACTCTGAACAGAATTCCATACTGGCTTACACCCCACAGCAACCCTACTAAATTCAACACAACTGCATGGAGATTACACGAGGAATTAGTCAGTTATGCCCACAAAATTGAAAAGTGGCCTATTTAGCCCTGGGGATGGGCCAGAAACTCAGAGCAAAACATCCACTATTTGGGCATGATCCTGCAAGGTGCTGACCATACAGCACGAATCTAGCAAACACATAAAGCCAAGTGTAAGTTTAAGCATGTGAGTAGTCTCATTTACAGTTCGATTTTGCATTTAAAATCATAGGTATAGTTTGATTTCTATATTTGGGGGGGAAGGCAGCTCCAGTGAGGACAACTGGGCCACATGTTGCGGGGAGTGGCAAATTCTGCACTTGCCCAAGGCTTGCAGTTTGTAGAGGACACCCCCCCACAATCCCATCTGCTGCCCCCCAAATATGCCCATGCTTAAAATGGGAATTCAACCTGTGTTTTTTATATGAAAAAATACAGGGTAGCTACATCAATTTTTCAGCAGCAAATCTGTTAATTCGCTTCTGACGTGTTCACATTTTGAGAATTTCCTCAGCAGAGCAGAAGCAGGCATTGACTCTGTATTGAGGAAATACCAAAGGAGTTCAATATTTACGCCTATGTTTATGCAAGCTTTTTGATAGTATGATTGTAACGTAAGTATAGGAAGCATATTTTGGTATTATTGTAAAAATGTTTCAGGCTGCATTTAAAAAAAATACTTCAGTAAAACTCCTACCTTTTATATCTTCATTACACAAGTATGGGCTTTTATAAGGAACTTTTACAAAAGAAAAAAAGAAATGCTACTCACATCTATAGAACTGAAACGGCTAGTCTATCTCCAGGACAGTAGTGCTCAAACAGCTGAAAATTTCCTATGGATTTGAAAATCCTATGCTACTGTACACTCATATCATAGCTATGGCACATAAATTTGTATGACTCTTAATTTGGCTCAGATGAAGCTATGAATAATAGTCCACCTATCTGAAAAATGTTTACCGTCAACTAACAGTGTGAGTATGTCATAATGCTCACCCTTTCTGGCTTCTTTATGGGCAGAGGCACAGCACTCTCATCACCTCATGTTCCATCATACTGAGATAGTAGCCACAGCTTGGATGGGTAGCATACTTTTTGTATTATATCATGATGGAAGTAAAGTTGCCAGTCTGTCCCACTGCTATAATAATATCACCTGCCTCTTCTATAGCACTTTACATCAGTAGATCACATATGCCAGAGTTCTGTCAGAGTTTGATATAAAGAAAAACTACTTAAAAGTAACTTCAGTGGAATTATTGAGCTTTTGAAATATGATGAAAGACTTCAAGAAGTCCAACACATTCAAGGACTGAAGAGTTCCCAACACCTCATATGAGGATTAAACCTCTTAACCTGGGAGAAACCTATGCTGCCATATCCCCAAACCTACCCTCCCCCCAAAGTCATACCCATTTAATTATACTGTCACATCTTAACTCCCCACCAAAAACAAACATCTCTGACAGATTGTCTCCCTCCAATAAATCCATTTACCCAATTAATTCTGGCTACCACTGCTACCCCAGTCGACTCAATTAATGATTCCCCACATCAAACCAACAACAGATGCTGGTTCCCACCACACTGCAGAGCTCCTCTGCAACTACTGCCCATACTGCTCTTTTGGATGCACAGAAGGGCCTTGGCTTTCCATCCAGTTGGGTCCTCTGCTCCTTCTCATTCCCTCTTAAAGGAACAGTTCTTAGAGGCAACACTGCTCCTTTCATTCTCCCTCCCTTAGAAAGACCCACCTAGTCCTAATTTCCTCTAGTCAAGTTGCTGAGTGTATGGACGGAACAACTGGGCATATTCATTGCCTATCTACGGGCCTCATCTCTGAGTTAATGAATGCCTCCTCAGAGATACTTGGCATATGGACTCTCGGGATTGGGCTCTAGATAATTTTCATGATACAATCTTGTAGTATTTGTAGTAAGGCCCAAAATCATTTTGCACAATTTCATTACAAACCTAAAACCTGGGATAGGTGTGTTTATGCAGTCTGAGGAACAGTGTTTGTAAGTTAGCAAAATAAAAGTGTGCTTTACTTATGTCAAAACAACATTTCTATTTTTCTTCCTGCTTCACTGACAGAATGGTGGTTAAAAAGAAGTCCTACCGTGAATCTCCACAGTCTAAAAATTTTATAAATACAGCAAATTTTATGGACAAGCAAAGCATCTGTTTTTTAAAAATGAACCAATTAAATTTTCCTTCTTTTGAAAACAGGCTCACAGGGGAATATTTAACACAGGCAGTTTTAAGTCCCATCTTCCACCCACCACTTTCTCTTGTCAGAGCTGGGTCTGAGAAGTGGGCAGGGCCTCCAAAACACACAGCGGACTGAGATCCGTGAGAACAAACACAAAATACATCATGAATATCCACTCTACTTGATGCTCCCATCTAGGCCTCTCACAGTAACTGCAGTACATCTAGCAAACTTGGCATGCTGCCATTGCCTGGCTTTCCCCCCCAGTATTCCTCTGGCAATGTCTGAAAGCCACAGAGGAGGATTTAATGAGGGCAGCAGTAACTTCTGAGGCTTTATTTTGAATTGTAAGTTCTGTTGCTCTAAGAAGCTTCACAGAGCAGCTGCTCATCTGACTTCTCTCAGCTATGCCTCCTACAGCAGATGAGAATGCATCTGCATAGCAGCTGCAAAAGGGAGAGGATGAGCTATGCAGTAGTGTTATAATCACATTCCTCTTCTCACCCCAAGTACTCCTCTGTGGGACTTGGACTGTTCTGCCCCTCTTCATGTCATAATAATGGAGGCACGTCTATGGCCTTAAATTTAGAAGGCAAATGAACATGCATACAAATGCTTCTGATTTAACTTACATTAAAAATAACAGACTAAGGAAAAAGGAGAAAGATCTAAAATTATGTCAGTATAATAACTGGGTGAAGTTTAATCAAGAAAAAAAATTACACTCTGTACTATTAGATTATTCTCTTAAGTTTGAAGACTGCTTACTTTCTCATAAATTTAATTGAATTACTAGCAATGAACAATATTATAGGTGGGGCTGATAGTAAGTTTTCCCTACACTTCTCATAGTAAGACCCTGTTTTCAGTTGCTTATAACTAAGGCTAAGATTTTGTCACAGTTATTTTTAGTTAAAAAAAGTCACAGATGGGCACTGTGAATTTTTGTTTATTCCTAGTGACCTATGACCTGTCCGTGGCTTTACTCAGAATAACTGGGGCCAGGGCTAAGTAAGCGAGGGCATGGAGTCCCATGGGGAGGAGGGGACTGACAGGCAGAGACAGCTCTGGGAAGCTACAAAGGGGGCACATGGCTCCCACTGCAGCCACCGGGCAGGGAAATGTGGCCCCACCGTAGTCCCCATTCTGGAGCTGGCCACAGCTATGGGACAGGGGTGCACAGCCTGGCTGCAGCCAGCTGCTGACAGCTGAAGTGGAAGAAGTCACCGAGGTCCAGTAAAGTCACGGAATCCGTGACTGCGGTGACTAAATCGTAACTTTACTTATAACTTTGCAAAACTAACCATTTGGGCCACAACTGCATCTGCCTCAGGCTGTTCTGGGTTTTTTTGGGGGGGAAGAGGGGGTGGGGGGAGAAAGGACTTTTCAGCCAAAACGAGTTAAGTCGTTTCCAAGAATGAGGCAAAGGGCAAAATATATTTTTCCATGTTAAAAAATTCTTGAGACTTTTTCTTTGAAATGCTTTAGCTCCCATATGCTTTGAAGGAGGGACTTGAAGTTTGGCAGAGGGTGGACTTGGTGTCCAGTGATACGCTTTTTGCCTTCACCATGAAAATCCGCCCAAGAATTGGCCAACCAATAAGGTTTCTAAAAAAGACTCACCTATGTACAGGAGAGACCTCTTTTATTTTAACAGCTAAAATCTCCAGATAATCCCTCCTCAAGAAGCATGCTCCAGCCCCTCACAATTTCTATGTGTGACTTAACTGTGCATGGGGAATCAGAAAGACTTTCCTTGTAATTACTGCTCCCAGCTGCTCTGGGTCGGACACTGGAACCGAAAACAGGAAGCCTGTCTCTTTTATGACCCTCATGCTGGCATGCAGCAGCCAGGGAGGAAGAAGCCATCCAATTTGAATACAGAAGAGATAAAAGTTGAATTAAGGGTGAGGGGAGGGAAAGGAGCAGTTTGGGACAAGAGGTTTGGGGAGACTTGGAGTAGGTGAGGAGGGGAGACTGGAGAAATAGAAAAAGCCAGTGAGGGAAATGGGAGGTGGGGGAGGGAGAAGTAAAAAAAACCCTGGAATAACACATTGAACAACGGAGGAGAAGAGAAAATATTAAATAGCAGGTCCTTAAGTGAGCACCATTTTTCCTGTGCTCTGAAGGAGACAGGGGTCCTGTAGAAAAAAGATAATTTATGATCATGAAATTAAGGTCTATACCATAATGCATAAACACAAGGGGGCTAAATTAACACTGCACAGGCAAGCTTAATTCTTGCCTTTTCTAAGGCTATGTCTACATTACCACGGTAAGTCGACCTATGCTACACAACTAACTCGATGTACCTTAGGTCGAGTTACCGCAGGGTCTACACCGCGGGGGGTGGGTGTCGATGGGAAAAACTCTCCTGTTGACTTGTCTTACTCTTCTGGTTGGGGGTAGAGTACAGGGGTCAACTGGAGAGTGATCTGCTGTTGATTTGGCGGGTCTTCCCTACACCTGTTAAATCGACCACTGGTGGATTGATCTCAGGGCGTCGATCCTGGATGTAGCATAGATGTAGCCTAAGGTTTGAATGCTTGACTTTGCAACCCTAATAATGCTTTTTTAATGTAGCGGTATGTATAATGATATTCAGGTTAGGGCAGTAATAGGCTCTTTGTGGTAGTCCATAGCTCCCTACTAGCACCAAACATTAGCAAACTTCTTGTGTATGTTCTCTAAAAATTCACAAGAACACTCTATATATAACGTATTTGCACAGGTCCTTCCTGAACAAACTATCACCATAACACAGAAACTAGTCATACAGCATTACTCAGTGTTTTTTTGTTTGTTTTTTAAAAAAAAAACCACGCAAGGGACACTTCCACCTTTTAACTTTTGATCCAGTTAAGACCCAATCCTGAACACATAGTAGTCATCAATAGAGTCTTAGCATTGAAATCAGTGTGAGCAGGATAAAGCCTTTATTGTTTTAAGGCTTTCTTACTAATGCCATTGCATATTTCAGGAGTATTATTAATAATCTGATTTGATGTGTTTTAAAAATCAAAACCTAGTTTTCAAGAAAGATTTTATTGTTCCACGTTTTGTACACTCCCAGTATCATGTGAGAAATTCTAAGTTCCAGTAGAAAATGTCAAACGTGTCATCATATAGTAGATTCATTTATGCCATTCTTACGTACTAGTCTGACTCACAGGACACCTTTGTTAGCGGTAGTTTAGGTAGAACACACAGTGTTAAATTTCCTATGGCAAGTATCCACAGATTAGCAATGGAAAGCAAATTGTTTAACAAACTAATGTTAACACTGCTCCTCCAAGAATAAATCCAAGGAAGAATCAGTCTCTAAACAAAATGCAACAACAGAAAACAGACATTGTATGACAGCCTGGATGTTTGCTATTAGCTGCCACTTACAGCAGATGAATCCAGAAACAGGTTATATTTAAAATATATTAATTATTCTCTATTAAAAACTATAGGTCAGATTGTACCTTTCCCCCACCCCTGATGCAGATACCAGGAGAAGAGAAGTATGCAGTTATTACACCACCAGACCAGAGTGTTATTTTAAACTAAAGAATTTTATTAAAACTTGTCAGAATCCAACACGTCACAGCTTATATGAGTCCTATTACTGGAGAGCTTTCCAGGAACACCCAACTCTTTTGTCCACATCTTGCTCCCCAGACTTTTCCCCCCTTGAATCTTGTTAGCACAGTTCCAAACGTTAAAAGGGACAGGGCACTGGAAGATATAGCCTTGGCTGACATTCCACTAAGTTCTTACATCAAAAGAGTTACACTTAAATTACAAAATGTATGTTCGTGTGAGTGCTACACTCAAAGCATTATTGCTTCTCAGTGGGGTCTCTGTAAGAGCCAGACAACTCAAGGAAGCAGTGAGACTACATACTACCCAGAGGTGCACAGTGTCCCTACAAAGGCAGAGGTATGGACTTGCTCCATCCCCCAAGCTGCTTAGTGAGCCTGCAGATTGCAGAGCAAGAACAATATGGAGGTAGAGTAGGTTGGAATGTGATGCACTCTATAAAAGGCTACAGCAACAGGTGTCCTCCTACCATGCACCAAAGAGCTAAGGGAGGAATTCCTTACTATGGACTATGCCTAAATGGTGTGACTGAACCATTGATAGGGCACAATACTGTACTAACAGGAAAATGCATTAGATGGTCTGTAACAGGATGGCTTGTTCTTCAGTAACTGCTGGAGGGCCTGGAGTTAGCCAACCCAGATTATTAAAGTGGCAGAGACTGCACAGAGAGTGTGGAAAGGCTTCTGCAGGGAAGACCTTGAGACCAGGGAGATTCAAATCCTAGCTAGGAGGACTGTGAATAACCTAAGCCAAGCCAGGAGAATTTGGAAGTCAGAGCCTGAAGACTGAGGTCCAGTCATGTAAAGAACTGAGAACAGGTGAACCAAGACCCTGCTCCAGGCAGGAAGGTTGTGGACTCCCTACCTAGGGGAGAGAGAGACTCTGAATGGGGCCTGGAGGGCCAGTGTGTGTAAAGATTAAATAAATTGGACCCCAGAAGGGGAGAGAGTTTTAATTACGTTTTGGATGGTGATGTGGAGTTACTGAGCAGCCAAGAGGGGAAATTGAGGTAGGGGCTATAGCATGACCTCTAGCCATGAGGCAGTGATCAGTTGGAGGACAACCCTGTTACATGGCCCTATAATAGAGCTGGTGAAGAATTTTTCAACAAAATGGCGTTATCTCAAAAAATTACGATGTGTCAAAATGAAATTTTTCTCAGGAAAGATTTCTCAGGTGCAGGATGGAATTTCTGGTGATGGTCACAGAACAAGACCCACTCCAGAAGAGCTACTAGCTCACTGAGTAAGGTACTCACCTGCAACGTGGGAGATGCAGGTTCAAGTCTGAATCAGGCAGATCAGGGACTAGAACCTGGGTCCACACATCCAAAGTGAGTGCCCTACCCCCTAGTTTATTGGTTATTCTCTTTGTTTTTGGTTCCCTCCTCAAAAAAGTGCCAAAAGGCCTCAGGTTCATCCCAGAGCAGAACACGAAAATTTTCAAATCTTAAAAATTTTCACAGGGTGGGAAAATAATTTCCTGTCCAACTCTACCGAATACATTTCTAGATCTGTGAACCTATAAACCTATGAAAACTAAATGTTTCTCTACATTCCAACTCCCAAAAGTAGAACACATCTTTTAAAGTGAATTTGGTGTTAGGAAAGGTACCATGCGACCAACCATGCTTATTTACAGAACAGATACTGAACAAACAGCAGCAAGGCAAGCTTCCTACATGTTGCCCCACTAGAGTGACCCGACTTTTAAGGACTTTGTCTTATATATTCAATTATACCCCTTTCCCCCATAAAAAAGTGTCCTAATTTTTCCCCACTTGCTATCTGGTCACTCTATGCCCCACTAACTCATCCGTGTTCTGCAGAAACCAGTCAAGACCTACCGGGACTGCTAACTGGTTTTATGATACACTTTTATTTATCTTAGCTATTTATATGATCCCCCATTACTGTTGCATCTGAGTACCTCACAATTTTTAATGTGTTGATCCTGACAATACTCCTGTGAGGAAGGGAAGTGCTATTATTCCCATTCTACAGATAGGGAACCGAAGTACAGAGATACTGATCTGCACAGGCTCATACGGTATATGGCAAAGTAAGGTTTTGCACCTGAATAAGAGTCACCAGCCCAGGCTAGCACTCTAATCAGTAGACTGTCCCTCTCCTTTAAGAGCATCACCAAACAACAATCATAATGACATGGACACATATCCAATGACAACTACATTACGATGACAACAACTCATTTGATATAGGATGAACAGCTATCTGAGGCCAATGACTTGAAGGCATTTTTGACCAGGGATGGATTCAAACCATTAACTTTGGGAGTAAAGGTTTTCACATTCATCATCAAGCTTCTGAGCCATCCTAATTTCACATATTTGTTTGATGTCTGGTTTAAGAAGCAAAAAAATAAATAAATAAAATATTTGTAGCAGTCTGAGAACAAAGGTTACAATTATGCCCCAAAGTAGACAGATCAGAATCACTTACTGGTTTCCCCTATTGAATGATCTGTGACTCAGGTACTCACTGTATGATCTAATCACTAAATACATTTGCTCTGGCTCGCCTTTGTTTTCACATTTCTTTGATCAGTGGATAGAACTGCTCCCTTCGTCTGGAAACTCTACTGAAGTAGAACAATGATGTTATACATGTCAAAATGAAAATATTACTGTTGGCAAAACACAAAAAGCTGATGCCTAAATACTGTACTATGGATTATAAAAGTATTAGAGATAAACAGAGATATATATATTACATAACTTCTGAATAAATAAAGTCCAAACCCTGCCTCTATGCTATTGAAACATTGCTTTAAAGCAGCTAACCCAGAACTTGTGGTTAGTATATTTTTAAGGAAGCAAGTTGAATGAGCAAAGAACTCAGTACCATGTTGAGTGGTCGTGTTGTATGTGTGTAGATTACAGCTACAGGATCAAATACATCACATATCCTTTTATTCTACCCTAAAAACGTAGGCCACATTTATTTCTATCATAAGAAAACAAAATTCCACTGAATTGTGCCCAGTTCTGTCAGTGGTAAATTCAGCCCACTGTGTTCAAGGATTTGATTTTCTCCTAGGCTTTTGTTCCAAATTTTCTGAATAGAAATTGGGGACTTCTATGCTTAGCTAAATGTATAACCATGATTTTGTTCTTGGGGGTGAGGGGAAGGGAAGTCGTTCTTACACTACAGTGTTATTTTGACAAATACAACCTGCACTTAGTCTTAATTCTCTAAAAAGTAATAAAAAATACGCAGGAAGTCACTTTTTAAAATCCAAAAATACAATAGCAACGTGAAAAAAAACCTCCCCCATAACTAAATTTAAGCTGTCTGGCTCCAGTTTCTGCCACCAGAATTTAAATGCAACTCCAAATTATGTTAATGGAACATTATACTAATGCAACATTTGTAAATAAAGCCACTCATTTTTCTGTTTCCCATCATTTAATCCTCATTTTCTGTATATATTTCAGGGATCACTTTCTACAAACAAACCTACTTAGCAAGAAGATTCACACTCCCTCTGGTCACTATAGATGAAAAAATATAATCTCCTGAACTCAACATACTGGAGAAAAAGCAAAAAGGATAAAATATCTTGTAGAACTATTAAAAAGAGAGTAACTCCACAGATAAAGTTTATAGTCTCATTGAAATTTTTTTTTCCTACTTGGTTTTCATATTTACATAATATGTGCACACAAAATGGAACAATTTACATAGCTGAATTTCTTAAAATGAGGCAAAAGCCTTGTCTGTTTTAATATAGACTCTTCCTTAGAAAAATTTGTTCCAAGATACATAAAAACTACACTTTAGCCACCTCCTTCTTCACGCACACACTCTCAAAATGTTTAGTTACCAATGATTGTTATGAAAAGCAGAAAAGTATAAATATAACTGTGTACAAATCACAGCAGAAAAACATATGTAAACATTTCCTATGAAATTAGGATTTATCAATTGTAAAATACCATGAAACTAAAGGAATTCTAAACTTTCTACCGATGCTTCCTTTGAAAGCTGGCAAGAAAATAAGTAGCACCTAAATATTATAAGTTATTAAGTTGCCTTTTACTTTTTCTTTAATGATATCTGCATTGACAATTTAATGAAGTACAGTGTAACAGTGAATTTACATCTATACAAGGACAGGGTATTTAATATTTGTAATATTATCAGGTACTCTTATTACTGCCACGAGTACCTCATTTTAAATGAATGGTCATTGTCATAATCACTAAGGATCTGAGCTGAAGTCCACTGAAATCAACACAGACATCCATTCACTTTAATGAGCTTTGGATCAGATTCTAGGCCCCTAAATTTGCAGGTCAATATTTATTAAGTAAATATTTTAATATATCTTAAATATTTTGGACAAAGATTTTTTCCAGTATGTATTGCGTTATTTTGTTTTTGATTTGTTAATCTAGATATTGACAGGTAAAAACCTGATTAAGTGATATATATTTGTCATGCAACTAAAGGGAGGATAACATCTCATTTGGAAGAGTTCCTCCCTTTCTCTTTCTGATTAATTATAATAAAGATTACTGGGTTTGAAACTAATCCCAAACATGTTACGGTATACAAAAAACTTGATACGTTGGAGATAGGCTTAATAGACATGGATACAGGAAACGTGAACGAGAGCCAGTACGTTAGACTGGTTTCCTTCTGAGTTTTACCAATCTCTTATGAATTGGCACCTGCTCTATTCTTCAAACCAACAAAGCTGGCTGCCCTCAAGGCCTGGGCTGAAAACCAGCACTTGTTCCACCTCCCTGACCTTGTGGCACTTTTCTACAAGCTGCCTAGGACCTATTCACAAATTACACCCAAACTCAGGAAAAAAGCAACCACAGACTTCTACTTACGCACAGTTGGCTGCTGTGTCTTTCATGAACAGAAAGGCTGGCTTCTATTTTGTGTACCAAATGGAACTTTGTGAAATATTTAATGTAATAATGAACACGTGGCAAAAAGAAACTGCTTTTAGGGTCATCTTACCAACTTGAAACTCAGGCCAACACTGTAAGGTGCTCAGCGAATCTGACCAGTTACCATTTTGAATTGAAACTATGAAAAGCTAGGCCATCTCACATGATGTTTACTCCAAACTAGGTAAAAGTTGGTGGTTTTGTTTGAGTTTTGATTTCTGTTTTTAGCTTCAATAATTAGTACCACAAAGACAGAGTGAAAATCAGGGAATATAAAACCACATGAACAGAAAACAGAAACAAAAAAAGTCTGTACAAATTTCTATGACCCAAAACTGCCAAGTTTCAGAGTTCCAATACTTAGTCTCACTGTTACCAAGAGATGTAATCGTCAATAAACTTCTGAAAAAGTGTTCTAATCAGTCTCAAAAAATAGCAATAAAGCACCGAGATCAGAAAAGGGAGGAGACTCTGAAATAGGGTCATCACCCTGGACATTTATCCTGTTGGAAGTGGGAGATAAAAATCTTATGTCATAAGGTTAGTGGTGATCCAGCAGCATTGTGCCACAATGCCACAAAAGATGCTTTAGGATTTTCTTACCCAAATTCAAATTTGTGATTTTTATGTCTGTGGGATGCGGGACAGACCGAGGCTGTAGTATGCTTGAAGGATACAATTAAGTACCATATCTACATTGCCTGATGCAACGGTGTTTTTACCATGACAGGGGACAACTATGTTTTAACCAAGTCCCCTGACATGGTTGTTTTTACAGTGCATATAAACACAACTAAGACTGGTTAATGAATTAAGAGCAGGTTGATTGAAGGAAACACAGTAGATCTGAGAAAAATCTCCCTATGAAGAGGAAGCTACAGAGCCCTCCAAAGCAACTAGTCCCATGTTCTGCACACAGTATCCCCTTTCACACTCCCTCCCTTCTGTTTAACTGTGTACAAAGTACATAGATTAAACAATATACCATATTTCTAACAGTTTAAAATCCTCCTTCCCTTTAAAAAAATGCAATAGTGTTTCTTACTGTGGGAAGCAGAGATTTTGAGCAGAAGATTTGTACAACAGCAGAAGCAACAGTTCCCCAACAACATAAAACTATAGCACTGTGAAATTTATTACACCCAGCCTCTGAGGCTGTTGAAGAGATTCACCTCTTTTTGGAAAGCAGTTAGTGAAAGAAATTTGGAACAATAAATGGTACTCTCTTGGGTAAAATACTGCTTTCCTAAATGAAATACTAGCCATCTGAATGGCTCATGCCTACAAGTGATTGCTCCTCTGTAACAGTAGTGAAAAGATGCATAGTTTTGTCCTTCCAAAAAAATCCATATTTTCTTTTAAAAGGAAACTCAAATTAGGGTACAAACTGAATCTACGTGGCCCATTTTCCCTGCCAAAAGTGCTGTATAATTCCACTGAAATCATGGGATGTACATCAGCAAAGAATCGTGCATCTGTCTTACAGTGGTTTACAGTGTGATGGGGAATATCTGTAATTATCAAATCAAAGTCTGTCCTTCCCAAATACATTATAACAGCTACTGAGATTACAAAAGAGCTTTTCCATACATCTCAAAAGTGTTTATATATATTAAAAAAAAAAAAAGGAAAGAACCATTACTCCATTTTACCAATGGGGAAATCGAGGCACAGTGCTTTAGAAAACTCATTTGAAGCAGAATTAGACCAAAGCTGAGCACTTCTGAAAATTCCACACAGACAGGTGAAGCGACTTACTCAAGGTGATACAGCAGGTTAACGGCAGAGCCATGATTAGAACCTAAGTGTCCTGACTCCCAGGACAATACTCAAGCCACTGAACCACAGTGTTTCTCCCACTCCTTTATAGATAAACAAATCCAAAAATAGAACTTTTTTGAAACAATCCTCTCTTGTTCCCCTTGTATGGATTCTCTATCCAACAAGCACTGCTCCCAGAGCTGTACATATTCCTGATGGACGTCACTAAGGATGACAGAGCCTTTTTTTTTTTAAATGTATACAAAATGCAGCAGAAGCACTCTGTTTATTTATGGTGATACTGTATATGTATATTAATAAAGACCAGCATAAATAACAGAGTGAGCTGCTGCAGCATTAGAAACAAAGGGAAAAGACAAATAGAACAAGGACAATTGTCAGTGAATGGGATTGTTCTATTAACCTTCTAAAAGGCATGTAGAGTAAAAAAAGATGCACAGACATTATTTAAGTAGCTGACAGTATAGTTCAAGATGGCGTATTAAAAAGGGCACTGCCAGGTTGTTTAGGCACACATTTTACATTTGTGTACCATGTCAGTCAAGGTTCCACTTCCATCTCTTTTAACTTGATCTCTGAGACACTGATTATATCAAAAAAGCAAAATGTACTTATTACATAAAGGCAATTGCTCCTACCATGATAATGTATAGCACAAAATAGAAGAGCTATTGCTGCACAGACAGTAGACTGATATCATGCCATCGATGAAGAGAAAATTGTAATGGTGATTTTTCACCTCTAACTCTCCATTTTGTAACACTGAGAAAAGTCCGGTTTCAGAGTAGCAGCCATGTTAGTCTGTCTATATTCGCAAAAACAAAAGGAGGACTTGTGGCACTTACTTAGGAGTACTTAGTGACTAACAAATTTATTTAAGTATAAGCTTTCATGAGCTACAGCTCACTAAGATTAGCTGTCAAAAGTAGCAATTTTCCTCAAAATGTGAAGGAAATTGAAAAAAAACAACAACATTTTTTCAGTTCTAGAATGACTGTTCTGAAATTTGTGAAGTTTCTACCATTTTCTTGTTATCAAGCTAAAGATTTAGGCCTTGAACTTGCATTGTGTGGGGGCATAGGGATCTGCTCACGAAGAATAGATTGCAGGATCAAGGCCTTACTTACTAAATAATCTTCCTCATAACCTTGTACACAGGATTGCTTTCAAGCAATAAATAAATAAGCAGTATTTTTAGCAGTATATTTTTCTCTCCAGTCCACTTCAATGAAGCGACTCAAGTAGTTAGAATTTTCATATCTACAATTTTAAGAAAAACTATGAACTGTAAGGGTATTGCAATATTTATCCTTGTTTCCTTAATTGATCGTTTCCATACTTTTTATTCCATAGGTCCCATTAACAGGAATGTTTCTGGTATGTATTTTTTGCAAGGTGTATATTACTGTAGCAACTGTGACTAATTTAATAATTTTTTTTGTCTGGAAATGTGTGGCACCTAAGTGTATTGGTTTTAATTTATTTTTAAATATAAAACCAAAAGGCAGCCAGCAGCAGCACATATATATATATTCCCTAAATTTTTCATATTTTGTATTTTATGTTACAAGATTATTTGTTTACAAATGGTTACATTCAATCACATACTGAAATAAATAATGGTGCCTGGAAATTACTCCAGAAGAGTCAAATGGATCAGTGGAATACAGCTCAGAAACTGCCATTATATTACCATCTCACATAAAATATTTTGGAATCATAGAAACGCTGGGCTGTAAGGAACCTCAAGAAGTCATCTAGCCCAGCCCTCTTCACTAAGGCAGGACCAATAAACCTAGATCATCCCTGGCAGGTGTTTTGTTGTCCATCCAACCGGTGCTTAAAAACCACCCATGATGGGGATTCCACAACCTCCCTGGGAGCCCTATTCCAGAGCTCAACTACTCTTATAGTTAGAAAGCCTTTCCTAATATCTAACCTAAATCTCCCTTGATGCAGCCCATTACTTCTTGTCCTACCTTCTGTGGCCATGGAAAACAATAGATCACCATCCTTTTTATAACAGCCCATAACATATTTGAAGACTTATCAGTTTATTCTGATCTTCTAAATCTGATCTTCTAAATTTGTAGATCCTACAAACATTTAAGCATGTGCATAACTTTATTCATAGGAGTATTTCTATTGACTTCTCATAAACAAGATTTCTCATACACATAAAAGTTAAGCATGTAAGTAAGTATTAGCAGGATTGGGGCATAAGTGGGTATATGTATAAAATGCACATTCACCTATATCATCAACCACCTAAGCTCTGTTTGTGCTGTACTCAAATTGTACACAGATAATAAAAGATTAACTCTGTTCTCTACAGAAGCCATTCAGGACATGGCTGCTGAGGCTCCAGAAGCAAAGCAAGACTGTACTCTAACACAGTCGGAAATTATATACTCAGACTTTGATACATTAGCAAGATTAAAAAATATGACTGCTTGAAAGGTTTACTGTCCTACTCAAGAAAAATACTACCAAATTTAACAATAAGGAGAATATCTTTATGTCATTTTAGCCTTAGGAAAATTAGCTGTCTTGAGCCCATAATGTTTATTCTAGGATAAATGTGCTTCCACTTACCGGAATGTTCTCCTCTCTCTTTATATAAAACAGATCCACAGATCCGCCCAGTGGATCTTTAGTCTACTTGCAACTCTGGAAGTAATTCTGGGCCCCTCAGTCAGTAACAGGCCAAATCTTTCCCTTTGAATAGCTTTCCATAGATTCATAGATATTAAGGTCAGAAGGGACCATTATGATCATCTAGTCTGACCTCCTGCACAACGCAGGCCACAGAATCTCACCCATCCACTCTTGCGAAAAACCTCTCACCTATGTCTGAGCTACAGAAGTCCTCAAATCGTGGTTTAAACGCTTCAAGGAGCAGAGAATCCTCCAGCAAGTGACCCATGCCCCATGCTACAGAGGAAGGTGAAAAACCTCCAGGGCCTCTTCCAATCTGCCCTGGAGGAAAATTCCTTCCCGACCCCAAATATGGTGATCATATAAGAAGAGGAAAGATGGTTCAATGGTGAGGACACTAGCTTAGGTAATGGGAGACTGTAGTTTGTCAGATAATGTAATGAGAAATTGTGCTACTGCAGAGTGACAACTCTCCCTGAGTCCCAAATTGATCTTGGGTGGGTCAGATTTGTGGACCTGCTGATTTGAAGAAAAACAATTTTAGGTAAAAAAAGAATTTTCCATTCTTCATGATAAGAAAGTCCACAGATTTTCACTGCAGGATTTTTAGGAGGAGATGTGTACAACTGAGGAAGGAAAAATTGAAATAATTTTTGATCAAAGTACACAGTTTAAAAAATAATTCCTCAGCCATGTAATATCCTTCACCCAAATGAACCATTTGCTCAGGACTTCCTTGGTATACAGTTTTCACAAAATACTGCATACCAAGGATCACCTTGTCACTTAACATATTTCTCTCTTGAATCTCCCTCATCCTGTTTCATTGACTTTCTCCTCTTTTCATATTTCCTTGAGGAATTAATATGGTCAAAAAGATTACTTAATTTTGTAATATCATTATATTATTCTTGGTATTACCAAGTGGGTAGGAGAAATCTTTTAGTTTCTTAGCCTTGTCTAATGGATCCTCAAAAAGTTCTCCTAATAATTTTGAAGTATCCAACAGCTGCTTTCCACTTCCAGAGCCACATGTGCTTGCATGAGAAGTTATTGACCAGACAGGAATGTAGTGTATCCAGGGAATGTGTCAAAAATAAAGAAGCCCAGAGATCTCTAAATTTGCCCCTAGGCTTGTGTTTTCTTGATTTTACATGGCAGGGATACTGATGAGGTCACCTCTCCATGTCAGAATAGCTCTTGCAAAACAAGTTGGAGCTGCTGAAGGCATTTTAGTTTTATTGGGGAGTCCCATTCTGACTTAGTTACATAATTTCTTAAGCATAAAGCTATACGCCATATAGCATAGAGCCCAGGGGAAAATATTTTTGCATGATTTCTCTGCCTTTCCTTTCTTCCTACTTCTAACTCTTGAGTGATTTATCAGGGAAAAGAAAGAGTCAAGAGCAGCTACTGCCCTTAATAGTTTCAAAATATTCCTATGGAAGAAGCCGGTCTTGTCTGGATTGAGCGTGTAAAGAATCCTATTTATCTTAATAATTTTGGTCATTTCCTTGTGTGATTTTGCTTCTATATTCTGGAGTTGACAAAGAAAGAGGAAGCAAAAAGAGAAGGGCTCTTCCGGTATTTGCTGGGCTTCCCTTTCTTTGATAAGGCCTTGTGCAAAAACTATTTATAAATCCTCTTTTATTCAGGTTTTGAGCTATACAGAGCTCTTCTTCAGGTCTGGGTCCTTTCCCATTTTGTTTTATATTGTACATATTTAGGCACGCATTATATTAACCTATGTGGACAAGATATGTAAGTAAACTTTTAAAAGTTCTATCTAAATATACTCCTGTGACTGAGATCCAAGCAAAATGCAACAATCTGAAGAAACCTCTAAGCAGTCAGTTCACTTTAACATGGATACATAATGGGTATTTTTATCAGGAAGCTACATGAGTAGCTCTATACTTAATTTCGTTTGTATTAACCGAAACACTCATACTAAGGAAGGAGGCACATAAAGATTGCTGTGTTATCTAATATTGGACCTAAAATCTATTTTTTCCCAGGATTTAACTGCCTCTTTCCCTGTTAGTGACATTTTAAGAATGTATTCCACATCGTGCATTGTTAACACACAGCAGTACCACCTCAGATTACCAGACATATGGTGACTGAAACTCACCCTCAACTGAAGTTTTTTTTATGTCCTCTGGTATTGTTTTGGAGGAGATTGTACATGGTCCTTTCAAGCTAGCTAGACAACTAAAATGCACTCTGGGTGGAGGACCCTGAGAGTAGCCTTCTCAAATCCCTTTTCCATCCTTCAGAAAGTCTTACATGTCCTTTTGATAATACTCTGAAGAGCAAAGGTCCTAATCTTTTAAGTCGTCTGCACAGAGAACACCCACTGACTTCAAAGGTGGCCAAGCAGGACTGAATTTAGATGACAGATTTCATTAACCAGAAAAAGTATCTTAGAAGGGAAGACATATCTCCCCTCCTCCCCCCCAAGCTAAATCCAACTCCTAATTAAGAAGAGGAGTTTCTGATTACCAGATCAGATTGGGGCCAGATAGCTAATGGGCTGATTAATCCCTTAACTAGGAGACTGGACAAAAGAGCACAGGAAGGAAGTGCAAGGGGAGAGAAGCAGAAGAGACAGAAGCTAGTAGGGCTTGACAAAACGGCATCCTCTGGGAGGAGACACATTTTCTCCCCACCCTTTGGAGAAGAGATAGTAAAACTAAAAGACATCATAAATACTGTGACTGCACTCCTATGTAGAAGGTGGTAGAATGCAACACTGTAAATAAACTGCATGGTGGAATCTACACAAAAGAAGGTCTCTGAGCAGTCTGTGCAAGGCAAAGAGAAAGGGAACTGAAGGTGCCCCATCACAGAGCCATGCACTTTACTTCAGTGGGATTGCAGTAATGCAACTGAGGAAATTGCTTTGCACAGGTATGATTGAGGGTAAAATTTAGTTCCTTGTATTTTCTTTTATTTAAATATATCCTACATATGAAGGCCTGAATGCATTCCTAGGAAATTATAATTTTACTACCAGTAAAATGACTATTTAAACTAGTTCTTCTGGACCAGTCCAAGACATTTATGATTAACCTGGTCAACCAGTAGATAAAAAGTGTACTTGAAAACAGCACCTATATCTCCTCCTCACATTGCCTATCAAGGTCATCTATAAACTTGTTGGTAGCCCAGTCCCCTTTTTCCAGAGCATACAGTTCAGACACTTCATATACCTAAATGCCAAGAAGATCTAACTCACCCTTTGAAAGCTCTCCCTTGATCTTTCATCCCTGCCAATGTTTGAATGCAATAACAGGGACATTTGCTGGAAAAATATAGGCACATACTTTTTAAATCTTAAAATATGTTAGGTGTTTTTGATGGACAGTATGACAAAATAGTAAATTTTTGCTTACGAAATATCAGGATTGTTCCTCCTATATTAGGACAATTTACATGCATTAAAAATATTTATTCTTAAAGACACAGTCAACTATGGGCTCCAATCTGTAGTTTGAGAGTTCAATAGACTACTTACATAATACATCCCCATACTTAATAGCTTTGGGCATTGTCCTATATAAAAAACCAAACAAACTGGTCAATGGCTAACCCAGAGACCCCCCAAAAATCAAAATTCTTTCTCAAATACATCTATCCCTTATGATACTACATGCATTCTACAAGGATTAGAGGAAGATATCTGACCTGATGAACACATCTAGTGGAGCTATCCAAGAGCTCCATTTTCTAGGTCTTCATATGAGGCAATATAAGGAAAATTACCAGCTTTAGCCTGCCCTTGATTTCCAAAAATATTTTCACTTAGAATCTACCTACATATTCACCTGAGAGGATATTATAAAGACCTCTATTCACATCAAATTATGTCCACAAGATTTGGAGGGGGAAAAAAAAAAAGCTCTCTTCTATGCCCAGAATGGTCCCAGAGAAGCGGAGAAGTTTTAGTTATGAAAAATTACAAAAGTGAATGACCATCATATACTAGAAGGGCCAGACAGCAGTTTTTCCTTTCTTCCCTCACCTCCACATTACAATTTAATTTAAAAAAAAAAAAGAGAACAGTCATCAATACACAATGATATGATGACGATGCTTTGGCCCCAATGATATTTGATTTTTCAGGACACTTGATGACTTTGAAGTGTAGCTTCCAGGACATAGAAGATCACCATCAAAATAAAGGATAACCCTAACTCAAACCAAACTTATGGGACAGTCAGGCACATTTATTAACTGTGTATTTAAAACAAAAGTTATTCATAAAGTTTATGGGAGAAGTGCTTGTTTCTTGAAACTTTACTGAGGAAGTTAAAGTATATTGATCTTCCATTTCTCATGCTTCATGTATAGCAAGATCATGTGAAGCAAAGCATGCTTTGTGGTCAAGGTTTAATTTAAAGCAACAGCCACTTTAGGTAGACTGATAATGGTAAGGGCTCAAGAACTCCAATTATCTTGTTTGAAATCTCCTTCAACTCTCTTCTTTGCCCTATTTCATGCCATTATCATGGTCGCAGAGTCTGCTGCCCAGTATCTGTAGCCCATACAAAAATCCTGAGATTTTGGAGGCAGTTTTGATGGCCTAAGAAATACCAAACCCTGTATTTATGCAAGTATGGCAATATTGCTTTTTAACTAGTTGTTATCTCAGATGTGCAAAGTAGAGGAAAAGCTTATAAATTTCACATTTCTATTAATATCACACTGGACTATTTCAGCTATAACATCACAAGATTTAGACAAAGTCTTTATATTTTTTAAATCTATAGACTATTAATGGAAACCATGAGAAATGCACTTTGCGCTCCCCAATACTCACCATAGGGCAAACTCAACTAATGACAGCTTTAGATTTATACCGCAGGGATGCTTGCACCTTCTAAGAGACAGGTGAATGGAACAGTGAATCATTTAGCAGTTACTCTGTATATTTAGTACTGTTGAAGATTAATTGACAGCTGACAATCCACTACAGAATATAAACTATCACATTCTTTCAGAATTGCTTCCTTTCAGAATTTCAGCTTGCTTCTTAGAACAATACAAATATTTTTCCAGTCATGTGAAGGATCGGTATAATGTCTGTATCAAACTAACTTTGAATTGCTAGTTGCACCATTTTTAAGAATGTGACCTACATTATAATTACCTACCTGTCAAGGACAGACCAATGACAGCTTACTATAATGCCTAACAATGCTCTGAACGGCTACACAAGAGTAATCAACTTTGATTGTTTTCCAGTCAAAGGGGTCCACCCCTAGAACAATGGTTTTGCTACAGAAAGTGGCCAGACCAAAGGAAACTGGTCTTCCCAGTTTGGAGTTGGGAGAAGGGGACCTGGCACTTACCACTTAGCCACCTGACTGGGGTTCTGAAGCTGATCAGGTGGTCACATGAGAGAGGTAACTAAGACCTTATTTAAGAGCAGAATCTGCTCCAGGCTCTCTCTGTCTGGCTGACCATTCCCAGACAACAGAAGGACTCAAGAAAGAGGTCTATTCACCTAACCGAGGACGCACACGAAGAGGTCAGCATAGCCCCAGGGAAAGAGTATATAGGTTTTCATTGTCTTTCTTCAAATATCTGTAACTTCCATATGCTTTAAAAGGTAAAAGTTAAAGGTTTTGCCTGTATTCCTTACCATGTAGTTCCCAAGAGTCAAACTATAAACAAAAGTACTCCTTGGTGAGGTGAAACTCTGGGCAAGTGTTTATAAATAACTGGGGAGATTTGGGAAGTCTCAAAATTGGTTTCAGGGTCTTGGGCAGTTGGAATGCAAAGTCCCACCTCCCAACAGAGGGCAGCAGACAGGTAATCTACACCTGGGACAGTTCCTTAGAAATCCAAAGCTAGAAACAGAGTCTGGACTCTGCCCTGACCAGCTGCCTTGAAAGCATGTGGGATACAAATGTTGAGTCCAATTACAACAGACTGAGGACTAGGGGGATGCAGCCAGGTCATAACAAATGGTCTTTAGGTTTATATGAATGCTGATTAACAAATTGCACTACTGGGATGAGGCGACCCCCACCTGATGTGCATTTCTGCTTCAAGCTGCAGCATGACAGGTTCACCTGCCTCAGTTTCCCACCTCCTTCTGACCATGAAAGGGATAGTCTCTCAGCATTTGACAAAGCCCACCTGTGGGTATAATATATTCACATACACCAGTGCAGTATTCTCCCCAAACCCTGTAGCAAAATTTTCCAATTTCCACAATTAAACATACTGCAGGTGTTTCCCATTCCCCTTTCCAGGGACATCAACAGCAAGTCACCCACCCAAGAGTCAATAGCAGCACTTTGGTCTCGGTTCCTTTGGCTCCTGAGCCAGGCATCTGCCTTCTCAAGCCTGAGAGTGACCAGTCTTCCCACACCCCTTCACTCAGGTCTTTCTCCTGACGGCTCCCCCATCTTGCAGAGTTCCACTCCTCCATTCCTCCCTCCCTCCACTGTGTAGAGGATCTACCCTTCTGCAGCAACCCTCTTGTTTCTGTGTTCAGCTTCTCCTGACCAAGCCAGATCTTCTCCTTTTCCTAGGGGCCACTGTCTATGCCTTTTGCATCTCAGGGGACCCCAGCTTCAGTCAGCTCTCACCCAACAGCTCTCTTCCAAGCTTCTCAATGGCAACTCACAGTTACTGCTTTCCTTCCAAACTCAGCTCTCCTCCAAGCAACTCCTGCCACCATTTCCTTGCTAATTCTCTCTCGACTGGGTCTCGGTCAGCTCTCACCTGCCCCTTCCTGCCTCTCTCAGGCAGCCTCACCTGCCTCTTCCTGACCCCTCTCAGGCTCTGACTCACCAAATCTTTTCCCCTCTAGGGCTCAGTGTCCTCTTTTAAGCCCAATTGAGTCACACGTGCACTGGCCCAACTGTTCCCTCTTAAAAGGAACCAGTCAGCCTGTGACAACTACCCACTAAAGTTATCTAGTTGGCCAAACTTTAGTTTTGTTTTATTAATAGACTGCACTGCAGGAAGACTGAAATGGAAAGGTTCCATTGTATCTATAGTAACATTGGAAGAAGCCCAAGAAAAAAGCAGAACTATATCATCTTTGCATCATTTTGGGATCCAGTCCTTCAGACTTATGCTTCGTAGCCATAAGAACATATCACTGTGGTACGTTGCCTTCTACAGTATGGCTGATGAGATTTTAGTTTCCCCAAATGAGCCACTTAGGATTGAGCTGCAAAGACTGAGGTAAACAGAAAGACATTTCTGTTAAAAATTAAAAAAAAAAAACATCCTTTTCAAGAAGCAGAGTTGCTTAGCCAGTGATGTTGTCTTAAGAATAGGAATTACTAATGTAATAAACGTGTTTCAAAGATGACAAATTTGGAGAAAAAAAGCAAGTATAAAACAAAAAGGTAAATGGCTGTAATAAACTACAAGCAGTTTCTAAATGTGTGGTAGCAGAATGTTCTTACCATTCTTGGCAAGTAGTCCTCTCTTGACTGTTACAGGCAAGAAATCTTCTCTGGGTTGTATAACCAATCAATTATTTTATTTTCAGCAACGTTGTTATTTTAAGAAAGCTTTGGTGTGAAGAGGTAAGTGCATAAGACCATATGCAATTTATTCAACTTCTTTGTCAATCTCAAGATTTTCATGCAAGGTTCATTCTTTCTTTGTGCTAGTTATTTCCAAGATTTGAAACATTTACACTGATTTTTAAACATTTAACCAACATGCATTTCTTAAAATACACAAAATTTAGGATTATTGCATGTATCGGATTCTTTACTGCAGAAGCTTGGAACACCTGCACAGAATTTCTGAATTTACAAATTTCTTTTCAATTTTTAATTATGCTACTGTAAACTAGGATAATCAGGTATTCCTGTTACAATGATAAAAATGCCCTTGGAGAGGATTTTAAAACAAATATTACTATTATGGGCATCTTTTCATTAGTTTCCATGTTAAATATGTGCTGTTCTATAAATTTAGATTAAAATTTAAATCAGTTTCCCAATAATTTTATTTTCAAAGCAAAATTGCTTTATTAGGGCATGTGCATAATCATGAAAACAATTCTAAATAGTATTTGTGTGTGTTTTATATTTGGTGGTTGAGGTGTATTGAAAGGAATGCCAGAGACAGATCAGTATATGTACTGTTTGGAGAGAGTTAAGAAATAGCTAAGCTACTTACTCTGAGAGATCAGGTATAGCACCAATAACTATCTTTTACGTAATTTTCCTGATCTTCGATCATACAAAACATAGGTCAATAAACTGCTAGTTTCTCAAAATGTTTACTTATCACATACATTATAAATCATACTTTCCTACAATGAATACAATCTAGGATGCAGCTGGGATCAGAACACAAAGAGGTACTCCGTGCCCCCCACTCCCACTGAAGGCAATGGAAGAGGACAGTGCTCAGCACATTGCTGGACAGGGCCCTTGAAATCTTTCAGATCTGCAGTGCTGCCATTCATGTCTAGTCTAGAACTCATATCTGTGAAAATAAAAAACTGTCAGACTTGACTTGAGCCAAGATCATAACAAAACATTAAGTGTGAACAAATTTGTTTACAAAATTCTCAAATATTTTCATAGATTTACTTATTACATAAAATATTTTCCAACAGTGAATATGCTCATCTGTACTTCACTTGAAAACTTTAAGAACTGCAGTACTGATGCTCATACCCACACCTGTATAAACATATGTCTATGAGAATAAACTGATGTCTTAAGAGAACTGTTTAGGAATTGAGAGAAATTCCTTGATACCCTGCCTGTTCAGCTGTTGCACCCAAACTAAAGCTCAATAGGAGACTTAAGATTGGATTGCAATGGTACAGTTTCCCTGGAATGAAACAATGGTTTTCTTCAGAATAGAGAATTGGTTTTTCAGTGCTCCTTTCCTTAATGAAGGCCCAGTCCAGCAGCTACTGAAGTCAATGGAAAGATTCCTGTTGATTTTTGTGGGAGTGGGACTGAGCTCTTATGAAGCCAGAACAGCACTATCCATAAATGGATATAGTCTTTGAACTTGACCCTGCATTTATTGTGCATTTCAGAATAATGAGAAGTTCTGACATGCACACAGATGCAGAACCTCATTATCATGGGTACATTCTTAAAGAGTTATTTTACTGTGAAACATGACTTTGCAAAAAAGGCAGTTAGAATTCTACATTTGTCCCTCAAGGATTCCCTGAACAAATGCTGTCAGTTTATAGAAGTTGGATAATTTCTTTCCCTGCTCCCTCCCCTCGGCTCCCATCTAGTTTTATACTCTCAATCTGGGATTCAGTCTAGCTGGGTTCTTTCGTTCTTATGCATCATCACTAGTAGTAGCTCTGCAGCACTGGGAAGTGTCTTGCAACTTGGGTGACCCTGTTATTTGGCAGCCACATCGTGCTTGCCCATGTTCCAGCTGTGATCTTCCTTCTTACATTGGGTTGTGGATAGATACTGTACCTGCTCCTCCTGCCTACCATGGAACTCGGAGGCCCCTGTCTTCAAGCAACCAGGAGGCCTTTATGCCTCTCCCTTGTGGAGCCACCAGAGAGAAAGGGAGCAACAGGGGACAGGAACCCCCCTCCTCCCCCCAACACCAAATATCAAAAGACTCAGTCCTTGGCAGTGGGGTTTGCACTTCTGTAGACCCCACTGGGGAAGAGGCAACAGGGCTGGAAGTAATGATCACCTGCGTTCTTACATGAGCTCTGATAGTTGGAAAGGGAATAACTGTTTGGTCTCTGCCTAGTTTCCTTGTCTATAAAATAGGGACAGATCTCTACCGCCCTGCTAATGCTTCTACAGCTCTCTGAAGATGAGCAGCACTATCAATGGTAACTGTTACCTCTCCTCATCCTTTCAGACAATGAAAAAAAAAAAAAGTTAGCTTCCACAATTTGGCCAAAATCATAGGTTTATTTATAATATCTTTTTGCATACAGAGCATTGTCTTAGAGCTTGCCAGATATTGGTAACTTTGTACCAGGGACTTTAAGGATAATAACTATGCCCTCAAAACTGCTATTAACAAAAATTTTGCACTTTTGTTATCTAGCCACAAATTCCGTGGGTCATATAAAAGCTACTAAAAGCATTTAATCCCACATCCTAAAGCATCTATCCTTTACTGGGGTCAAAGGAATTTCAGTATGGTTAGATCTAAACAGAAAAATGCAATAAGTTAAATTTAAAAACTGCAGAGGCAAAGTTATGACTCAAACACTCAATTAACCTCTTAATCCAGACAACTTTCAATCAACGCAAAAATAAATAAGGATTCTACTGCTGTATATTCAGTAACACTACAGAGAAATATTACAGTTATCTTGCCACTCACAGAAGTGTAGATCTTCTTTGCAACTAACTTTATAGACTTATGGTGGTGAGGTAGTTTTACTCTGCCTGAAAAGATTTTAAAAGGTCAAGCAGAACAAGGAATTACAGCCACAAGAAAATCCAGTAATCTTGATTTGAAATGGCTTTTGTTTTGAGGTACTGAAGAAAGTTTGTACATAATATATGTATTTTGACTAAACTTCTTCCATGGATGGTACTGAGAATGGCTTTATAGGGGCTTTTTTTCCCCCCCTCCCTTTTCTGAAAAAACATGTGGCGGCTGAAGTTTGCACATGGGCAAGGTTTATCTCTAGGGGTATCCAGCTAGCTGACAAGTCTCCCTGGCATGAACTGCTGAGGAGGAATATCTGGCATAATGAGAAGAGAAAAAAAATCACTATTTTTTTAAATAAAAGGAAAAATCTCTATATGACCAGTCCAATGGGTCCCACTTTTTATGGGGGTCTGCTGTTTCATCAACATAGTCATGTTCTTTGACTCAGATTTTCTACTGCTGCTGCACTGGCCAGTGTCAGTGCAGTACTATATAACAAAAGATTATCCTGTGAAAAACAGAATAGTTGTCACGGTTTCTTGGCAACCCCGGCACCACAAACGCTTGCCCAAATGCCCAATCTCTCCCTGAGCAAATAAAAAGAAGAAAAACAGTGATCCAGGGGAGAAGAAATTCCATGTAAAAGGGACTGAACATTAATAAGAATATAAAACGGCCATACTGAGTGAGACCAAAGCTCCAATAAAGCCCAGTATCCTGTCCTCTGACAATGGACAATGGCAGGTGCCCCAAAGGGAATGAACAGACAGGTTATCATCAAGTAATCCATGCCCTGTCACCCAATCCCAGCTTCTGGCAAACAGAGGCTAGGGATACCATTCCTGCCCATCCTGGTTAATAGCCATTGATGGATCTATCTAGCTCCCTTTTGAACCCCATTATGGTATTGGCCTTCACAACACCCTTTGGCAAAGAGTTCCAGAGGTTGACAGTGCATTGCCTGAAAACAAAAAAACAACAAAAAACTTGTTTGTTTTAAACCTGCTACCTATTAATTTCATTGGTGGCCCCTTGTTCTTGTATTATGAGAAGGAGTAAATAACACTTCTTTATTTACTTCCTCTATACCACTCATGATTTTATATACCTCTATCATATCCCCCCTTAGTCGCCTCTTTTCCAACCTGAAAAGTCAGTCTTATTAATCTCTCCTCATATGGAAGCCGTTCTATACCCCTAATCATTTTTGTTGCCCCTTTCTGAACCTTTTCCAATTCCAATCTATCTTTTTTGAGATGGGGTGACCACATCTGCACGCAGTATTCAAGGTGTGGGTGTACCACGGATTTAAATAGAGGCAATATGATATTTTCTGTCTTATTATCTATCCCTTTCTTGATGCTTCCCAACATTCTGTTCCCTTTTTTGACTGCCGTTGCACATTGAGTGGATGATTTCAGAGAACTATCCACAATTCATAGATACTAAGGTCAGAAGGGACCATTATGATCATCTAGTCTGACCTCCTGCACAACGCAGGCCACAGAATCTCACCCACCCACCCCTGCGAAAAACCTCTCACCTATGTCTGAGCTATTGAAGTCCTCAAATCGTGGTTTAAAGTCTTCAAGGAGCAGAGAATCCTCCAGCAAGTGACACGTGCTCCATGCTACAGAGGAAGGCGAAAAACCTCCAGGGCTTCTTCCAATCTGCCCTGGAGGAAAATTCCTTCCTGACCCCAAATATGGCGATCAGCTAAACCCTGAGCATATGGGCAAGATACACCAGCCAGATACTACAGAAAATTCTTTCCTGGGTAACTCAGATCTCACCCCATCTAACATCCCATCACAGGCCATTAGGCCTATTTACCATGAATATTTAAAGATCAATTACCAAAATCATGTTATCCCATCATACCATCTCCTCCATAAACTTATCGAGTTTAATCTTAAAGCCAGATAGATCTTTTGCCCCCACTGCTTCCCCTGGAAGGCTATTCTAAAACTTCACTCCTCTGATGGTTAGAAACCTTCATCTAATATCAAGTCTAAACTTCCTGGTGGCCAGTTCATATCCATTTGTTCTTGTGTCCACATTGGTACTGAACTTAAATAATTCCTCTCCCTCTCCAGTATTTATCCCTCTGATATATTTATAGAGAGCAATCATATCTCCCCTCAGCCTTCTTTTAGTTAGGCTAAACAAGCCAAGCTCCTTGAGTCTCCTTTCATAAGACAAGTTTTCCATTCCTCGGATCATCCTAGTAGCCCTTCTCTGTACCTGTTCCAGTTTGAATTCATCCTTCTTAAACATGGGAGACCAGAACTGCACACAGTATTCCAGGCGAGGTCTCACCAGTGCCTTGTATAACGGTACTAAAACCTCCTTATCCCTACTGGAAATACCTCTCCTGATGCATCCCAAGACCGCATTAGCTTTTTTCACAGCCATATCACACTGGCGGCTCATAGTCATCCTATGATCAACCAATACTCCAAGGTCCTTCTCTTCCTCCGTTACTTCTAATTGATGCGTCCCCAGTTTATAACTAAAATTCTTGTTATTAATCCCTAAATGCATAACCTTACACTTCTCACTATTAAATTTCATCCTATTACAATTACTCTAGTTTACAAGGTCAACCAGATCCTCCTGTGTGATATCCTGGTCCTTCTCTAACTTGGCAATACCTCCTAGCTTTGTATCATCCGCAAACTTTATTAGCACACTCCCACTTTTTGTGCCGAGGTCAGTAATAAAAAGATTAAATAAGATTGGTCCCAAAACTGATCCTTGAGGAACGCCACTGGTAACCTCCCCCTCCAGCCTGACAGTTCACCTTTCAGTAGGACCTGTTGTAGTCTCCCCTTCAACCAATTCCTTATCCACCTTTCAATTTTCATATTGATCCCAATCTTTTCCAATTTAACTAATAATTCCCATGTGGCACGGTATCAAACGCCTTACTGAAATCTAGGTAAATTAGATCCACTGCGTTTCCTTTGTCTAAAAAAATCTGTTACTTTCTCAAAGAAGGCGATCTGGTTGGTTTGGCATGATCTACCTTTTGTAAAACCATGTTGTATTTTGTCCAATTTACTTTTTTTCCCTTTCTTAAAAATAGGAACTATGTTAGCAATTCTCCAATCATATGGTACAACCCCTGAGTTTACAGATTCATTAAAAATTCTTGCTAATGGACTTGCAATTTCGGGTGCCAATTCCTTTAATATCCTTGGATGAAGATTACCTGGGCCCCCCGATCTAGTCCCATTAAGCTGTTTGAGTTTCGCTTCTACCTCAGATATGGGAATATCTACCTCCATATCCTCATTCCCATTTGTCATGCTACCATTATCCCTAAGATCCTCTTTAGCCTTATTAAAGGCTGAGGCAAAGTATTTGTTTAGATATTGGGCCATGCCTAGATTATCCTTGACCTCCACTCCATCCTCAGTGTTTAGCGGTCCCACTTCTTCTTTCTTTGTTTTCTTCTTATTTATATGGCAATAGAACCTTTTACTATTGGTTTTAATTCCCTTTGCAAAGTCCAACTCTACTTGACTTTTAGCCTGTCTCATTTTATCCCTACATGTTCTGACCTCAATAAGGTAGCTTTCCTTGCTGATCCCTCCCATCTTCCACTCCCTGTATGCTTTCTGCTTTTTCTTAATCACCTCTCTGAGATGCTTGGTCTACAACTCCTGCCTATGAATTTTTCCCCCTTTCTTGGGATGCAGGCTTCCGACAACTTCTGCAGCTTTGATTTAAAGTAATCCCAGGCCTCCTCTACCTTTAGATCCATAAATTCTTCAGTCCAATCCACTTCCCTAACTAATTTCCTTAATTTGTGAAAGTCAGCCCTTTTGAAATAAAAACCCTAGTTGCAGATTTATTTTTGTTAATCCTTCTGTTCAGTTTGAACTGAATTAGCTCATGATCACTTGAACCAAGATTATCCCCTACAACCATTTCTTCTATGAGGTCCTCATTACTCACCAAAACCAAATCTAAAATGGCATCCCTTCTAGTCAGTTCAGCAACTACTTGATGAAGGAATCCATCAGCTATCGCATCTAGGAAAATCTGAGCCCTATTATTACTAGCACTCGTCCGCCAGTCTATATCTGGGAAGTTAAAGTCATGATCATGCAGTTTCCATTAGTATTTACTTTATTAAAAACATTAAAAAGGGCTCTATCCATATCCAAATTAGATCCCAGCAGTCTATAGCACACCCCAAGCACTATCCCAGGAGAGGCTCTAATAGTTTTCTTCCCCAGTGTAATTTTTTCCCAGACGGACTCTGTCTTCTCCATTCCATCGCTTCTTATTTCTTTGCGTTCTACCTCATCATTGATATACAATGCTATTCCACCATCTTTACCTTTATTTTGGTCTTTCCTAAACAGCACATACTCTTCAATACCTGTAGTCCAGTCACGACTACTGTTCCACCATGTTTCTGTTATCCCTATAACGTCTGGTTTCACTTCCTGCACCAGTAGCTCTAGTTCCTCCATTTTGTTACCAAGGCTCCTTGCATTGATGTACAAACATCTTAATTTTTGCTGTTTGGCCTCGCTCACATTCTGTACCCCATTAGGCACGGTCATTCTATAGCCAGTATAACCTATTAGACTGGTATCCACACTGCCCTTCCTCCTTATATACATTCTCCTACCCATGGCTGTATCCTTTCTTACTTCATTTTCTTCCCTCTCAATGCTAAAATCTGGCGTGGAGATTACCTGGACATCTCCCAACCATCCCCCAAATTCCTAGTTTAAAGCTCTCTTAATCAGTTGTGCCAGCCTCCATCCTAGAAGTCTATTTCCTTCACAATGACGCCAAGATCTCTTTCTTGAGTGGTAACAACTTATTTAGACCCCATCATTGTATATGTATAGTTAGGATTATGTTTTCCAATGTGCATTACTTTGCATTTATCAACATGAAATTTCATCTGCCATTTTGTTGCCCAGTCACCCAGTTTTGTGAGATCCTTTTGTAGCTCTTCGCAGTCTGCGTGGGACTTAACTATCTTGAGTAGTTTTGTATCATCTGCAAATTTTGCCATCTCACTGTTTATCCCTTTTTCCAGATCATTTATGAATGTGTTAAATAGGACTGGGCCCAGTACAGATCCCTGGGGGACACCACTATTTACCTCTCTCCATTCTGAAAACTGACCATTTATTCCTACCCTTTGTTTCCTATCTTTTAACCAGTTACCAATCCATAAGAGAACCTTCCCTTTTATCTCATGACTGCTTATTTTGCCTAAAAGCCTTTGGTGAGGGACCTTGTCAAAGGCTTTCTGAGACTCTAAATACACTATATCCACTGGATCTCCTTTGTGCGCATGCTTGTTGACCCTGTCAAAGAATTCTAGTAGATTGGTGAGGCATGGTTTCCCTTTACAAAAAAGCATGTTGACTATTTTCCAACAAATTATGTGTCTGACAATTTTATTCTTTACAATGGTTTCAACCAATTTGCCTGGTACTGAAGTGAGGCTTACTGGCCTGTAGTTGCCAGGGTCACATCTGGAGCCCTTTTTAAAAATTAGCTTCACATTAGCTATCCTTCAGTCATTTGGTACAGAAGCTGATATAAATGATAGGTTACAGATGACAGTTAGTAGTCCTGCAGTTTCACATTTGAGTTCCTTCAGAACTCTTGGGTGAATACCATCAGGTCCTGGAGACTTATTACTGTTTAGTTTATCAATTTATTCCAAAACCTCCTCTGACACCTCAATTTGAGACAGTTCCTTAGATCTGTCACCCAAAAAGAATGGCTCAGGTTTGGGAATCTCCCTCACATCCTCAACAGTGAACACTGATGCAAAGAATTCATTTAGTTTCTCCACAATGGCCTTATCGTCTTTGAGTGCCCCTTTAGCATCTCGATTGTCCAGTGGCCCCACTGGTTGTTTAGCAGGCTTTCTGCTTCTGATGTATTTAAAAATATTTTGCTATTATTGGAGCATTTGGCTAGCTGTTCTTCAAATTCTTTTTTGGTCTTTCTAATGATATTTTTACACTTCATTTGCCAGAGTTTATGCTCTTTTCTATTTTCCTCATTAGGATTTATCTTCCACTTTTTAAAAGGATGCCTTTTTGCCTCTCACTGCTTCTTTTACTTTGTTGTTTAACCACAGTGGCTCTTTTTTGGCTCTCTTACTATGTTTTTTAAATTGGGGTATACGTTTAAGTTGAGCCTCTATTATGGTGTCTTTAAAAAGTTTCCATGCAGCTTGCAGGGATTTTACTTCCACATTAAAATTGTCACATATGACACTTGCTCTCTTCTTTCCAATTCAAAATCTTTTCCCTAGTTGCAGAGGGGTAAAGGTTGAAACAGAGAGCCTCAGAATGTAAAGAGAGAGTAAGAGTTTAGTCACCGTGTCTAAAGGATGGAGACTGCATTGAGTAAAGTGCCTCTGCTATAGGGTGTGTCAATGGGCAGTTAATTAAAAAAAAAAAAAAGAAGTCATGCACTTCCTGATAACAGTTCACTCTGTGCATGAGACATCCTGAAAATATGCAGTGTCGTTATAGCTGTGTTGGTCCCAGGATAGAAGAGAGATAAGGTGGGTGAGGTAACACTCTGTATTTAGCTGTATGCTCAGAGTACTTTTACCAGACCTGAACAAGAGTTCCGTGTAGCTCGAAAGCTTGCCTCTCTCACCAACAGAAACTGGCCCAATAAAATATATTACCTCACCCACTGTGTCTCATCCTGAAAATATTTCAGTAAAAAATATTTCAATAAATGCTACTCACCTAAAACTTCAAGAGTGATGGACAAAGAATGAATATGTAGCCTCTTTGATCCCAAAAGAGTCCAAAGTGCTTCAACAGCAGGGTCCATCTTTTGCACCACTGGAATCACTTTGCCTACCACTTGACGCACACTTCACCTCTGAGGTTGAATGTGACAGCTCCAACAGTTCACAGCAACAATATACAAGGTAGGGCAAACGTAATAAATTCAACATGGAATTTGATCAGAATATCAGGAACAAAATCCATACTCTTTCAAAAAGTGTTTTTAATAGTCAAAGCCACAAATAATCAGGACCTCCATTTCATATTTTACCTGCAAGTCAGAATCTCCAACTGCACCTCTTAGCACTATACTAAGAGCTTGTATACTAAGGTGCAAATTTAAAGTGAATCAGTTACAGCAAATTAAACCCGCTGTCTGAACCCTCTTTCAGAAGTAAAATGGCTTAGTTTGTTTTAGCTTATTCAGTGAATTAACAGATATAGAATTGAATTCATTGGATAAAATTAAACCAAACTCGGGCCATTTCACTTCTGAACAATAGCATCCACACAAAGGTTTAAATGTGCTTTCATTAACACACTTTAAATTCACACCTTTAGTTGATTTGGCATATCCTTCCTGAGCATTACCTGAAAAGAGAAGCCCGAAAGATTCCTGTTCATTATTTATTTGGAAGAGCTCCATTTACTGAGGGCAAGTCTACACTACAGCACTACATCGGCAGTGATGCAACTGTGCCACTGTAGGGCATCTGGTTAAGACGCGCTATGCCGATGAGAGAGCGCTCTTCCATTGGCATAATTACACCACCTTGTCGAGAAACAGAATCTAAGTCGGTGGGAGAGCATCTCCTGCCAATGTAGCGAGGGTGCTTACAGCATGAAACTTGTGTTGCTCGGGGGAGGGGCGGCTTTTTCACAATCCTGAGTGAAAAATTATGTCGACTTAGGCTGTTGTGTACACCTGCCCCGAATCATTAAGTCCATTCTCCATTACTAAAGAGTACAGCAGTAGGAATATACTACCGACTACCTGACAAGGATGGCGGTGGTGATTGTGAAATGCTCAGAGAGACTGGAGAGGCTACAAAGGCAAAAAATGCAATAATAATGGGGATTTATACTATCCTCCTATTGAGTAGGTATGTGTCACCTCAGGAAGGGATGCAGAGATAAAATTTGTAAACAACTGCTTCTTGGACCAGCTTTTCCTGAAACCCACAAGGGGAGAGACAATTCATACATTCTTAGGAAGATTTTTGGAGGTCTTTCATCCAAGTACTAAGTCATCACTATGCGACTTAGTTAGTAAGATTTAAGGCATCACTGCTGATCTCAATCAAGAGAATGAAGGGCTGGATATTTGAGAATGCCACATTCAAATGGCCCTGACACAGGAAAATAAGTTTCCCTCCTCTCAAAAGCCACCCCGTAGCTACTACTGCCACTCCCCACTATGTCTGACCTGCTACCAATGCATGTTACTTCACTCCACATCTTTTTGAAAGTGATGCCAGAGCTTCATGAAGCAGTGTGCAGAAGTGACAGACTTATGAGCAATCTTAACTACCATCTAATCCATGTTCTTCCTATATACATGCCTGAGTGGGAAGTAAAAACAAAACAAAACTTACATACAATGAATGAACTCAAAGGCAATATAAAAGGATTCCAATAACATGCTGGTAACCATGAGAGCAAAGCTGGAGGGGTTTGTGACATCACCAGAACTTGTATGAAAACCCTTATTCAGAGTTCTTTTGTTGTGTTTCATAGATTTGGTGGGTGGTATTTTACATGAAAAAACAATTTTTTAAATTATCATAGTCAAATAGTTCTGTAACTTCCTACTTGTTTGATTTTGGTAAGATTGCAAGTTCAAGTTTTGCTATTAACAGGAGAACAGTCTTCTCCTTTCTCTCAACCAGGTGTGAGGAATTCATTTCCCCTTTTCATTCGAACCTGTAACAATATTTCCTCCTCTCTACTGCTGCATTCCATGAAGGTGATGTTTTGGGTTTTTAAAAAAATATTTTCTTTCCCCCTTGAATGTTGGCCCTCCAATGCTGCTTCAGAGTGTGATAAAGAAACTGTGCTTAGGCAGTACAACAGAAAAGTTTCCGTTTAATCAGGACTGTTCCTGCCCTTGAATAAGGTGGGCTTATTATCTCTCCTGTCACTCAGGGAGGGGGTCATTCTGGGTCTCTCAAAGAGTGGGATGTGATTCAAGAATGGACTCTCCACAAGACTGATGAATCTGCATTTCCCCCTGAAGGCGTTACCCTGGAACATCAACAGAAAAGCCCTGGAAGACTTGTTATAGTAGCGATAGGGCTTGATGACCTTTTAATGCACTTAACTAGCAGCGTCCATGCTGCATTCAGTACCCTTCAACTGTGCCCTGACTAGAGGAAGTGGCTGAGCTCTGTAACCAGGAGCATGGCTGCTGCTATGCGTTCTAGGGATTTAGATGCAACCTTCTACCGGGCATGCTGCCATTCTGGAGTTGCCCCCTTCATGGGGATGGGGAGCCACTTGTCCCTGCAGCAGCTTTTCCACTCCTGCCTGCTTGCCTTGTTTTCTGCCTAGGATAAGGGGAGTTTGAGGACAGCAAGCAAGGTGACCCTACTGGGACTGGGCTGCTGAGACAGCGCCTGCATCTCCCATAGCAGAGTTGGTCTCTCCAAACCTGCCCAGCGTCTTTCCTGCCTGGCTGGTGAGGGGGCACTGTCCAGGCTTGGGCTCTGAGGAGGATGATGTCCACAGAGATGGTCAAGCTTCCTAACAAGACACTTGATAAGAGGGAGGTGGAGCTGGAGACACAGACCTTTCCTTTACCCTTTTGCTAATTAACACAGTTGTCAGCATGGTCCATTGAACCAACAAAGAAGTGCTTTTAAAAATCCCTTCCCAAGTTTAATCTTGCCACACAATACAGAATTGATAACAGCAGTTACAAAAAAGATGCAGTACAGTTGTCTATCTAAGAATTAGCTGATCTGTGACAAATGGAGTTTGGAAAGAAAACGAGAGAAATGAAAAGAATATCTGTAATATTGATGAAACATATTAGTCATGACTGACATGAAAAGGAGATGACTGGTGTACACAAGTAAAATTTTTCTGTCCACAACTAAAAGCAAAATTATAGGTCTCAATTTACAGAGCCACATCATTACACAGAGGCATCACCACAAATACAGTCCCCTGCCATTTACAAGATGTTGGCCTTTTTGATGAAATAACAAATGAACAAACTTCTGGAATGACATTTTACTTGAAGAGGGACTGTCACACTGACAGTTTCTATATCTTAAGAAATATCGTAAGTACTCATCTTCTGTACTCTACTTACAGCGTCACAACTGTGTTAACAATTGCAAGAGCTCCCTAGCTGGTAGGTCAACTTTTCCTTCAGCTTGATACCCCAGTGAAGTCAAACTTGTGTTTATGTCTTCATAAGACAGTCTGTTGTTCTGGAAAGACTTGTGATACCAAAAGACCAGCTTTATGACTCGAGTGTAGGATGAAATAAGATTAGGATGAATCTGTGGAAAACACACTACTGTTTAATCTGTTGACCCCAGATGGGTACAGCTATGTAAACAGAGGAGTGCAGCACATGGCCCTCATTCCCCTCAAGAACTTCCCACCCAACTCCCAGATTCACCCTGAACATGAGCAATAATTCAAATATATTCAGTGGTGAAGGAGTAAAATACAAAATTAGTTTCCAACTAACCAATATATTAAAAAATGTCATGTATAACGACAGCATTTGAAAGGCAGGTAGATTTTTGTATGCTTAAATGTTCCCTTTAGCATGAGAGAACTATGATATTTTAGTATGTCCATATATTCAAATTGAAAAACTACAGAAACCTGTTACGAAAAATATCCATGCTGCAATGCAAGTTAATTTCCTAAAATTGCTGATTACTCTATGCTTGTTTATAAAGTCTTACAACCATAATAGTATTAACCAGCTGTAATCTGACAGATTACTCTATTCCTTGCAAAACATCTTCTCAACATTAGGGAAGGGCCTAAATGTTAGAGGAAAATTTTCCTACGGAATTTTCAAATGTGATCATTTCATAACTACTGTTACTACTGTAGCTGAAAGGGATAAGCAAACAACAAAAGTTTCTCTATTTAATCTTGTTTATTTAGTTTGTACATTTGACAGCACTTTGCGTGAAATCTACGTATAGTACCACATCAAAAACTAAATGGTTCTTAGTATGCCATCTTAATTTTAATTAGTGTAATTTAAACCAATTCTTATTCTGATTCTAGATTTTAGTAATACTGATTGCAGCTTACAAGCAAGAGTTTAAGAACTGCTGATATAGTCAGTCTGATAGTTCATTTCCTTTGTTCAGAAGGGTCTTTCATACAAAAGGGAGGTGAAAAAAACATTGAGCAGGAAAAAGTTACTGTAAAACCACAATCACTGGCATGAGAATCAAGGCAAGTGTGTGTATCTGAATCTACTTTTAACTCATTTAAAAAAATTGAGTAGTTTTAATATTAAAGAGAGAACATTAGCTTGAAATCTAATTACCAGTTTTAAAGGTAACCATGATTGTAACTCAGAACAGTGTGCTTGCAGGTCAAAGATATTTGACATGAAACCTCAACTGAAGTTGAATAAATTGACTTTTTTTTAAGTTGGATGCACCTTATAAAATAGCAGCAGAAATGGAAAGACTAATTATTGAGCACAACTGCCCACAAATACAGGATATAATCTCAACAGAGGACATCATCTTTGAAAAACACATCATACATTTTGTCAATGATTCTTCAGTAAATGGTCTTGTGACATAATATCTAAGAGTGTCTGAGAAGCTTGAAGGAAGAAATTCCTTGAAGCAATTCATTATATTTCAAAAGGTAAGGGACTTACTTTGGGTTTGTTTGTTGTTGAGACTGCAGTTTAATATGAAAGCCCAAAATCCTTCTAAAATGACCTGGAAAAATATATTTTTTTATTGTTCCAAGTAATCCTGCATTAAAAACAGAAAAGCAAGCTTCAAAACAATGCATCAGCCTTAGGCTCTTTTTCAGGCTGTGAAAAAAAGAACTGACTATTTTCCTAGCTGTGTTCTAATTTCTATCTTATTTTGAAGAAAAATACCAACATGGTAGTTATGACATCTTATTTTTCATTTGAAATCTTTTCTTAATTTTGCATCACATTGCAAAATAGTATAATTGATTTTACTTTCCAAATCACACCTCAAAGCTCCATGCAAAGCATACATACACATAAAAACAAAACCACTCTGTGCGGACTGCACAGCATCTGCACTTCAGTAACTTTAACAGCGCAACCGCATCTTTATTTGGCCTTGTTACCTAATAAGCTTGTGAGAGCCAAATTCAATCCTCATATACAACCCCTGTTAAAGTCAACAGAAGTTGCGTGGGTATGCTGGAGGACAGGAATGGGGTCTTATGGTCACATTATGCGGTTGGATTTGAGTGCAAGCTCCTAGTGAAGTCACCAGGAACCATGCTCATGCTTCCAAAAATGGAATTTAACTTTACTCATCCACTGTCATTTACATAGCATTCTTAGGGTATGTCTACACAGCAACAGGACACCCGTGACTGGCCCGAGCCCCGTGAGCCAGAATTGGTTGGCATGGGACAAGTTTGTAGTTGCTGTGTTGAAATACCCTTAGAGTCTGATCCAATTCCCATTGAAGTCAATGGAAAGACTCCAGTGGGAACTGGATCAGGTCCTTAATACACAGCACCACAAAAGAAAAATTATATGGGCACACTTTTAAAAGTTGAAGTAGTTGGTTAGAAGTAAAATCTAAATCATCAACATCCCTCAAAATGAGCCCTACAACGCTAACAAATTATCAGCAAATCTGAATATATAAGTATGAATTAAGCCAATTAAAACTGTAGCACTTCGTGTTTCTAGATGTTAAATTTAGATCTTTTAAAGTTATTTTTAATTCTTTAGAATTAAATATTTGTATGGTATAGAAATTTAAATGGGAATAATGAGAAGAGATCAAACTGCATAATTGGACAATATTACATTCAGCATGTTTTTTTAGCACTGCCAAGGCAAGAATGTGACATTCCAATTTTAACATGTTCTTTTGAGGCTGTGGTGATGGGAACACTTTGCTTCAATACAGCCTGTGTTCAGATTCAAACGGACACTGGCTGCAGCATTTGGCATCCTAATAAAGCATCTTCAAATAGCAAGTGCTGTTTCCCCATTTATGAGGTGGATGTGGGGGAGGGACAAAAGCAGCAGAAGCAAGCTAGAATTGCTGTGACAGGAAATATACAGAGCCACCTACCAGGTGTTTGACTTTTATTGTGCCCTCCCTAAGTAAAAAAAAATTACCATGGGAGCATGACCTTTGTCCCTGTTGTCATTCCACTTTAACAGCTATTATGTTCCTTAAGATAATACAGGAGGTCTGTACAATTGCTCCACTACTCAGCACCATTGAACTTCAATGTGTCAATGTAAGAAGGATCTTGGGGTGTGGTAAGCAAACAATTTGTCACTGGTTTATGTAAATTAAATGTAACTGAAACTGTGAGAAACAATTCAATATTCCTTGCTCTCTCTGTTAATTAATTGGTTGGTAGTTCAAGATACTTTGAGTCTTAACAAAATAAATAAGTTAAGCTTTCTAAAAGCACTCAACACCTGAAAATCTGGATAAACATTTCATGTGGGAAACATACAGGAAGAGCAGGTGAACAATAAATAAAGAAAAGTATTGGCTTGATGCAAATAACTCTACCTGTATTGAAATATAGGGAAGGATGATCTTATACTTAGGTCACTAAACTGGGAGTCAGGAAATCTCAGTTCTATATTGTTGCTCCTGCCAGAGATCTCCTGTTTGACCTTGGACTAATCACTTAAACTTGTCTATCCCTAATAATACCTCCCTGATGTTGTCAGGATAAATTAGTGGTTTTGTGGTGTTCAGATACAATGGTGATATATACCAAAGAAATGTATATAAAAACAAACAAAACACAAATAACCTTAAATAATATTTTGGGTATGCAAATTGCTTTTAGTTTTGAGGGAACACAGCTTCACACAATGGCCTAAAATGTATTCTACTTTAAGGCTTTCTATACCTAGTTAGTTCCGCAATAGCAGAAAAATCAGACATCAACACCAAGATGATGATGTATGTAGATACGTTTACAAATTACCAATTTTGGAAAGCAAAGGGGTCAAATTTAAAGTGTTCCAATAGCAACAAGATGTTATATCTTACCTGGAAATAAGGTATCACTGAACTACACTGGATGAAAGGAGTTTTTTCCACTTGAAAATTACTAGAATTTGTAAAATAACCTTTTACCATTTTCAGCAGTGATACATTGGCACATTGATGGGAATGACAACTGACCCATTAACTTGGAGTTAGCTACCTTTGTCTAGGCAAGTTCCTTCTGACATCTATCACTCATTCAGTTAATCAGAAAATAATTCTGAACTGTTTCAGGCAGTTTTGCACAGATGCAATGAAAATGGAGTGATCTGAGATTAGATCATGGATTGAGAAATAAATTTACTTTGGCTATGTCTACACTGCCATATAAGCCCAAGGTTAATGGAACTCGAGTCAGCTGACCCTTGTTAGGGAATCCTGGGGCTTGAGCATCTACATTGTATTTTAACCCTATGTTAAGAGACTTTTCTAATCTATGCTCAAACCTAGGGCTCTGGTGTCCACTCTGCAGTGCACAAACCTGAGTCAAAGTAACCATATCCCAGAGTCCATAGCACCCCCTACCACTGAAATGTGGATGCTCTAGCACTAGGACCATGGTGGTCCTTTGGTCCTTTTCCATGTGGAAAAACTTTGCTGCCCACCATGCGCATTACCAGGAAGCAGCTCATTTTGCAAAATGCTTGATCGGTTTGCTCTCCATTGGAAACCCAGGAGGATCTCCAACAGTGTGCTTGCAGATTGGTATCAGAAGAAAATGGGTTAATCCTGAACTGAGCTGCTCACAGAAGTGCCCTTAATCAGAATAAGTCTGAACATAGGAGGATCTGATTATGTGGTGACTGAAAGACTGATGAGGACTTGAGTGGAGAGGGAGAGTGACTTAGTGCTACATGGGTAAAACAGGGTAGCAATATTTTGTTATTTGTGTTACACTAGTGTCCAGAGGTCTCATTCAGGGTTGAGGTTCCATTATGTGGGGCACTGTACGAACATAATATTAAAAAACAATTCCATGCCACAAAGAGATTACAATCTAAATAGGTACAAGATGCAAGAGGTGCATAGCGGGGGAGTAGGTAGGAACAAAGGCAACAGTTCCAGGAATGTAAAGCTCCACATATTAGTTACGTGCACACTTTGGAAGTTTTATAGTTCACCTGAGAGGGATTCATTAACTTCTCTTGTTTACCAATTTTTTAAAAAAAATATCCTAGTTGGGAGGTCCTTGACATTCACATGTGCTTTAAGACAGCCTCTTGTCAATTTCAATGGCTCAGCTGGCCAGAGTGAAGATTATGTAGACACCTGAACAATCACTTTTTTTTAATAAAGTGCCTGGGACAGGCCCTGAGAACTGTGACATCTCCCATGTTCATGGCCACATGGGTCACCATACCTGGTAAAGGCCGTTTCACTAAAACTAGATTGAAATAATTACTGTAATAGCAAGAAAGCATGGCAGCAGCTCTATCGTATCTTGCCTGGTGATAAAAAAGGGGCATGTAGTGATCATACCTACACTTTTGCAAAAGGGAAAATCAAATACAAGGAAGCCCCAAAACTCAAAATTGTGATGGGTCCTAAAATTGTTGCGCTAAAAACAAAAAAACAAAAAACAAACAAACAAACAAAACCCCTTGCAAACAAAATGTAGCATTTTCAGGATTTCTCTAAGAAAACCGCCCTTTGGGAATTTTTAAAAACTGAATATATTTTCATCATTGATACTGGGGGACTGTTCTGCAAGCCAACAGCACACACTATAAAAACTACGGAGAGGATCTATACATTACTTTGTATCTAGTGTGAGGGGGCAGGGCGGGGCAGGAATCTGTCAAGACCACAGGCATCCCCAGGGTGAGAAGCCATAATGAATGACTGCATGGCCATCCACCCCTAGAGGCTCAGAAGTACTTTGAGCATCCTAGAACCTTTGGCAATACAAATATCCATCTTCCAACAAAATAAATACAAAAGGGCTTACTAATGAACTTGGGTAAAGGACATTATATTTCACTACAATGAGGCTTAGTTCCACTGAGCTTTGTAACAGTGACCATAAGTATTTGTTAATATAGGTATTTCCCCCCCACCCCATCCCCACCCATTAGCTACGCTATTTTCTATTAGTGTGAATGTTACACATACTAACAATCTGTAACAGTGATAGTGCAAACAAAGATATGCTGGGACAGTGGGACCTGTTGTCATTAAAATATCATAGCATCTGCTGGAACAGTAATGCCCAGTATGGTTAAGCAGTTCTCTCAGCAGATACAGATCCGAGAAGACAGTAGCATCTGTGTTACATAAACTTTCCCATCAATGCCTGGTTTAGCTCCTAAAGTCTCACAGCATCTTCTGGGACAGTAGTGTCCATGGTACAATAATTCTCCCAGCAGACACAGATCTATGAAGACAGTAGTGTCTGTTATATTAATCTTCCCAGCATCTGTTAGGAGTACTGTAGTATTGTATCCATGCTAAATAAAGTGTCATACCATCTGCATTGTCTATCCTGTTTTAATATTGTGAAACTATCTTGTGAGCTGATAGCCTATAGAAGTATAAATTAAACAAAAATATGTATTGGTTACTAATAATTTCAGCTTCACAGTAAAGTCTTGTATTAGATAAGAAAATTTAGAAGAATAATACTCCAGAACACTGTTCCTTAAGAAAAATCCTGACTTGGGTCAATAAATAGGAAGAATCTAAAAATATAATTGTTTCCTACTTTTTTCTGTTTGTGTACTTTATGTATGTTTCACAGCACAGATAATGAAAACAGATTAGTCACTTCCTTTGTACAGAAATTACTTGGCAAAATAGAATAAAGTTCTAGGAATAAAAATTAGGTTTGTATTTGTGGACCCAATCCTGCACTTCCTTCTCAGGTAACTCAACTTGACTTTTGTCCAAGTAATAAGTTTATACTAGCCAAGACAACAGGCTCCTTACAAGGTGTGACTATATAGTTTTAATGCCCAAAGGTGTCAATTGCCTCATAATAACTATAGCCTATTAACATGTCTTCCTATTGTAAAAGAACTTTATTGACGGGGAAATGGTTTTATGTTCACAGATATCAAAGCTGAGAGTTTAGGTATTGTTTAACCTTTGCACTTTGAGGAGGCAAATAGCTGGTGATATGGTAGATTATCATCTGTGATATATCAGTGTACATTGTCAAAGCAAACTCCTCCTAAAAACTCATAAGATCTGCAAACCTAAGTGTAAGCGTGTGGCCTCACAGATTGCCTCTCAATAGATCTATTTAGACAAAAAATGTTACAAATTACAGTGTTTCTGGTGTATAATTTGGGTCTCCAGAGAAATATTCTATTCTGTGACTGACAAGAGAACAGTCTTGCAGGAAACTGTGTTCATGAAAGCTCATGCTCAAATAAATTGGATCGTCTCTAAGGTGCCACTAGTACTCCTTTTATTTTGCGAATACAGACTAACATGGCTGCTACTCTGAAACCTGCGTTCACATGATTGTCTGTTGTTAAATTTTACTTAATACAGGCACTTTTAAAATCTGAGGCATCTGGCAAAATTCAGAAAAGAAATAATTTCTGTGAAAGTATATCGATACGAAATTACTGTGCCCAATCAGCAATCATTTTGCACCCAGAACTCCCCTTGAAGTCCATGGAAAATTTCAGTCAGTGGGGATTGATAACAGGGTGAGTCCTAAAATGGTGCATAAGTGATTTTATATAAATTATTGTTTTTTCAGGAGAGCAAACAAAATGACAGGAGATGCTGTTGGAGAACGCAGTGTATGCAGAAATCCAAACTGGCAATGCAGAATGTAATTTCAAAGTCTTGTAATGAGGGCCACAGCAGAATTACATTGTTGAATCTAAATACCTGGGTTGACATTCCATTCTCAGTAGTGCTGGTGGAAACAAGGAATAACTCCATTGTAGACAATTGTTATCAGTGCAACCTAAACCAGCATTTGGCCCTTAATTGTGAGAACTAGCCTTGTTTGTAAGGTTAAAAAAAATGTTAATCAGAAGGAGGTTTTATGGCCTGGAAAGGGACATTTGCAAGTCAACTCCTCAATCAAAGCTCAAAAATAGGAGTTCTTTCAGAAAGCTTGTGAAAACTCAAGTTGCGTATAAACTAACTCTAACATTTTTATTTTGAAATGTTACTGAGTGTCCGGTCCTGTTTTCCAGTCATACTTTCTCCTCTCATTCATTCTGTACCCTAAATACTGTCCTCTCTGCTCTGTGAGCTCATTTGGAAGATTGGTTTTCTTAGTTGGTTACTAAATAACTAGTATCACTATCTAGAGACCATCATACTCCCTAGATGCCCACCAGGACAAGTCTGGAAGACTTGGTTGTTTCTTCATTCTGCAATTCTTGGGCCAACATCATAAAACTTACTGAATACAGTTGGGAAAAGACCCATCTCCATTAAAATGTTATGGGTTTTTCCAAATGCCACCGCTTACTGAGCCTACTTTGTATGAACATTTTAAAAATGTCCTTGGGAAGAACACAAACATCTCCATATATTTCTTAGGTATCAAGGGTCTTGCCCAACAGCACTAAGGACCCTATACCATGCCCGCTGTAACCAATGGAAAGGAAAGACTCCTATTGACTTTAATGGGCAATGGATCAGGTTCTAGATCAGCTTTTATTTAACTTACATATCTAAACCCTATCCTAATTTTATAAAGGTAAATGAAATTAAAAATTACACAGGTAACATAATTTATTCCTAAAAAAATACACTAAAATAATCTCTCAAATAACAGCACCTCTAAACACCATAACTACACTATAATGCCTAATACATAGCTCTTATACAGAACTACCATCTTCTATAAATACAAGATCCAAAGAGGGAGAATGAAAACACACAATACTTTCTATCATGACAATGTATCATTCTTTAATTTAACTCAAATACGAGGACTACATTTTAATTTAAATGCGACCACTAATGCTACTGTAGGTCCCAATCCAGCAAATTTTAAGCACTTGGTTAACTTTACACCAGTAGTAGTCCCACTGAGATATCATTACAATGTTAACATTTCAGATTTATAAATAACTATTTATAGGGTTATTATCTGATAGGAAACTTTCATTCAAACAAAACTTGACAGACATTTTTAGAATAGAATTTTCTTTCCAATATCAAAAACAAACTGTTCACTGGTTCTTGAGTCTTGAATATAAAAAAAGTTGGCTGGCTTGAGAAGTTTGGGTTGTTTTATTTGATTTTATAAAGCTCAAAGCATTAAGACAGACAGTTTCATTTGCAAAAAAAAGTTGAAAAGCAACGAGTTCATAGTACGATCTAATCACCTGGGTTTTGGGAAAAAAAAAAGTTACCAAGATTCTGCATTTCAATCAGTTTCTCCTGTGCTGTAACTACATTTCATAAGGATTTTTAAGTTTTATTTTACTCTGCAAAAGGTGCATCTTAAGTATGCATTAATCTAATTAATCTAGAAGGTAAGTACATAAAGATTTATAGCCAGACTCTGCTCCCACTGAAGCCAATGGCAAGACTCCTATCAGCATCAATAGGAGCAAGAAGCTGACTTTTACAAAGCCACTGTGGTCTAGAATGTACAAACATTTTAAAAAGTTCAAACATTTAAAAGTTCTTACACACCATTGCTCAAATATGCACGTAGCACAGCTCCAGAGGGTCCCATTATAACTCTTGGGTAACGAATGTACATTTTAAAAGATACATAAATATGTTCCCCACATTAAATAGATATTTACAAGACAAACAAAGCAGCCTATGCATCTGATGAAGTGAGCTGTAGCTCACCTAAGCTTATGCTCAAATAAATTTGTTAGTCTCTAAGGTGCCACAAGTACCTGTTCTTTTTGCGGATACAGACTAACACGGCTGCTACTCTGAAAGCAGCCTATAGTATCACTCATACACTTTCTTTGACAGGGGGGAAAATAATGTAACAGTTTTTTTTTTTAAGTAAAAATTATTTGGCAGAGGCAAAAGCAGGGAAGTGAACAGTCTGTAAAAGAAATTAATAAATCATGTTAGAAATGGAAGAGACCTATTAGATTACCTTGCCAATGCAGGATTGCTCTCTACAGTTGCATTTCTAGTACTCTGCCCATCTAGTTTTGGACATCTTACGTGAAATACTCAGGCTGTCGTGGTACACGTCGGTAACAAGCCACATTCCATCATTCCCATCCTTACTCTGCAGAATACAAAGTTGTATTGATATGTGTCATTCAACATACCCACTTAGTTGTATATGGAAACACTGGAGCTGAAGGTGGTTCCTCCTCCAAAGGCAGCAGAGAAGTCTCCTTTGTAGCCTCAGGACTCTTTGACATTTGGGCTTTGCAGCTCTTTATGGCCAAAGACACAGACACTCCCACTTCTGGGGTGGTAGCTGAAGCAAAAAGCAGCTAGAAAAGTTTGCCCACACCTTTATCTTCCCCTGCAATTCTCTTCTCCTTCCTGGCAACAGGGACTGGCCTTAAGGGCGATGGGGAAGGCGACACTTCTTAGTAAGGTTTCCTTGAAATGATTGCCAGATCCGTATGCACCGTTACCTCAGCAATGCTACAGCTGGAGAAGCTCTCCTGATAGAGGGCGGCTCCAGGCAGAAGGGAGGGCGGGGGTAAACTCGAGGCAGCTTTCTCTGCGTGCTACTGCTGTGTTTACACTCAGTTTCATGCTCTTTGCTTCCCCCCCGCGAGCCTGGATCTTGCCTGACATCATTAATTCTCTTACACACTGACACACGCCCGCCCACTCCATTTCCAAACACTGACTCACCCCAGTGCTGCTGCTATTCAAAGGCAAGGCTAGAAAAACTGGTAACACCGGTAAAGAACCCCCCCCCCCCCCTAAAGGTGGAGAGAGAGCTTGGCACTGAAATAAGGAATGAGTTTGCTCAGTGCCTGCCTGCTTACTTGCTACTGTTGTTACAAGCACTTGAGCTAGAGAGCTGTCAGGCAGGGACAATGTGAATGGGTGAAATTGCATTTGTCTGACTCAAAACGCACCGCAAAGCTCTTCCGAACGGGTATAAGCTGCCTTAAAATTAATACCCAAACAAATGAGCTCAGTGTGTGAGCTTTTGGCAGACCTCCTTGCTTTCTCCCTATGCTGAAGTCCACTCCCTATCCTAACCCTCCATGCCCACATCCTCTCCTGATTAAAACAGTTTTCTTCCAGGAGACATCTAAACCCTCCCCCTCAAAGCCATATTCAACTGGCTGACAAAAATACATATATATTAAAAAAAAAATCCAAACCACAGAATATCCAAGACTACAGAACCGTAACAAGATGTGTGTTAAACTTCATTGCTCAGTCACATTGGCCCTGATCCTGCAGAGGTGCTTAACTTTAGGCATGTGAAAAGTTCCACTGACCTCCAAGAGACTGTTCATGTGTGCAAAGTTAAGCTCATGCCTGTTTGCAAAATTGAAGCCACAGACTCTTTGGGAGAGGCACCTGAGGATAAAATTTCAAAAGTGCTAACGTGACTAATGAACCTAAATCCCATTTTCAAAAGGGAGTCCAACACTCACTTAAAGTCATTGGGACTTTGGCACTTTTTAAAGTTTCACCTGGGGCAGCTTTATCTTGGGTCCATGCTGTGGGTGCAACTGTACCCACAGAAATCAGGCCTGGATTAACAATGTGCACTTGTACAGGGCCCCTAGCTCAGGTTTAGCCCATGTCTTCTTACTATTTATCTACAGTAGCATTTTTCTTAAAATGTCCTGTGATTGCACTAGCAGTAGTAGCAACAGTGGAAATGCTAGTATACACAGGTTGCTGGTGGCCATCAAAGTTGTAAGTACTGCATCTTCTAGAGTCAGAGCTAGCATGGGCAGCACGGGATGAGAATGCTTTATGCAATGGCAACTGATCTATACTAATGCTCCTCTTGGTGCTATCACTAATAGATATGCAGAAATATTCCAGCAACAGTGAGAAATACGTCTATACTTCCATCTGTAAAGTGCAAAATGGTCTTTTGGTGCTGTAAAAATGATCTATTATTTTTACAGCATCCAAAAGTATGTTAGTTTCTTTACAGGAATGGAACAATAAAAACAAATGAGATTCAAATGTAACAAATTGAGGTTACAGGGACAAACCATCCGGATGTGTAGAAAGAATAGTAAATATGGCAGGCGACCAGCTTGGCTGAACAGTGAAATCCTTGCTGATCTTAAACACAAAAAAGAAGCTTACAAGAAGTGGAAGATTGGACAAATGACCAGGGAAGAGTATAAAAATATTGCTCGGGCATGCAGGAGTGAAATCAGGAAGGCCAAATCACACTTGGAGTTGCAACTAGCAAGAGATGTTAAGAGTAACAAGAAGGGTTTCTTCAGGTATGTTAGCAACAAGAAGAAAGTCAAGGAAAGTGTGGGCCCCTTACTGAATGAGGGAGGCAACCTAGTGACAGAGGATGCGGAAAAAGCTAATGTACTCAAAACTTTTTTTGCCTCTGTCTTCACGAACTAGGTCAGCTCCCAGACGACTGCACTGGGCAGCACAGCATGGGGAGGAGGTGACCAGCCCTCTGTGGAGAAAGAAGTGGTTCGGGACTATTTAGAAAAGCTGGACGAGCACAAGTCCATGGGGCCGGATGCGCTGCATCCAAGAGTGCTAAAGGAGTTGGCGGATGTGATTGCAGAGCCATTGGCCATTATCTTTGAAAACTCATGGCAATCGGGGGAGATCCCGGATGACTGGAAAAAGGCTAATGTAGTGCCCATCTTTAAAAAAGGGAAGGAGGAGGATCCTGGGAACTACAGGTCAGTCAACCTCACCTCAGTCCCTGGAAAAATCATGGAGCAGGTCCTCAAGAAATCAATTCTGAAGCACTTAGAGGAGGGGAAAGTGATCAGAAACAGTCAGCATGGATTCACCAAGGGCAAGTCATGCCTGACTAATCTAATTGCCTTCTATCATGAGATAACTGGCTCTGTGGATGAGGGGAAAGCAGTGGACGTGTTGTTCCTTGACTTTAGCAAAGCTTTTGACACAGTCTCTCACAGTATTCTTGCCAGCAAGTTAAAGAAGTATGGGCTGGATGAGCGGACTATAAGGTGGACAGAAAGCTGGCTAGATTGTCGGGCTCAATGGGTAGTGATCAATGGCTCCATGTCTAGTTGGCAGCCGGTATCAAGTGGAGTGCCCCAAGGGTCGGTCCTCAGGCCGGTTTTGTTCAATATCTTCATTAATGATCTGGAGGATGGCGTGGATTGCACCCTCAGCAAGTTTGCAGATGACACTAAACTGGGAGGATACGTAGATACGCTGGAGGGTAGGGATAGGATACAGAGGGACCTAGACAAATTAGAGGATTGGGCCAAAAGAAATCTGATGAGGTTCAACAAGGACAAGTGCAGAGTCCTGCACTTAGGACGGAAGAATCCCATGCACCGCTACAGACTAGGGACCGAATGGCTAGGCAGCAGCTCTGCAGAAAAGGACCTAGGGGTTACAGTGGACGAGAAGCTGGATATGAGTCAACAGTGTGCCGTTTTTGCCAAGAAGACCAATGGCATTTGGGATGTATAAGTAGGGGCATTGCCAGCAGATCGAGGGATGTGATCGTTCCCCTCTATTTGACATTGGTGAGGCCTCATCTGGAGTACAGTGTCCAGTTTTGGGCCCCACATAGGGGCCACTACAAGAAGGATGTGGAAAAATTGGAAAACGTCCAGCAGAGGGCAACAAAAATGATTAGGGGACTGGAACACATGGCTTATGAGGAGAGGCTGAGGGAACTGCGATTGTTTAGTCTGCGGAAGAGAAGAATGAGGGGGGATTTGATAGCTGCTTTCAACTACCTGAAAGGGTGTTCCAAAGACTGTTCTCAGTGGTAGCAGATGTCAGAACAAGGAGTAATGGTCTCAAGTTGCAGTGGGGGAGGTTTAGGTTGGATATTAGGAAAAACTTTTTCACTAGGAGGGTGGTGAAACACTGGAATGCGTTACCTAGGGAGGTGGTGGAATCTCTTTCCTTAGAAGTTTTTAAGGTCAGGCTTGACAAAGCCCTGGCTGGGATGATTTAGTTGGGGATTGGTCCTGCTTTGAGCAGGGGGGTTGGACTAGATGACCTCCTGAGGTCCCTTCCAACCCTGATATTCTATGATTCTATGATTCTTATGAAGGACTTAAAGCCTAAAGTCCTGATCCTACTTATGTTCAAATGTTCAACTTATGTACAGGATTGGATCTTAGCTGAAGATGCGATATAATGAGAGGATAACAAAGAATGGGTAGAGGAATGTGCCAGGAAAATAAGGGCTACAGTAGTAAGAGTTTCTTACAGTGGGCATAGACGTACATTTAGCTTAACAAATCTGTCAAATTTTTCTTTTTAAAACTCATTTGTCTCTGATACATTTTATTATGTAAAGGAAACAAGGTGAACAGTTAATAGCCAATTTTTTTTTTTTGAAAATATTACATTTACTTTGGTTACATGTAATACCTTAGACTACTATAGCTGAAAGAGATCATCTGAGGGGAAAAAATGTGTATCCTCTGTTTTCATTTATTTATTGTGTCCATGACAGCACTTCGCTTATACCAAATTAGCGCTGAGCCATGTAGGCGGACATTTGTGTCAGTGTGGAACCCCTGAAATCACTGAGGTTCCGTGTGAGCACAAAGATCCATCCGTGCAGATCAGCTTGCAGGATCTGGGCCAGAGTTGCTTTTCTCTATTTTTTGCAGGAGTCTTTCACACAACAAGAAAGGAGAGGAAAAACATTTTAAAAATAAGTAAATAACTGTGAAGTCACAAAAATTGGCAGGGGGACTCAGGGATAGTATAGTTCTGAAACGACCATAAATTCATTACTTGAAACTAATTAGATTTTAAGCTGAGACTGTCCCTTTAAAATAACTATAGGAGAATGTGGCCCTTTAAGATCTTCAAAGGATATTATCATTTTAAGGAAAAAAATCTGTTCTCCAAAATGTGGCTCTCTCCAACATGGGCAGATCAGAGTATATCATTTTTCCCTAAGCATTTTTGAGGGTGGGGAGGAGAGAAAAAGAAAGATCAGAGAGAACTTACTGTTCATGTCAGCTGAAGCAAACCCAAGCATCTTTTTCATTACTGTTTTTTCTTCCATGAGATCATCAGGGATATTATTGGAAACCGTAATACTATAAATGGACAAAGCCAGCTTGTGCATTAAAATTGTAATTACAGTGTTTCCAAAAAGATGCCAGGCAATTTTCAAAGGCAACACTGCAGCTAGAATGCTGTACATGGCCCATGGGACAGAACTAAAGCTGTATTTGTGATGAGGGGGTGTGTGGGGGGGGAAAGCATCAGAATACTGAATAAGTTCATAGGAATTTCTCATTCAAATTGATCTTACAGTTTATAGTCAAGGTAAACAGGGGTACAAACTATGGCCTAATCGTGCAATAAGATACAGGCAGGAAGACTTTGGCAGGTATGTGGAAGTCAATGGGGCTCTGCATGGACACAGGGGGCCACCCTTTCAGAGAATATTTCAGGATGCAGACCTAATGGGTAGATCCTGCAAACATGCATGAACATGCTTAACTTTACCTATTTGTTCAGTCCCATTGAAGTTTTACAACCATTGGCCTCCCAAGCTCCACACATGCTACACTCCTGCTGTGCAGCTGCACCAGTGGGAGATTTAAAGACAAGGGTTTTTTTTGTAGCATAAACCCATCCTTAGAGCAGAGCTCCTCTTTCATCTGACAATCTCTAGGTGCTTTAAAAACCAAGATCCTGATCCAGCAAAGTGCCCACACAGTTCCAGTTGGAAAACTGGAGTCTAGTTCTCACAACAGCCCTATGTACAGTAGGTACACATTATTTGTTATTCCCAATTTAAATATGGGTAAACTGAGTCAAAGGGAAGTTAATTTTCTCTGGTCATGAAGCAAAGATTTAAGAATGGAATTGAAGTATACTAGACAATATTTATATAGAAAACCAGCACATTAGTAGATTCCAGCTCAAGTTGGTATGTGTGAAATGCCCATTTTCTACAAACCTAAGTAAATGGCAAAATTTTAGAATCAGATATATAATGAACAGGAATGCTATTTATTCAACACAATTTCAGCTCCATCTTCCTAACTGTTATCCCTTCCATAGAACAAGGCTCTTATAGCTTCTTCACACTCTAGATATCTCAAAACATTTTACAAAAAAGTCAGCCTAATTGATTTACCAGTAAATGAAATCTTATCCTCTAAAAAGGGCTACAGTAGCCTAATGAATATAGCATTTAAGAAAAGGTACTCAGAACAAACATTTTAATTCAATCAAATGTTTCACTATCAGTCTGTAAACTGTAGTTGTGATTTGCACTATACAAACATTGCATTGCTATACTGATTGGAAAAACTGTAAGAAACAGAGACGCTTATCTGCTATAGTAATCAGTACAGGTCCTGGCTTGTCTAAACTGTTTTGATGGAAAGCCTGACTTTGCATTTCCAGAAGGCTGGGACACAAACAAACATTCAATAAATCATTGTTACTGCATGGCAACATATTAAGAGAATGGCTAGGATGGGTTGTGCAAAAAGGAAGTATGTAGAGAATAAAGATGAACTATTTGTTCAGAATTCAGAGTAACAGCCGTGTTAGTCTGTACTCCTTTTCTATTTGTTCAGAAGAGTTCATTCAGACACAGTTGTGATGTTGCACCCCATAATGCTTTATGGGAATATGCTTATGAATGTATATATGACATAACCGGAACATGTTTTATGCAACACATGCCATGTAACATATCTCTGTAAAGGTTATGATCTACTGAATGGGATCATACATTCCTGAATACATTCCTCCTATTTGTATGCATGTATCATTTTTGTACTTGAAGTTATGAATATTGGCTGCATACTTGTTTGATTTTAAGTAGGTTTTAGTAAGGTATTTGGTCAGCTTCTTTAGAGAGGAATGTGCAAGTTAAGTGCCCAATCAAGAAACACTTAATGGACAACGGATCTTGGAAGGCTCCAATCCACATAAGAAGTCTACCTGAGGACGTTCAAGGTAGAATGTGAACAATGAATGCTGCCTGTAAAAACTGAGTGATGCATGGACATTTGACTTTCCCAGCTGACTGCAAAACTTCATCTTGTTGAGGGGATTTTACACAGGAGAGGAGCTGAGTTCCACCCACAAGAGAAAGACCACATAAGCCCCTGGAAACCCCTCAATTTTCTCTTCAGCTGGCTCAAGAGATAACCTCTCCACCCTAAAGAGATGTGGAAAGAAACTGGAACAAAGGACAGTACCTATGGGGGTGAGAGTGATTTCTGGACCCAGGCTAGGAAGGAGTATAGTCTGTCAAAGAAGCCTATTGGAACATCTCTGAGGGTGAGATTTACCTGCATTTAATTTCCTACTGTATTAAGCTTAGACTTGCATGTTTTTGTTTTATTTTGTTTGGTAATTTACTTTGTTCTGTCTGCTATAACTTGGAACCACTTAAATCCTACTTTCTGTATTTAATGAAATCACTTTTTACTTATTATTTAACCCAGAGTATGTATTAATACCTGGGGGTCAGGGGGGGCAAACAGCTGTGCATATATCTCTATCAGTGTTAGAGTGGGCAAACAATTTATGAGTTTACCCTGTATAACCTTTATACTGGGTAAAATGGATTTATTTGGGGTTTGGACCCCATTGGGAGTTGGGCACCTGAGAGTTAAAGACAGGAACACTTCATAAGCTGCTTTCAGTTAAGCCTGCAGTTTGTGGGACGTGGTTCAGACCTGGGTCTGTGTTTGTGGTCAGCAAGCGTGTCTAGCACAACCAGGCAGGGTTCTGGAGTCCCAAGCTATCAGGGAAGGCAGGGGCAGAAGTAGTCTTGGCCCATCAGTTGGCAGCCCCAGGGGGTTTCTGTGATCCAACCCGTCACAACAGTATTTAGTTATGAAGATTTTTTTTAAACCTAACTTCACTTCTAAGACTGATAGACACAAGGAGTCTAATTCTCAAAGATGATGAACATCCAGATATTCCATCTGATGTCAGCTGGAGATGGTCGGCACTTCTGAAATTCAAGCCAAAACTAGTTGCCTAAAGCCATAGAATGAGTTAATGAGTTCAATCAGAATCTGAACCCAGGTTCCTAATCATTCGATGTACATGAAAACACCTTTGCTCTGAATTTGACAGTGTTTCTACATAACTGTCAAAACTTCAGCTAGTAGTGATGACCCATAGCACAATTACCAATATGTAACTATTCCTGCCAGAGCCAATTTTCCTAAAAAGCCAAGGGTCTAGGTACTACTAGCTCCCCACTTGTAACTGCGTGTACTCATTCTAGTGAATGTTAGGATTTTCTTTTTAGAAGGTTGAGAGGAAAAAATCCCACCCCAGCAGAATAAACTGAAAGTCCTCCCCCCACTGTTTATTTCACAAGCTACCCCTCCAGGGAAGGAAGGCACATTCCCATTCTAGCCACCAGTACTAATCTCACCTCTTTGCCTGCATTGCGCACAAACTCCTAAACTGGTCCTCTGAACTGGCTGCCTCATCTTCTGCCTACAACAGGGGGTGGAGCTGGCAGATAGCTTCCTGCAGGTTTACTATGAGGAAGGAAGCCAGCCATGGGGGACGGGGAGATTGAGTAGGTGGGAGAGGTACTGGCTGTGCTAAGAATGCAGAAGCCCAGATTCTTCTATTGCAATCAATGAAAGTTAGGAACCTAAATACGTCCAAGGCTCTGGGCCACAACTGCTTGTCACACCACACATACTCCATTCAAAGTATTTCTTATGTAAGCTTTTAACCTTTTAGCTATCCCATCCTCTCTACCCCCCACCCACCCACAAAACCAGTAGACAAGAAGCTCCTAACTGTTTTCCTGGAGGTAGGGTAGAAGCAGAGTATGGAGGATAACTGTTGCCACTGTCTCAGGCCATTGGTAATAACACCAGTTCACCTAGAAAAGTAGTGAAAGCTGTCCTGGCCAAACTGGGACTGCTGGAAGTAAAGTATGGTTAACATGAGAGTTCCTTCATTTGCTTTATTAACAGAAGTGGGGTTTTTTTCATTCATATCTGATACTTACCGGATCTGTTGTCATTCTTCCCTTTTAATAATCATAGTGTTGTATACTATATATTTGTCCATTGGATGTTCTTCAGAGATTGGGATATTAATCATTTGCATTATCAGAAGTGTCTTAACAGGGGCTATCAGAATTCTTCCAATGCCCTTAAAGTCTAAAGAGATACATGTTGAATTACTGAGGATATTCCTCTTGGATAATTACTGGTAAAAGTTGCTGAAGCTTCACTAAACCTGCATTGCTCAATACGACCCATGAATAATTGTGAAAAAATGGCCTGATGTTGACAGCTATGAAGGATTAAAACAAAAAATACAGTTCTCAAAAACAAACATCCCATTTTCTTCTTCAAATTTCAATTAGATAAGTAACAGGAGACAAAGGAAACTACAACCCACTTCAGATGGCTTTTGTATTCTCCGCCTGAAAACCCTCCTCCTCTCCACTTTTTGTGTTATACCTTTATTAGCTTAAAAATAAAAACGCTTTTCCCAAACTTCCCTTATATGGGGAGCAACACAAACTTTTTTGAAGCTTGGCTTGTTTAATCCCTGCAAATATACTCTTTTTGGTGTGTTACATTTAGCCAGATTTACAAGAATTATTGACTCGAGCTTTGTAGTGCTTTTAGGTATAGAAACATCTCTTGAAAAAATGCTTTGGCTCCACATGAGGGACCACAAGGTTTTGTAGTGCTATTAAATCTCAGCTATGACATTTTGAAAGGAAAACAAATTCTAACAGCAAGAGCCCTGGCTGAAAGGTTTGGGAATAGGAAATGAAGGGGCAACACGGGATCAATTCTAGCTTATTCTCTGCATTGAGAAGTTTAAAGATAGACATCCCCTCAGAAAACAGTTTAAAGAAAAAGGTCTAGGGAAAATGCTCACCCTCTTTGAGAAAAATAAAAAAACATATTTTTGGAAATAACTAGTCAATCAAAAGGATGACATCAGGCAGCAGAAAGCAGACTATGAAGGTGATTCCACAGTACTCACAATCATCTTCTAGAAATGACATGAAATACACCAGAAACAAGAGAAGACTACTGAGCTGTGAACAAACGTGCCAACAGCTGGAGTAATTAGCTCACCTTCTCCTACTTTTATCCACTCCTTTCCACCCTTTTCTTGTCCCCATGCTCCAAGATAGTCCCCACCCAAACAGAATTCATCCTCAATTCCTTCTGAGGCCAGACCTCCCTGTGAACCCCATAGCGCTTTATAGAAATATGCTTATGAGTGTAAATATGACATAACTGGAATATGTTTTATGCTAGATATGCCGTGTAACATATCTTTGCAAAGGTTATGTTCCACTGCATGTATTCATCCTTTCCATATGCATGTATCATTTTTATATCTGAAGTTATAAGCGTTGGCTCTATGCTTGTATTTAAAGTGTTTGCTGTAGGAAGCACATAAGGCAGATTTGGTCAACATAGTGTGAAGGGGTTATTCGAGTAACTGGGAGTACTCAGTGAATAATGAACCTTGAGAGACACCAATCCACATCTGAGCTTTCCTGGGAATGTTCAAACTAACATGTAAACAATAGCTTCGGCCTGCAAAAAGCTGAATCATTCACGAAAGCTCATGCTCAAATAAATTGGTTAGTCTCTAAGGTGCCACAAGTACTCCTTTTCATTCATAGACATGTGACTTTCCCAGGTGACTGCAAAACTCCATCTTGTTGAGGGGATTTTACACAGGAGAGGAGTTGAGTTCCACCCACAAGAGAAAGACCAAATAAGCCCCTGGAAACCACTCAATTTTGTCTTCAGCTGGCTCAAGAGATAGCCTTTCCACCCTAAAGAGACGTGGAAAGAAGCTGCCTTAGTCTAGGCATGTATCCCATGTGTAAACCTCAGTGGGACCCTCAAACTATGCATTCCCTTGTGGGACCTGATCAAGTAGGCATTCTCATTGCATACCTAAAGCTACACAAAATAGCCAGAGGAAGAGAGGTTGCTATCCATGCCCCTGTTTAGCCCAATAGTTAGGGCATTCAGCCAGGAGGGATTTTAACTTGGTCATCCTCCATTCCAGGTGTGTGTCCAAACTACTAGGCTACAGAGTATTTTGGGGCAGGTCTTTCTGTCTCTCCCATTGATTCTTAATTAAACATTCATTGGAGCAGGGTGTCTGTACCCTGAGCAGTTGATCAGCAGGGCCACCGGTGGGAGGTGAGTGCCCTAACCACTGGGCTAAAGAGTCATTCTCTCTCTCTGGTTCAATTTTGGCAAAATTTGTGATATTGGTTTAACTGTATGCAGAAATGTAACTAGGTTAAATCTTTACCTTCTCTCTTATCAAAATGGCTTAAAGAAACATCAATTTGTTTTTTTTCCCCCCAACCAGGCAAACCTTGGTTACTGTATTATACTGTAACTGATGGGTAGAGAACTCTCCACGTATGCAGTCTGCCATAAGTTTCCGAGGTTTAAATAGAAAGCCGCACAGCTAAAACCATTAATTCTGGGTGTGTTGTATATGTAATACATTTTCAGAACATGTTGCTATTTGCAGATACTAACCACTCTAGTTCTGTCATCATCCTCACATTGGGATTTTCTGGTATTAAACACATGTCATTTAGAGTAGACAGTAGACTTCAATTCAAAGCTTTATTTACACACTGATGACTCACGGTACTTATGGAACAAATTTAGATATGTTCTTCGTTCTGTTGCATATATTGATTGCTTATGTTCCCTCACTTATGTGTCTCAGCCTTAGAAAAGAACTTCTGAAACTGGCCCAAATGATCTAAAACAGGACTGCATAGCCCCATTCATACTAATGCTGATTTTGGAGCCTATTTACGACAATAAAAGAGCTGATTTTATTTTTTTAAATTTGTTTTACAACCCCCCCCCCAAAAAAAAAAAAAACCAAAAAACCAGATGCTCCCTCAAATGCATTTACGTGCAATTACCCAAGCTGCATGTCTATCTCTGGATAGAAGGGCAAGCAAATGGATAGTAGGACACCTAACTATTTGCACTAAAAATATCCAATTTTCAAATGCACTTCTGGGTATTTAGCACACAAATGTGTTGCTATGGTAACGTACATGTAAAACACCTTGCCAACCTTCATTTTGAAAAATCAGACTCTAACTGTCAACATTGTTACCATTTCATTATTGATCTTTTAGGCAGAAACATGGAGCTCTCTAGGATTATGGGCGTAGCTAGAAAAAGTGAATGGCTCTTGAGAAGAGCATATCCATTCTTTATTTTTGTCTAATCTGAACATTGATAAGAAACATCTTTCTTCTTTCTTGTTACCTGACAGTATAATTAGTAAAAATTTATAAGAACTAACAGTCTTTACATTCACTACTAGCTCATCTGATGCATGTGTGGGTAGCCCTTTCCACAGAACTGTCATGAATTTCAGTTAGGGATTGCATAATTTAAGGAAAACAATCTGTATTAAATCCATATTATTGTTTGTAGTTCATTCTGGGAAAAGAACAGCATGACATTTTGCAATTGCTGTTGTTTACGAATTTACAATAGTTGATATATTTTATATATGCATTGATCCTTGATGGTGTTTTGTAAACACTCCATAAATTATGCATATCTAAGATAAATCAGGTACTTGAAGAGAACCTTACTGCAATCCATGTAAGAGCAACAGAACTGTAAAGTCAGCTGGCTTTTCTATAGTGATTTCTGACAACCATTCAGTTACCAATAGTACTCCACCAATTATAAGAAAAGCTATTCTCAAACATTGAAAAATAAAGCTATTGATGCATAATGAGTACAACTGGCCAAGTAGTGAGAATTTTTTTCCTGAACATTTTTGTGATTTGTGAATCATTTTCCAGTTTGCCATGTTTGCACTCCTTTATGTTCACATTACCAAAAAGATTTGTGCAGGTGGATTTTTGCTCACATTAATGTTGAGGAAAGCCTGTTTGTGCAAATGCCTATATTTACATACATAGGTATTTGTGTGCATATATGGGTATTCTCTATTTGTGCCAAAAGTGCTGGCCCTCTTTCTGTCTCAGGGACCAGAAACAAAACCATGTTGGCATGTGACTTAAATAAATTAATCACATGGGGCCTGATTCTGTCACTCTTAATCACACTGAATAGTACCTCACTACGTAGCAGTCTCACTGAATGGGACTATGGGCCTAGTCAACCTTCAAGGGGAATTGGATTAGACCCTTACTTTGCAGTGTAAGTAAGGGTGGCAGAACTGAGCCAACATTGAATAACTAGTAGCAAATAGTTTCAAAAGTGACTAGTGATTTGGGGTAAGGGTGACCAGATGTCCCAATTTTATAGGGACAGTCCCAATATTTGGGGCTTTGTCTTATATAGGCACCTATTTCCCCCTCCTCTCCCCAACCCCTGTCCCGATTTTTCACATTTGCTGTCTGGTCACCCTATTTGGGGTTCCTCAGTTTTTGGGTATCCAGCTTGAGACACTTTAAAGAGCCCTGATTTTCTGAGGGTTTATGCTGAGCACTTGTTGAAAATCTGGGCTCTTTAAATTGTCTTAAACTCGGCACACAAAAATGGAGGCAGCCAAAATCACTTGTCACTTTTGCAAGTCTTGATGGAATTCAATAGTTTACATAGGTTGAATAATGCATAGGTTGAAATAAGTTTACATTGTACTAATTCCAAATATTTGTCTTTACTCACCCTTCATTTTAGTGCAGCAGGTCTGGAAAAACCTGTAAAAAGAGAGGAAACCAGTAAAATGCTGTTAACGTTTTCTTTTGCCCATTATGGAATTATCCTTTCTAATTATTTAGAATTAGAAATTGTCATCAAAAACATTATTAATTATTACCCTGCCCCTCGGATTATCACATAATTTGTCATTCATTCAAATGGGCCTCTCCACATATCAGTTCATCATGTTTGCTTATATGCATTTCTGTAAACTTCCTTTGGCAGCCTGATCCTGCAGTCACTGTGAACACAATCCCACTGTTTATTTCAGTGGGAGATTTGTACATGTGGACAACTGTTGCAGGATCAAGCTCCTCTTGGTGCTCTGGGAATGCAAGGCATGGATCCAATAATGTGTAGCAATAAAAAGTATAACGTACTCCCTATTCAGAAAATGAAGTGGATAGATATTTTTGTGATAAGTAGTGATAGCTTGAAATTGGTAGCTACAAATATATCTTGTCTTCAGGCTATTTGATCCAGAAATCTGAGCTGGATCCTGTAATCTAAAGAGATGACAGGTAGATATAATTTGCTTTTTCCATTTTGAAAGGACGGTTATTGAGGTATTACTTAAAGTTAAAATAACTCAGTGGTAGCTGGAAAATCTCTCCTTTTAATTTACTCCAACTCGCTTTCCCTTCAATCTGCAGACACACTTAAATGTTGGCATAGGGTGGGGTTTCTTAGGAATTCTGGATTGCAGCCATTGACTTGGTGATTCTTGGGAGTGGGGGGAAGGTCAAAGCATGTGTCTTGAATATTTGTAACTGGCATAGTGTGCAGCTATGCCACTTTGTGTTATGATCGCATTGGATCTTAAGCCAAGCAGGTTTCAGGTTGGGTCAGTACTTGGAGAGGTGTTATGTGACAATGACAAGAAATCACAGAAAAGCCACTGTCTTCAAGCATGTAACAAGGAATTTGATCAGATATGAGACAACATTGTCCCTGAAGCTATTCCTTCTTTCCCCTTAAATTGTACCAGTGCACCCTGGGATGTCTGGAGCACCTATCTATTAGCACAATGGCATACCTATCTAGCACTTGGCTTTTGGGTAATTTTTAAATTCAAGGTTCTGTATTGTGGGATGGAATTAGGAGGACTGGCTGAACAGAACCAACAACAGGCTTCTGGATTCCTGTTCACATTGGGGAAAAATTATCGTAGATTATATCACTTCACGTAGACCTGAGCTAAAGACCTCATCGAAAGCATTGTAACCCCTGGTACAATCAACAGTTATAAATAATGGTGATTACATTTGTGTGTGGACACATGCGATTGTGTAGCATCGCAGGCTCAAGGTATTTCAATCAATGGTTTGTTTCAGTTGCTTTTTACAGCATCTAAATTGGCCTTTCCACTTATGATTAAGAATCACCATATTTTCCTGAAAGGGCTCAATAATTCTTTATAAAAGCATTATTTTTCATAACAGATGTAAGATGTGTGGTGGTTTTGGGTAGTAACTGTAAATTAGTTCATTTGCTAATAGGATATTTTACTATTGTGTTCCCAATAACAGTCCAATGATGTGCTGACAGTGCAATATTTTAATGAAGGGCTCCCACATAAATTTTTCCTTTTAGCTTTTGATAAACCCCATGTAGGCAGGACCATGCTGACATGAGAGGTGAATTGGGGACTCTATTCATATGTTTTCCTATGTAAATGAAAAGGCTCATATTCACCACCTGGCAAACAATTATATTAAGTGCCCTTCTGCAGCAAAAATTTCCTTTTGGTCTCAAACTGTATACATCCTGATCTTCAATCATCACTTAACATGAGTAATTCTTATACATTCAAATACTCCCATGAACATCACTAGGACAAGCTGCATGAGTAAAGATTACTTGTGAATGAGTATTTCAGGATCTGACTCACATATACCAGAGGTTCTCAAACTTTTGTACTGACCCCTTTCACATAGCAAGCCTCTGAGTGTGACCCCCACTTATAAATTAAAAACACTTTTTAATATATTTAACACCATTATAAATGCTGGAGGCAAAGTGGGGTTTGGGGTGGAGGCTGACAGCTCACAATCCCCTCATGTAATAACCTTGTTACCCCCTCAGGGGTCCCAACCCCCAGTTTGAGAACCCCTGATATATAGTAAGTGTATTGATAGCTCTGTATAGTTACACACTATTCAACTTGTGTATTGTAAAGTGAGGGGTGCAGATTGGGGCAGGGTGATGACCTTATAAAGGAATGGGGATTGGGTGCATTCTACAACAGAAAAAAGTTGACAGTATCTGATAGTGCAATCTGATACATTCCAAAAGTTTAAAATACTGTTTACTCTTCTGAAATATTTTTATGAGCTCCAGAACTAAAAGCTGTCTCCAGAAGGCATGATTCAGTAGAATCCAGAGCGTGGTGAATCACACCACTGGAAGGAAAATCTCCCCAGTGCACAACATTGTTTTATTACACCAATTGGTAAAATGCCCTACACCAAGTAGTGCCTTCTGTTCGAGTATAAGGAGCAAAAGATATTAACATAAGTGCACAGTATAAAATAAAATGCTGCAGGATCCATTTGCTCCGAGATTAAAGCATCCCAATATTAGCACTTTTTTTCTCTTTGAAGTGGAGACTAAGGAAATAATCTTTACATCAATCCTGTGAAGCAGGTAAATATTTCTCCCATTTAAGAGACTGGGAAAAAGTGTCAGCAAGGTTAATAAATTTGTCACAGAAGAAGACAATTGACCTTCTTGTGCTCTGGAACTTCCTGTGCTCTGACCACTAATCCCCATTGTATTTGGAACCGACCCCGGGAGATGGATCCAGGAATTGGTAATTGAAGTGCTCTAGACCTATTAATACTGATAGGATACTAATTCTAATCCAACACAGTTTGAAAGGGACCAGAATGCCATACCAACTGAGTTCTGTATTAATTTAGTTGGTGTTCACAGTCCAGTTTCCAGTGTTTATATGCTTACATCACAAAACATCACTGCAATTGTGACTATTTGCAATGGTTAAAGTAGACAAACAGGAGGGGGGAGCTCTCACTGCACCAGCCAAGGAGAAAGGGGAGCACTGCTTACCCCAGCCAAAGAGAGGAGTGGGAGCTGATCCCTTGCTTTTAGCAGGGGAAGAAGAGTGCACTCTCTATTAATTTAACCCTTGAGTATTTGGAAGAAATGTTGATTGTCTCAGAAGGCATGCCAAGTTAAAAATGGACATGGAGGCGGAGTTGCCCTCTCACCACAAACATGATCCAGGTTAGGAATGTGGCACAGTTGTGAGGCAATGTAGGGACCTTGCATTGCCACAGTGTGTGTTACAACTGTTCTGGGACAAACAGAAGATTTGTGTCCAGGTCCATTCAGTAGCTTTCAAGAGAACTACATTCACTAAAATAAATAACATAAAGTAAATATATCTGAAGCACAGATTAAGAAATTAAATAAATGGAACATAAATAACATAGTTAAATACAACACAATGACTCTATAAAATAAATATTTTCTTAAGGCCCTTTGGAGCCTCTTTTCAGATGTAGTTATAATGTGTGGGCTCTGATTCCCTCTCTCTTATAATGGAATAATTCCATTGAAAACAGTTACACCAGGGTAAAATGGGTTCACGGCACTGTCTAGATAACAAAACTTTCATCAATGTAATTAAAAATCTATCCAGTTACACCACTGCAAGTCCCTAATAGAGATGCACTTAAATCAGTTTAAACTGATTTAAGGACAATTTAAATCTGTTTAAGTGCATTTATATTATGGGCTGCACCATTGTAACTGGATCAATTTTAGGTTCACCCGTGCAAGTTTTCTAACAGACAAAAGTTAGGTGAAAGAAGAATCAGACCAATGAAGTTGCATCAGGGCTGTTTTCTAGCTCCTTACACTTAGTGGCTTTAGTAATATCCTCTGAATACTAGTTGTTAAAATCTTTGTATGTTAAACACCACAACACTGGGTAGTATAGCAACAGAGGAGTTCCAAATGTGATGATCCTAAATTCTGTCTCCCTATGTATTTTACTTTGTTTGTTTGTTTTGTTTTTTCCCTGTTTTTACCCTGTTGAACATCCTGGGATCCAATGTCGTTAATTTAAAGAAAAAAGTGTTCCTGTTTGAAATTATGGGCGAAAAACATTCAATGGGAGGAAAATTCCTAAGCAGATTGTTTGTATGTGTGCCTGGTGTGGGAGATCAAAAGTTGTTGTAAAGGCTTCCTTTTTCTCAAGTGAGATTAAAGCAGGGTTTGATTTATAATTCAAGTGTAAATCAAAGACATATTGTCAGTTTTAATTTACTTTCACTCTAAGTTTTTGTAATATTCTTAAGAAATTGAAAATACAGCTCCCCTTAACAATATTTTATCCTTTTCTATGTAGAAAACAATGGGTTTAAAAAAAGTTCAGTGATGGAGAGGCAGATGGTTAAGTATACACACACAAATATAAAGCCCAAAGCTCCACCAAGTTGGTCATATTAAGGGCCAGGAGAGGCAAATGTTGGGCTTGGAAACCATGACAGTATTTCAAAGTTCTAGACAGATGTCTCTTTATTACTGGTTTAGGGCATAGTTGTTCTGGAAATTGTAAACGTTGCCTTTTGCTGTTTATTTTACATCCCTCTATAAACACTGGGGCTGGGAGGGAGGAGAGAGGGAATTTTCCTATGCCTTTATAATATCCTTGCTATAAAATGTATCCCTAAATAAAAAATTTTAATCACCACCCACTATTATGAGCGCTGTTGCACTGCAGTCATCAGTCCCCCACAGGGTGACAGGTACCACTCCTAGGCAAGTGCTGTAGGGCTTTCAGCTGCTAGACGGTTGGTCACCTGGCAAGCTCCAGACAGAACTCTGCCCAGTGCCTCCAGCCACCACTCAAAGGTCCCCAGGCACCCGCCTCCTTGATCCCCGTCCTCACCAACGGCCTTCCAACTGCCATGGCAACTTCTTCTCCTGGTGACCCGTATCCCTGCTAAGCAGGAGGAAAAGAGCAGCAGCAGATTCGCCCCCAGCAGATTCACCACACTGTGCTGGGACACTAAGGCTCAGCCAGTCCATTACAGTTCGGAGCCTTATCCACAGCTGGAATCACTCACGTTGACTTCAGTAGGCTCTGGCCATTCATCCCTATTTGGTGACACCTCAGTGCTTCAAATAAAACTGGTTTAAAAAACCCAACCACTCTTAAGCCTTTTCAACATTGCAAAAGACAGGTTGCTGACCACAGGCGTCGGCAATAGGTGCAGCTGAACCAGTGCTGAACATTGCATGGTTGCAAGTATAGACAAGGACACACTGTATTCAGCACCACTTCAGAAATGGTGATTTAAAAACTAGGGCCAAGATCTGTGCTGAACCTCCAGAAGGCACAGTACAGTGAGGCACAGCCCAGGAGGAGAGGTAGCAAAAGTGGATTTATGTTACCTTTGCACTCATCTGATTCAGGCTGCTCTGGAGACCAAAACAGTCCCCAGCATAAATCAGAGCAGCCAGGAGCTGCTCTAAATTATCCACCTTCCACCTGCTGCCTGTGGGCTGCTCCGCAGCAGTGAAGGATCTCCACAGCTACACATGTTTTGGGTAAAAAGGAAATCCCCATGACAAGCCCCCACCCCATGCCAGGACTTGCAAGGATGCCTGTGCTGGCTAAGGGTCTTTTATCGTATTATACAGGTGCAACAGTAGCAGATAGAACCCCGCCCTAAGTCTTTATCACAGTGAAGATAAACCCTTAGTTGCCCTGATAGGAGCAAAAGCATAATTTGCCAAAATGGAGGGGGACACATGCACCCGCATTAGCGGCTTGGGAAAATGTCACTGTATTGACACTGTTATAACTGTTGAGAATGCTATTTATTATAGGAAAAAATAGACTCATCATGTTCTCCAAAACTTGAAACTGAGCCCTCACAGTTGTGAAGAACAGCTTGAAAATGTGACCAAGTGTACCTGAAAGGTTCAAGAACCAGATCCCCAAATTCATTATTTTTGTTAAAATCTCATGATTTTCAGTGTGAGAGTTAGCCCTGATGGGACCTTCTAAAGCGTACAGTTACCACAGATTCCATAGCACTAATGGGTGAGAGAAACCTCTGCTTTCAACAGGATGGAGGTGTTAAATCTCTGTCTGTACATCTGTGTGTGTAGTACGAAGGCCAAAACCTCTTGACCTTTAAATTAATTGTGATAGTTTCAGTATTGAGTCAGGCCCACCAGTTGTCCCAACAGTGCAGTTACCCCTTTAACCATCTGCTCTTGAGAAAAACAAGTTCCCTTCAGAGATCTGTCTGCTGGAAGCATAGCCCATGGATCTGGTCTTCAACGAAGGCCATTTCCCCGCCACTTGGCTTAGTAAAATAGCTCTTCCCTGAGCTGCCAGTAACTCTCTGCTGATTCTGTGCGCATCCCATTCAGCTCTTAGTTGGCTTTCTGGTTCTTCAGAGCAGCTTCCTCTAACACCCTGACCCTGAAGATTCATCTCTGTACTGGCCTCCATGTGCTTGGCGTCACAGATTGCTGGTCTTGTCACCGAATGTTGGTCATGGAATCATAGAAATGTAAGGTTGAAAGTCATCAAGTCCAGCCCCTTGTTCTGAGGGTGGACCAAGTATATCTAGTTCATCCCTGACAGGTGTTTGTCCAACCTGTTCTTAAAAGCCTGCAGAGATGGGGATTCCACAAACCTCCCTGGGAAACCTATTCCAGAAATTAATTACCCTTTTATCAAGATAGATTTTCCTAATATTTAACCTAAATCTTCCTTGCTGTAGGTTAAGTCCATTACATCTTGTCCTAACTTCAGTGGAGAACAATTGATCACTATCCTCTTTATAACAGACCTTAACTTATTTGAAGACTATTACCAGTCCTCCTCCTTTTTCCAAGACAGAACATGCCCAGTTTTTCAAACCTTTCCTCATGGGTCAGGTTTTCTAAACCTTTTATCATTTTTGTGGCTCTCCTCTGGGCTCTCGCTCTCTTTCACTCTTTGCAAAACCTTGGACTTCATCATTACTCAAGAGTGGACTTTGTGCCCTATAGTTTCAAAGCATTTTAAATCTGAATGGCTAAGGCACTTCAAACATGTATTATACACTCTGAAGTATCATTAATGGGGAAGCTCCAATGTCTCAAGCTGCAGTGGGGGAGGTTTAGATTGGATATTAGGAAAAACTTTTTCACTAAGAGGGTGGTGAAACACTGGAATGCGTTACCTAGGGAGGTGGTAGAATCTCCTTCCTTAGAGGTTTTTAAGGTCAGGCTTGACAAAGCCCTGGCTGGGATGATTTAACTGGGAATTGGTCCTGCTTCGAGCAGGGGGTTGGACTAGATGACCTTCTGGGGTCCCTTCCAACCCTTATATTCTATGATTCTATGATTCTATGATTCATTACAAGATCTGAAGAAATAGCATCTGGATGCACCACACGAAATTGTCAAACATCTAATGCTCTAATGGGGCCATGAGAAATTAATGGGCTGGAAGTTATGGCTGTAGGTTGGAAGGAGGGAAGCTATAGTGGGGTCAGGGGTGACTTATCTGAACCTAAAGAAGGTTTAGATTCTATTCCGTATGGGACGCACATAGTTTTGGGCTGGTTATTGTATTTCAACAAGGGGTTGTCCGTCCCGTTTTCTAATCCAATGAGAGATGCTGATTCCCTGGGCCACCTTGGGGCAAGACCATGACCTTTCTGTACTTCAACCTAGTCTGCTATAAATTTAACCAAGCAGCAAGCCACTGAAAAGCAAATGCTGAATCTGAGCTAATTACATTTTAAAAACTCTTCTGTATTGTTTGAAAGGGAGATTGGGAGATGGGGGTAGGTGGGTGGGAAAGCCTATGAAGAAAAGCTTGTTTGTACCTTACACACTGGACGAAGTGTTCCTCCCTGTGAAAGCATGACCCATGCTGTGCTGCCAGTGGTCACCATGACTTTGGCTATCTGGTGAGTTAGTACCTGTCATCTGAGTTAGTACCTGTCAAACCAGATAAAGCTGCCTTTATAATCTTAGTCTGGTTTAGATTTCTACCCTCAACTGCCCTCTCCCCAAAGTTTGAAAGAAGACTATGTGTAATTTGCTTATTTTGGCTTGCTTGTCCCCCTTTTGTACTTTTCTGCCCCCTGTTTTTTGACAGGAAACCTCTTCCCTGCTTACTTACATCTCTGGGAAATGTCCCAAGAGATACTAAATTCTCAGAGGACGAATGCATTCCCTGTGCCAAGAGAGATCCATTAAAGTGTGCTTCCAAAACTTTAAATTACACAGAAAAATTATAGAGGACACAGTCATGTGTCAGATCAGAATATGTTTTATTGGCTGCTGTGTAAATAAACACAGACTGGTGCTTGATGTGGTTTCCCACAGTAATTGCACTAGGCTCTCATCTGTTGCAATTTTCACTGACTGTGTCATCTGCTGCCCTAACTACACATTCTAGGAAAATCCCTCTGTTCATTTTTAGCTCTTTATAAAACCAAAAAAGATTAGAATAAAGAGTCACAGTAGCCATAAAACAACCTTAAAATCAATACTTAGTAACTTCATAAGACTATATAAAGTGAGCATATGTCTTGTTTTCTCCAGGACAGTCCTATTTTTTCAGGATTTTGTCCCAGAATTTGGAGCAAGTCTCCCATTCTATGCTCAGCAGCTCCCTTTGTTCTTCTTCCATAGCACAGGTTGCTGCTGTGGGCTCTTGGAAGACATTCTTCCCAGCCACATGGGGAGATTCTCCTCAACACAGAGCCTGATCCTGCCTATACGACAAGTATCACACCTTCGCCTGCCCACCCTGTACCTTGACTGACAGATGCCCTATGTTTTTCATTTGGAAAATTTTATCCACTTTATATTGATGAGGGAGTCTGGCCAGTTTATTCCAATGAAGTAGATTGTACTGTGGTAATAGTTCTACATTTACTATAGCACCCTTTATCTCAAAGCACTTTAAAAATTAGGCTCCCAGTTTATCCTCTGTCGATCCACACCCTGAGGACTCCTTTCTTGTCTGGATTTCTGAATTTACAGAGTAGCAGGTGGAGTGCTGACTCCATGGCCCCATTTTCCCCTTCCCTGTCTCTGAGCAGATGTCCTCTACCCCCATCCAAGGATGCCTCCAGGCTCCGCGGATGGCTGGGAGCAGGAAGGATACCACCATTTCCTCCTTTTTATGTAGGTTTCCATGCAGAAATCTAAGCAAAAAGTTACTTCAACTCAGAGTTGTATTGCCTTCTTCTTGGTCCCCTCTGCAGCTGTCACTGAGCAGATTTCAGGGACCAAAGTGAACAAATGCCCAGCGTTTTTGGTGCAGGGAGATAAATTACATCCTAATTTGATAACTGTTTATATATAGAGAGAGATCCATAATGATTAGCGCTGATTATCATGAAAGACTACATAAAGAGTGTTTTGTTAAACAGAGAGTAAAATGAAAGGAAGGTGAGAGGGAGGTATGTGTTTTAGTGCATAAGGAAAGGGATATTATTCCAGGCACACAAATCAGCATGAAATGTGAGTGGAAGAAAGATGTGAGGTAATTTTATAATATCGTGCAGTTTAACCAGATCAAAGGTGTTAGACACAGATGCTTGGTATCACAGGGAGAGAAACTGTACCCAGTATAAACAATGGCTGGTGGCAAGCCAGCTGTTCAAAATAAACTCTTAAAAGCAAGATCAGCCTCAAGCCAAGCAAGGAAAAATGTCCCCAAACTTACCAAACCATAGGACAAGAAATCAGCAAGACTAGGAACAAATACAAACAAAATAGTGAATTTTATATGAAAACACTGTACCTGAATCAAGCAATTTAAAACATTAAGAGAGGGGAAAATAATATTTCACAGCAAGCAGAAATGAAATGATTGATTTGGAGAGAACTTCATGTCCCGCTCTCATGTTTTGAGTTACCTTGATTAGAGGAGTTTGGAATCTAAATTGTTTCTTGTTTGTTACCTGTTGTCTTCTTTGTCACAATGGTTCCCATGATTATTATAGTTCATCATCTTCTGGTTTTGGAATTCTACAAGGCAAGAAAAGAGTGTGGGGAAAATATCAAGGGGGAAATTTTATCTCTCTTGATATTTTACCTCGCTTCATAGTCCAACAGTTCACTCCACATCCTATCCCAACCCACTGGTTCGTAAAACAGTGTTTTTAAAAGTTTAGACTTTACACAAAAAAAACCCCAAAAAAACACACCAACACAAACTGTACAGCCAGTCTTGTGATTTAGTCAGACTGCTGCTCAACACGAGCGCAAGTCAGCCCATGATAGTGTTACTACAGGAATTATAGCTTGCTACAGAATCTTCTGTGCCCGTTTGTTACACGTTTAACAACATATATTAGTGTACATGCTACAAAATTTATGCATACATTTCCACTCATCATTTCGGGTGAGAGGGTGGAGTGCTTGTAGACAAGTCAATACTATTGGTTTCAACACTGCTTAAATGAGAGGCTGGCTTATATGGAAGAAATCTTATATGTGAGTGTGTATAACAGGGGTCGGCAACCTTTCAGAATTGGTGTGCCAAGTCTTCATTTATTCACTCTAATTTAAGGTTTTGCGTGCCAGTAATACATTTTAATGTTTTTAGAAGGTCTCTCTCTAATATATAACTAAACGATTGTTGTATGTAAAGTAAAATTTTTAAAATGTTTAAGAAGGTTCATTTAAAATTAAATTAAAATGCAGATCTTATCAGTTTAGTGTGATTCTTGCCCTTGCTTTTCCTTGCTGAGTTTTCCAGTGTCTGGCACATATTTGGGTCCTTTAACCTGCACACAGGCTTCTGAATGATCAGTTAACCGGCTCTGAGAGGGAGAGAGGACAGATTTCATGTGTGAAAATACCTGTTCACACAGGTATGTGGATCCAAATGCTGAAAGCATTGCAAATGCAATTTTCTTCAAACTGTTAAATTTCACTGGCAGGGACATCCAGCAGATCAGAATAGAGGCCCCATGACCTCTCTGGGTAGCTTCAAGTGCACTCCGCAGATCTCCAAACTTTGATGCCCACAATTCTGAGATTTTTAACTGAATGAGCTGCATTTCGAAATCTTCAGCACCCATCCACTGAAATACAGACAAATCCAAGTCACTTTCATTGAACTTTTCAGGTTTAATTAGAAAAGAAAACATTGGGCCAAATTGCTGGAAATCTTTAAATCTGTCAGAGAATTCTGATTTCAGTTCTTCCATGTACATTTCAATCTCATCGACACTGACAGCGCAACATGCCGATAGCTCTTTTATGTGTTGGAAGTAGCGGAAAGTCGAAGTTCGAATATCCCGAGAAAAAACTGCTAGTTTTACAACAAATGCCTTCCAGGTTTCATAAAGATCCAGAACCGTTTGCCCTGCACCCTGGAGACAGAGGTTGAGTTCGTTTAGGTGAGCAGTGATGTCAATTAGAAACATGAGCTTACACAGCCATTTGTCATCATCCAGTTTGGGGTAGTTTTGTCCTTTTTCTGACAAAAAGGCCTTGATTGCATCAAAGCAGTTGACAAGGCGCACCAAAACCTTGCCACAACTTAGCCACTGAATGCTGCTGTGAAGTGGAATGTCGTTATAAGCATTGTCAACCTCTTCTAGCAGTGCTTGAAACTGTCTGCGAGTCAATGTAGATTGAGCAACAAGGAAATTCACAATTCGCACCACTGAATTCATCACATTATTAAGCTCTGAATTAGAAATTTTAGCACACAGGTTTTCTTGATGGATGATACAGTGAAATCTGACTGTCGGGTGGCCAATTTGATCTTCAAGTAACTTTACAAATCCCTTCTGTTTTCTGACCACGGCAGGAGCACCATCTGTTGTCACACAAAATATTTTTCTGATGTCAACTCCTCGATCTTCAAAATGGTTTACAAAACTTTCCACTATATCTTCCCCCTTTGTTGTGCCATGCAGGGGTTTTAGGCAACAAAGTTCCTCTTCGATTTCATTAGAAGCACAATATCTTGCAACAACTGCCAAATATGGAACGTCATTTATATCCACTCTCTCATCAACTGCTAAGCACTGCTGCGTCTTTTAATGCAGTTGTCTGCTTTTTGTTAATGTTTTCTGCCATTTCGCTTACACATCTCTCAACTGTTCTGGCAGAGACAGGCAGTTCTTTTATTCTAGATACACATCTTTATTTGGCAAATGATTGAACAAAACCTCCAAACTGCTGAGAAAAACTTCTTTTATATATTCCCCATCCATAAATGGCTTTCTGTTTTTTGCAGTGCACTGTGCAATCTTGTAACTTCCTTCTGTGGCTTGATTTTTACTTACACTTCAGCATTTAAAAACACTGCTTTGCCTCTCATATCCTGCTACTGCCTTTTTGATCTATTCAGTCTTGTCTGCTTCATCAACAAAGGTTTTCTTGTGCTTCGTTTGAAAATATCGTCGAACACTTGATGTGCGACAAACAACACTCACAACAGAAAGCACAAACAGAACGGTCCTTCTTTTGAAAAATTCAAATGTGTCTGTCCAAGAAGGATGAAATGAATGGACATCTAACTTTGCTTTCTTAGGAGCTGACATTTTGTCAAATGTACCCCTCCACTTACAGTGGAAAAAAAATCACGACAGACAGCACGCACAATGTCAAACACAATGCGCTGTTCCACGTGACGTGATAGTGATGTAAGCAGAAAATCAGGACTTAAAAATATCCCAGTACAGTGGCGCTGGAATAATTTTTAAGGTGGGGGTGCTGAGCTGTGCCCACTCTTGCCCAGTCTCCACCCCTCACTGCCCCAGGCTGGGGCCAGTGGGCCACAGCTCAGAATGGCTGCAGAGCCCCGGGCTGAGGCCAAGAGCAGAGCCCTGGATTGGCGGCCGGGACCCCAGGATGGCAACAGAGCCCCTGGGAACAGTGGTCGGGACCCAGGCAGTGAGCACCACTCAAAATCATCTCGCGTGCCGCCTTTAGTATGCGTGCCATAGGTTGCTGACCCCTGGTGTATAACTTCTTGCCCATCCCCATTTCTATAGCACCTTGCCTCTAAGGATCTCAAAGTGATTTACAAACTTTATTTAAATAATATTTATATTATGAAATACAAGTACTAGCTGTGGCCTTACCCATTATGTTGGAAACACACACTTATTATCTGTTCTCTTGTCAGAAATAATAGAAAGTAGGGAATCAGCTGCTAAAGGCGACATGCAAAAGATTTTGTAATAGATACAGCTGCTGTGTGCTGTGGTACACTAAACCTCTTATGCTTCTCCGAAGCACCTGCTGTACCACAGCTTGGAGGAAGGTGCTGAAGGTGCTTCAGCTGCTAGGCCTGGTAACTCCCAGCAAGCACTGAGACACGTGGATAAAGGGATATTTTTATTTGGGTTGGCAGGAAAGGGAAAGATTGCAAATTCCCTAGGTACAGTGGCTCAACCAATTATAATTCAAGGTAAAACTATAGTGGTTCCTAGCTTGGCTTCTGGGGATAGTCCAATAGAGGATTATGGCTCCTCAGCCCTAGTACCTTGGGTGCCTTTTCCAATATTAAAGGGAAGTAGGTAACTTGCAGGTTTCCTTGCAGGGACCAGTCCGTGGTGTTTGTCTTTGGGGCCCCTCTGCATTGTTTCGCTGCTGGTAAAGCAGCAGTTCCCCTCCCACAGCGGCTGAAAATGGGCTGCTCCAGCAGCAGTGGTGGCGAGGCTAGATGGCCCCCCAGTGCCTGGCTGTATACAAGGATAGTATTCCCTTTTGTTGGGTCCAACCCCTAATCAGAGCACACTGACCACTTCCCAGTCTAGTCACCAATGTATAGGGCACGTTACCTGCAATAGCCTTCTTCAGGCTCCTGCCCCTTTAGCAACCTGATCTAGCTGCTGGCTCTATGTCCCCAGAAGTTCTCTTCAAACCCCTCTCTGCTCTATTTCTGCTGCTCCCCACAAGTTCTGTGCAGCCCTGTGTCCAGCTTCAATGTCTGCCATCACAGCCTGTTCCACACGCAGCTCTTCATCTTCTGCTCCTTTGTTTGGCTTCTCCGCAGCCTGCTTCCCTGCTCTGCTCCCAGCTTGCCACTCCATGCCTTTCTCAGTTGACCATACAGCTCCTCCAGCTCCAGCATATAGGGCTAACTTAGCTGACATGAGCAGACCCAAGTTAATACAAGATATGCCTGACCAAGTAACTGCGGAACAAACCCAAACAAGTAATTGCTGAAACAACTAACTTGTGAATTTGTTTATAGCTTTTTGTTGCCCTTACTTACAAACTGTTGTGGGAATGTGTGTAGTAAACAAAGTAGGCAGGAACACCCTGAACTAATAAGCTTGCTTTACACAATCCGCAAAGTGGTTGGTCCTTACATGCAAGAAGTATAGATGTTAATAGCTCAGAAAGGTGTATATAAACTGTGTAGTGTGTGATATCAATTGGAATTGTGGTATCACCCTGAACCTAACCCCTGCATCTTGGCCTGGTCTTTGTGGGCAAAGAACTGTTACTTGCCTAATAAAGCAACCTGACTGATGAGCTGGAGTTGAACTGAGTTTTGGATCCCAGAAAACTGGATGAGGTATTCTGGATAAGCCAAGTGAGACCAGGTCTACAAGGGAATCCCAACACAGCTTTCCAGCTCTGCTCTCAGCTTGCCATGCAGCCTCTTCAGCTTGTCCTGGTCTTTTTTCCCAGAGAGAGGTTGCTTCTTGGGTGAAGTTCTTTCAGAGTTTCTGCCCCCTGTCTCTATTGGCTAGAGGAAGGAGATATACCTCTGTGTGTCCATCCTGGAGAATCACAGGTCAATGGTCAGGGAATTTGAGTGCTTTATATCAATTTAGGTAAGGAATCAAGGCAGAAGATCTAAACTAAAACTCAAAAATTAGTGATGGAATGGATAAAACAGAATTTGTTTGGGTCAAAATCACTTTGGGGAAGAATGGTAACAAAGACTCCGTCTAGTGCTTGGAGTCTGCTACAGACCGCTCAGGATCCAATTTGGATATGGATAGAGACCTCTTTAATATTTTTAATGAAATAAGTACTACTGGGAATTGTGTGATTATGGGAGACTGATTTCCCAGATATAAATGGGAGGCCAAATGCTACTAATAATGGTAGGGTCCAGATATTTCTGGATGTGATAGCCAACAGATTTCTTCACCAAATAGTCATCAAACCAACAAGAGATGATGCCATTTTAGATTTAGTATTGGTAAATAGTGAGGACCTCAGAAGAACTGATTGTAAAGCACAACTTTTGTTTGAGTGATCATGAGTTAATTCCATTTAAACTAAATGGAAAGGTAAACAAAATATTATGGGAATTAGTTAAGGAAGTAGACTGGACTGAAGAACTCAAAGATCTGAATGTGGAGGAGGCTTGAAATTACTTTAAGTCATAGTTGCAGAACTATCTGGAGCCTGCATCCCAAGCAAGGAAAAAGATTCCGAAGGAACTGGATGAACAAGCATCTTAAATAGGCTATTAAGAGAAAGCCGAAAGCCTACAAAGAATGGAAGAAGGGATGGATCAGCAAGGAAAGCTACTTCTTGGAGGTCAAAAAGTGTAGGAAAAAAAGTGAGAACTGCCAAAAGACAAGCGGAGCAGGACTTTGCAAAGGAAATTAAAACCAATAGTAAAAGATTCTTTAGCCATATAAATAAAAAGAAAACAAGGAAAGAAAAAGTTTAACTGCTTAGCACTAAGGATGGGGTGGAGATTTAGAATAATCACGATGTGATCTAAACAAATACTTTGCCTCAGTTTTTAGTAATAGTATTGAGAAACTTCTGGGCAATGGCAGAGTGGCTTATGTGAATTAGGGTGACCAGACAGCAAGTGTGAGAAATCAGGACAGGCGGTGGGGGGCAATCGCCGCCTATAGAAGAAAATGCCCCATATATCGGGACTGTCCCTTTAAAATAGGGATATCTGGTCACCCTAATGTGAATAAGGATATGAAAGAAGAAATTACCACATCCATGGTGGAAACCAAACTCAGAGTTTAATGGGATCAAATCATGGGGCCTGACAATCTCCATTCAAGAATATTAAAGGAACTGACACATGAAATTGCAAGCCCAATAGCAAGGAGTACTGGAAATACAGTACCTGTATTTAAGTTAAAAAAAAAGTGATTTGGGAAGCTACAGGCCCACTAGTTTGACCTCAATTGTATGCAAGGTCTTAGAACAAATTTTGAAGAAGAGAATAACAAGAATTTTAGTTATAAGCTGGGGACACATCAATTAGAAGTAACGGAGGAGGAGAAGGACCTTGGAGTATTGGTTGATCATAGGATGACTATGAGCTGCCAATGTGATATGGCTGTGAAAAAAGCTAATGCGGTCTTGGGATGCATCAGGAGAGGTATTTCCAGTAGGGATATGTTAGCCGACGGCCAAGGATGCTTGGTGAGGTGCCAGCTATGCCCGTTTATACCATCCATGACTTTAACCGCTAGGACGCACTGTCCCTTCGCGGCGGGCAGCCCGGGCTAGGCTGACGGATGCCCCAAGGTCCTAACCACCTGTGACTTTAACTGCTAGAAATCAGAGCTCCTTCGCAGCGGGCAGTCAATACTGACTGACAGGTGCCCCAATGGCAGCACTAAGAGCCTCTCCACACCCGTGACTTTAACTGCTAGAGCTCAGAGCTCCTTCGCGGCGGGCAGCCAGGATTGACTGACAGGTGCCCCAAGAGTTTGCCCCGTGGAGGCGGCACAACTCAACGCTAGGCTCTTAGTACTCTCACCTAATGGCCAGGCTTTAGAGCCAAAACGGCTGAGGTTCTTTAATTGTGTTGGCTGCTTTACAGTAAACCAGAGAAAACAAGTCAGGCTTATGCATAAATGGTTACCAAAATTTATTAAGCTAGATTCTAATCATGTGGTTACAAAATTGCTAGTGCCTACTTATTTAAATGTAGAGATGTTACACACACAAACAAGTTACAAAACTGAAGCCACAATCCCAAAGAAAGAAAACAAAGTATAGAGCTCTATTTCAAAATATGTGTACACTAAAGATAGGAGATCAGGTGTGGGTGCTTCTTACCCTCCTTGCATCTCTCGATTCCAGCGGTGCCAAGCCAGGATCGGTCACTCAATTCCGCGGAAAGACGAATAAGGGACAAGGCTTAGGGACCCTCTTAGCTGCAGAAGCCTTGGGAGGCTGTCACTTATCTGACCAGCAGATAGATAGTGAAAAGCACTCAAAAATCATGGTGCTGTAGGTCCCCTACTTATACCTCTGTACTCCTTTATTCTCTTTCTCCTTTCTTATGCCAAATTGAGGCTGGTCTGTCTGGGTGACGCCAGCTTTTGCAAGAGTAGTTTACACTTGCAAGGGAGAGAAACAATAAGTGTTGACTACTGGACATTTCTTTTATCAGGGTAAATATTTTCCCACCTAGGATGTTGGTGTGTGTGCATCACGCTATTTAGTAGGGGCTAAGAGCCATGTCTGTCACAGGGCCTCTGCCTGCTGTGAGCTTAATCGTTGTATCTGTTCCCAGAGGCACATTGTAGCAGCACACCTGTGCTTTTCACAGCTTCAAAGGCTGTGATGGAATATATGTTAAGTGCCCTGTTCCGGCTTCCTCCTGTGTTTCCAGCAATGCTGGTCTGGGGGGGGGGGCTGGCTGGCTGGCTGGCTACAGGATAAGGAGGTTTTAGTACCGTTATACAAGGCACTGGTGAGACCTCACCTGGAATACTGTGTGCAGTTCTGGTCTCCCATGTTTAAGAAGGATGAATTCAAACTGGAACAGGTACAGAGAAGGGCTACTAGGATGATCCGAGGAATGGAAAACTTGTCTTATGAAAGGAGACTCAAGGAGCTTGGCTTGTTTAGCCTAACTAAAAGAAGGCTGAGGGGAGATATGATTGCACTCTATAAATATATCAGAGGGATAAATACCGGAGAGGGAGAGGAATTATTTAAGCTCAGTACCAATGTGGACACAAGAACAAATGTATATGAACTGGCCACCAGGAAGTTTAGACTTGAAATTAGACGAAGGTTTCTAACCAACAGAGGAATGAAGTTTTGGAATAGCCGTCCAAGGGAAGCAGTGGGGGCAATGATCTATCTGGCTTTAAGATTAAGCTCGATAAGTTTATGGAGGAGATGGTATGATGGGATAACATGGTTTTGGTAATTAAATATTCATGGTAAATAGGCCCAGTGGCCTGTGATGGGATATTAGATGGGGTGGGATCTGAGTTACCCAGGAAAGAATTTTCTGTAGTATCTGGCTGGTGAATCTTGCCCATATGCTCAGGTTTAGCTGATCGCCATATCTGGGGTCGGGAAGGAGTTTTCCTCCAGGGCAGATTGGAAGAGGCCCTGGAGGTTTTTTGCCTTCCTCTGTAGCATGGGGCACGGGTCACTTGCTGGAGGATTCTCTGCTCCTTGAAGTCTTTAAACCATGATTTGAGGACTTCAATAGCTCAGACATAGGTGAGAGGTTTTTCGCAGGAGTGGGTCGGTGAAATTCTGTGGCCTGCGTTGTGCAGGAGGTCAGACTAGATGATCATAATGGTCCCTTCTGACCTTAGTATCTATGAATCTATAAAGACATAGAGGTAAACAATAATTGGAATAACATACAACATGGTTTTACTGAAGGTAGATTATCCCAGATCCCTTTCTTTGAGAAGACAGTTCCTTTTCTGGACAAAGGAAATGCCATAGATCTAATCTACCTGGATTTCAGGAAAGTATGGCATATATACAGTTCCACCTGGGAAATTTTGTTAAACTGGAGAAAATGGGGATTAATACGAGAAACAAAAGGTGGGTAGGGAACTGGTTAAAAAGGACACTACAAGGGGTCAAGCTGAAAGGTGAACTGTCAATGTGGAGGGAGGTTACTAGTGAAGTTCCTCAAGGATCAATCTTGAGATCAATTTTTGACATTTTCATTAATGACCTTGGCACAAAAAGTGGGAATGTGCTAATAAAATCTGTAGATGACACAAAGTTGGGGATTTTGCCAATATAGAGGAAGACTAGAATATCATACAAGAAGATTTGGATGACCTTGAAAATTGGAGTAATAGAAATGGGATGAAATTTAATGGTGCAAAGTGCAAGGTCATTCACTTAAGCTGGGGACTCATCAGCTGGAAATGACAGAGGAGGAGAAAGACCTGGCTTTATTGGTTGATCACAGGATGACTATGAGCCATTCATGGGATGCGGACAGGAAAAAGACCAATGCAATCCTAGAAAGCATCAGGCGAGGTATTTCCAGTAGAGATAGAGAAGTGTTACTTCCATTGTACCAGGCACTGGTGAGACCTCATCTGGAATAGTGTGTGCAGTTCTGGTCTCCCATGTTTAAGAAAAATGAATTCAACTGGAACAAGTGCAGATATGATCAGAGGGATGGAGATCCTACCTTGCAAGATGGGACTTGAGGAACTTGGCTTGTTTAGCCTGAGCAATGCTGGCACAAGAACAAATGGATATAAGCTGGTCATTAAGCTTAGGCTTGATATTAGATGAAGGTTTCTAATAATCAGAGGAATGAATTTCTGGAACAGTCTTCCAAGCGGAGTAGTGAGGGCAATAAACCTAACTTGTTTCAAGGCTGAGCTTGATAACAGAGAGCATGGTATGATGAGGTTGCCTTCTATGGCATATAGCTAATCTGGAACTGCTATTAGCAAATATCTCCAATGGCCAGAGATAGGATGCAAGAAGGGGATGGTTCTGAGCTACATCAGAAAATTCTTTGCCAGGTGTGTGGTTGGTAGGTTTCACCCACATGCTCAGAGTCTAACTAATTGCCATATGTGGGGTTGTGAAGTAATTTGCCCCCAGTAAAGTTGGCAGAGGGCCTGGGGATTTTTTACCTTCCTTTGCAGCATGGGTCACTTGCCAGTTTGAAATAATGGTGGATTCCCTGTAATGTGACACCTTTAAATCAAGATTTGAGGACTTTGGGAACTCAGCCAGAGGGATGGGCCTAATACAGGGCTTCATGGATGAAATTTTGTGGCCTGAAACATGCAGGAGGTGCTAGATGATCATGATGGTCTCTTTGGGCCTTAAACAGATGTCAGTGTATTAAGCATTGCAAGAGTTGTAATGATGCTTATGGATCACTGCCACTTGTCTATAAAATTTACTTGGGAAGAGCGATTTTCAAGCAGTTTGATCCTGATGAACTGCCCAGATGACCAGACTAAGAGCAGATTGAGATGAGAGGGAGCATGGAGGGGAAAATATGGACACAAATATGTTGATTCTGATGGCGTTACACTTAGCTTTAAGATTCAAAGCTTTCTTTGTTTTCTCCCTCTTTAGCTTTTAGCAGCTTCTTCCTTTCTGCCAGTCTGTCCTTCCTCTCCAGATGCTCCTAGATACTGGGAGCTTTATTTTTCATTCTCCCCTAACATCTTGAAATGTGATTCTATGGTATAATTCCCTAGAGAACAAAAACTCACTATTAAAATGTTCTTTTCCCTACCTGGCCATACTATACATCACTGCAATCCAATTTTTGATATGAAAAATTATCCATTGAGATAATAGAATTTCTATAGGAACCCAGTAAAATCTCTAATTTCTTCTATTAATGAGGAAACCCATTGTCGATTACTGAGTTTTCTGTGTGAATTAGCATGTAAGTGATTATAAATTTAAATGCTGTGCACAGGTAACATACATATCTTTAAAAACAGATTTAGACAAAAGCCAAACAAACCCCTATCACTTAAGTCATGAGCAAAAGAACATAATACAATAAATGTGATCATGGTAATGTGTTCTGTATACGCATCATGCACATTGCCACATTAGACACTTCCAGAAGGAAGTCATACAACTACTCTATCAGGTTCTGACTGTGTCGAAGTAAGCTGTGCCCTTTCTTTCACAATGGGGTGGGGGTGGGGGAACTTTCTCAGAAAGATCTCATTGCTCTAGTCTTTCTGACAGCAGATTCGTAGCCTTGTTCTAGGGTAGAACTTAAATATGTGTTGTTCGAACATGTTAGCGACACATTTGAACTAACATGTTCTAAAAGTCTAGTGTAAACAAGCAGTACATGGCTTAACACATGCTAAGCTGGTCAAGTTATAGCCAGGAACACAGGTACAAATTCCATCTGTTGGAAAAATTCCAACTGATATCCATCAGACACAATAATCATGACCATACAACTGGGTGGATGACCAGTCTGCATTCTGGTTTTATCGTATCGTAGTGATTTTGTAGCGTTCTGATTTTCCTTACCGATCAGAATGGAAGTGTGGATACATCAAGTTAAGCACCTGAATCCAAATAAGTGGCCTGAGTTTCACAGCTTCCAGTCACCTTGACCATATATAACTCCCAATAACTTATTGTTGCTTGTTGTTATAATTTTGTGTGTTAGGTTATTGCAAGAAGGCTTTTGCAAAAAAAGTGAGTCTTGCCACATACTCTGAAATGGTCATATGTGGGATCAGTCTTTTATCTGATATATTGTTCCACCTTCAATTGAGAATGCTTTCTCTCCTCAGTTGATCTGACACCATGATTAGTGTTAGCTGTGTTTGTCTCAGAGGACTATAGCTGCTTCAGTTGGTCACAAAGGGAGATGCTGTCTGTAATCCCATCAACCATCCCTCAGCCTGAGGATCTTTAAAGATGACGACCAGGCCTTGAAAACCAAGAACTGGCACCAGAACTGCATTAGGAATTTGATGAAGATGTCAGAAACCAGCATGCTATGTTCTCAGGGTTTTCTTCTTGCTAAGGAGGGCTGCTGCATTTTTACACTAGTTGGAGTTTCCATGTTGCTTCAGCCCTAGACAGAATGAGTTAGAATAGTCTAACCTGGGTATGATGAACATATAGATCCTTGAGTGAGAGGAAGATGAGTAGTTTCCTGGCAAGTTGTGGGCAGACAAAGGCACTTCTCACTACTGTTGCTACCTGAGTATGCAGTAGAAAGTCAATATAAGTGATGCAGAATAGGGATAATATGATCCTGTTTTCAGGGAGTGAGAGTAATCTGGCTTCAGAATTCTACACCACTTTAAATTTAGAGAGCTAAGATTTAGAAAGAGGGAAACTGCAATAGTTAAATATTGAGGGCATAAAATGTGTATTATAGCAGAGACTCCAGATAAGGACAAACTCTTGTAATTTTCTGAAGTAGAATAGGCAGATTTATGAACAAGGTATGAAAGAAAAATAAAAAATGAGTAACATTTTTGGTCTTATGAGCAAAGTTTAGATTAGTTAGAGATATGGGACAAGCAAGACTTTTTAGCTAACAGGATGAGTTCAGTAGTGATTTCCCCCTAGCTAGCCAGAGAAAGAAGGCACAGTGGAGAACCAGTAAATGAAGAAGTAGAATTGAATGTCAAGTACTTATCATAACCAGTCACTCCAAAACCTCAGCAAAGACCTGGTATCGTCACTTATCTCAAATAGTTCCTCAGGGGGACACAATGTTCACAGGAGCACTACATCAGACAGCGTTCAAGTTTTTGCCTGGGCTCTCCACATTCACATTTGGCACCATTTCTCAGCTTCCACCTGGTCATATTGTCACCAGTCTTTGCCACACCAGTTCTTCTTTGATTTAGAGCACATCATTGTTTTACTTTGAGGTCAGAGTCTGGGGGCAGTTTTTCTGAAGGAACGAGGTTCTCCAAGATCATCAGCATTTCCTGCCATTTTCTGGTATTTTGTGATAAGGAATTCTCAAAGGCAAAGCTCTTTCTGGACTTCAGCCTCTTGGGTGTTGGAATGTGCCCAGGCAGTGGGCGTCTTGGATCATACATCTGTTGATGTCTCTCCTTTTTAATGAAGGCATCCTGCCTCCCTGGTGGTAGTACAATCCCAGCAAGGCAGTATAGCGCCAGTGCAGGAGTCAGTTTCAAAGTCCTTGTGATGATGCTACAGGATTGATTGAATGTCAATTTTGCATGCATGTGTCATGGGGTGCAACTGGATGATGCCTCCCACTGGCAATTCTGGGGATAAGCTCTGCTCAGTTCAGCACCCCCTTTCTTCTCTGTCACCGTTGCAGCTCTCCTTCCACCCACAGAGTCACAGCACAGCTGCTTTGTGAATTGTCCCTCTGGCTAGGTCACACTGTGATTCCCCTACTGGGAGAGTCTTTCAAAGTCTCTCTCCACAAGCAGCGTCAGGCAGTCCTCAAGCCCACTGCCCTGACTATGTCACTCCTGCTGTGGATGGTACGGGCCCACCCTTTACTCTGGGTTCCAGTCCCAGGCCCTATAGCAAGCAGTTAAGGTCTGTGGTTATGTCAACTTTACTGCTCTTGCCCCAGACTACTTCCTACCATGCTTCTCCAAGCTTTTCATTCTCTAGCCTTCCTAGTCAGACCCCCCTCTCTTTGGCCTACCAGGTAAACCCTTTCTCAGGGGTTCCTATCCCCCCCTCCTTCTCCTTTATGATCAGGAGAGAGACTGTATACCTCCTCCCTACAGCCTCCTACACGTTTCCCAGCCTCCTGGCTTTATAGAAGCCCCACCTGTTCCCTCACAGGTGAGTTTCCCTCTAATTAGCACCCTCCACACAGCCTAAATCTCCCTCCTGTTTGCAGCTTAATTGGTTGATTGGACCCATCTGGCCTAATTCAACTCTCTCAGGACTGGTGTAAGGAGTACACCCCATCACAGCGTGGCTCAAATGTGACCATATCAGGGCATAGTACTGCACAGCTGATAAACACAGGGTGAGACTGGTTGCTCAGAGTATTTTGGTGTTAGCTTCCCACTTTGTGTTGGCTGGTCTCTGAGGTATACAATTCCTGGAGCTCACTTTCCTTTTCAGCTTCTTGATGTGCTCTTTGAATGTCAGTGACCCTAAGGTACACCAGATATTCATAGAGCTCAAAGATTGTACTGGGCAATATCTGGAGTTTTTGCTTGGCCTGATGGCATTTCAGCTGGAAGATGCACACTTCTGTCTTGATAGGGCTGGCATTCAGAAACCATGTGTGATAGTATTTTCCAAGTACACTCAAAGAGCCACTTAAAAATCTGCTCAGTGTCTTCAAATCTTTTCAGCTGTGTGGTGATGCGAAGACCATCTGCTTAAGTGAATCTTCGCACATTGGGGAATTCTGGTTGGTCATTTGTGTGGACATTAAACAGCAAGAGTGATAGCACTGACCCTTCGGGTAATCCATTTGACCAGGAGAGGACCTGGACCATTTTGCTATTTCTCAAAATTCTTGCCAATTTCAGTAAAAGTGTACTGTGGTTCATTGTTGTAAGAAGCCAAAGGATCAACAAACACATGCCCTGTAATTTTGCAGATTTCCAAGCCATCTTTGATGTATTGAGTTAGGTTTGCAACTTGGCTGCAGCATGAATGTCCTGGACAGAAACCTGCATGGTCATCTGTCAGCTGCCCTTCCACTATTGGTGTTGTTCTACCTATCAGTATCTACTTCTACCTATAGCTTGTGGATTGAGCAAAGTAATGATACTGGGTGGAAACTCTAAAAAGAGTTAGGGTCTTCAAGTCGTTGTAGTGGTGCTATCAATCAATCACTTTGACCTGTCTTCACAGCCTGGGTATCTGCATTGTCTCTGTGCAAGAGTTAAAGAAGTCATACAGCTACTTCTGTGCTCTCATCCTGCAGAGTAGTAATAGTCCACTAGATAGACCACTGAGTCCAGCTACCTTTCCACATTTCAGCGTTTTCATGGCTGTTGTCAGCCCCTTAATTTTCAGCTGCTCATTGTAGACTTTGCTGTCTCTGAGGAGTGAGCTAACTTGTTTCATTCTGCATTTTGCTTTGTGGGCTTGTTTACCAATTAGAATAAGTTGGTGTGCAACTTGGTTTGGAGAGTCTGTGGCCATGTAAGTTGGTTGTTATCCATCCAGGTTCAGTTTACGAATGGTGACCAATGCTTTTTTTTTTTTTTTTGCTATTATGACACAGATTTGTTATTTTAATCCGCTCTCTCCACTGTTCCTTTCCAATCTCGCTCATAAGCATTTCCCCAAGCCCAGTGGTTTCTTCACCAAAGGGATCCAGGTCAAACAGCTCTGAATATCAGAGTATTGTTGGTTTGTCTGTTCTGAAGGCCCAGGAACACGGAGTGTCCAGCATGCTTTTGGGCAGTCTTCCATACCAGGAGACAAATTCTTCATCATGCTCATATGTTGGAGTAACATTACAGATGGATTCATGCAATTCAAAGGCAAAGCACTTCTTAGATAGCCTTTCTGAAGCTGAATCTTGACAGGTACTTTTTTTCCTTGGGTTGTACTGCAGCCTCTATTGTCACTTGTACTGGTCCATGCTGCAATCCTGGGATCACTGTGAGAGACATTCACTTCAAGGAGTCAAAAATCATTAACTGTCAGTTGTCTGGAGGACCATACAGCCAATGGCTCTGGTCGGGAAAAGGGAGGTCCCAGGGAAGTGATGTTCTGGCATTGTTAACAGATGTGTCAGCCCTCTCCTCTTCCCTAGAAAAAGAACTAGTATCTCAAGTTTCTCTGTTCCCTGGGTCCCCCTCTCCACTGGGAACATAGCCAGTGCCCATTCTGCTGAGCTTGAGGTAGAAATGGGGGTAGGGCTGCTGCTGTTACAGAGCTTTGCCTTCTCTGGTCTCCACTTGGCTGGAAAGTGGAACAGTGGCCCCTCATTCTGTCTTCTCTGTCCTAACTCAGCAAACTTCTCCTGCCACTCCAACTGTCTTTACCAAAGATCCTACTTGCGTCTTCCTTAGACTTCTCCATCCCACCCTCCTCACACTCCCTAGAGCTGTAGCTTCTATACAAAATTGACACAGGAAATTCCATGGAGGAATGCTCTGTGAAAGTGTAATTTTCTTCAAGGAATTTTATTGGAATAAGGAAAAGAGTATCCTTAAAGCTACCCACTCTCTCTCTTCCTGAGGATTGTAGGAGTATTTGGGAACAAGGCTGAGAGTGGGTGTGCTTTGCTGTTTTCTCTGTGTTTTTCTACTGGAGAAATGGGTTTTTGGTTTTTTGAGTTTTGTTTAGTTTTGTGATGGTTACTGGTTTAATTTCAGGATTAAATGGCCAGCTCAAGGGCACAGAGACCTCAGTTTGTTGTGGATTCTGAGGGTTTAAACCATGGCCATGTCTTGTGGGCTTTGCCTCCAGGCCCTGCCTTTGTAGAGGAATGTGTTCTAACTGTGGGGAAGGTGACTGGGTTTAAAAATATGATGTATGCCTCCCACATGAACAAGGCTGCTGTGACCACGGGTAGCCTTGTCGAGCATGTGGTTGGGAGGGGATCAGTGTACAGTGTTTTTGTCTCTGTAGTGCCCTTCTCAACACCTGCTGTTAAAGTCACCATCTCTAATGTTCCTCCTCTTCTAGAAAATGAGCAGCTGGCTGGAGACCTGGTGAGTTATGGTCAGATCACTCCTGTTAGGAGGATTCTTTGGGCTGTAAAGCCCCAGAGGTTTGGCATGTCTTGTCCTTTCATAGGCAGGTTCATATGATATTAAACAATGCTTCCAAAGTTCTAAAAGTTTTCCTGAAGTATAGGATTGGGGACCATGACTACATTGTGTTTGCTGCCACTGAGGACATGGCCTGTTTTCATTGGTCTGTTGACAAATTTGGTTAATCAGCACTGGAAGAAGAGGCAGGCTGTCCCTGGGAACGGTGACCCTGTACCTGGGAATGTGGGGGTTTCTGAGAGTAAAGCATAGGGTAGAGTGGCCGTGGCAGAGACTGAGCCCTGGTTTATGCTACAAATTAATGTTGAGATAACTATGTCACTCACACCCCCCGAGTGACACAGTTATACTGACTTAACTCCTAGTCTAGATAGTGCTATGTCTCTGGGAGGGCTTCTCCCATCAAATAGCTACCGCCTCCCGAGGAGGTGGAGTACCTACGTCGACTGGAGAAGGTCTCCTGTCAGCATAGGTAGCATCTTCACGAAGCAATACAGTGGCGCAGCTGCATCGCTGCAAGTGTAGACAAGCCCTGAGCCCCAACAGGCTCCAGATGTCTCTATGGATGTTGGTTCTTGGCAGTTAGTGCCCCCTTTATTACCTGGGGGAGGCAGTATTACTGGTTCTGTGGCTCCTGACTCAGTGGCCTCTTGGCCTGAGCCTGACTGCAAGATGGAGGCTGAGCCTGTTGCTATGGAATCTGGGGCCTTGGCTGTGGATTTTGCTTGCTGGCAAAGCCCAAAGTAAAAAATGGCTATTAAAGGAGGACAGGGTTCCAGACTCTGGGGATGCTGAGAAGTGGGCTAGTTTGGTCAGTGCAGTTGGGAAGCATGCTGCTGGGGTGCTGCTGAGGATGGTTCTTTGGCTTGGGGTATGGAGAATTCTCAGGTTGTCATTCTGCCCCCTTGGTCCCAGAAGCGCCTTCTCTCTGGTCTCTCTGAGGTCAGTTGTGACTCTGAGTCTGAGAGTGTGCGGGATGATGAACTCAGATTCTTTGAGTCCTGAACTCCCTGAGGGGGTGTATACATCAGATGCTATTGGAAGGTTTCTGGATGAGACTAAGGGGAAATGTGGAATAGAGGTGGCAGATTGGTTTTGTTGTCAGCTCACTATGCTACGAGATGTCTCTCTGTGTCTGAATTTGACAAACACAAGCAGTATAGACTGAACAAACTGATGACCAAAGTGCGTGTCTCTTTGACCAATGGAAATGTTGAGGATTAAGAGAAGACAGCTACTGGTGACAGACTCCATTCCGCCTGGCAAACTGTATACAAGCCTCCAATTGAGAAGAGGATGGGTGATCTCCAATGGAGAATTCTTCACAGGGCTACTGCCACAAATGTGTTTGCGAATCATTTGAATCTGCATATGTCCATGTCATGTCTTTTTTGTGACACTGAGGAAACTGGTTTTCACATGTTTCTTACTTGTTTTACTTCATTATTTGTTTTACTTCAGGGTATTTTTCAGTTATTGTCGCTAGATTTTTCTCTGACTGTATTTATTTTTACTGTTAAATATAGGTTCACAAATAGATCTATGGTATGCCTTGCAAACTTTATTTTGGGGTCAAGCGTAGCTGGCTATTTTAAAAAGGAGATGATGTAAATTATGTGATACTGGGGTTGCCGATGTTATGCTTGCTTTTTTTTATTTTTAGTGCTTTTACGTGTTCGTTTGGAATTTGGATATTATACTCATAAGCAATTTGGATCAATTTATTCAGAGGTGGGCTATGGGAAATGCACTTTGTACTGCTCAGGATGGGCAATTACTTTTGAATTTGTAATTTATTGTCTTGTTTTTATTGTTTCTGTACTGATTTTATTAAAAAGGTTTTAAAAGTCAAAAGTCTCTTTCTCTGTCTCTCCGTTTCACTATAGAGTTCTGTCTAGAAACTTCCCTATCCTTATCCCTGACTGGTTTCCCACTAAAGATTTAAAGAAATAATATACCTAATATCCATAGTCCTCACATCCCCAGGAAACATACACAATATTGGTAATTTAACCATGTTTATATCTATTTTTGACTTTATCATACAGAATTTCTATAAATATATATTATTTAACTTATTAAATTCCTTGGTCCAATCTTATAAGCAAAATTCCATCGACTTCCTTTACTTTCTCTAGTGTGTCTTTTTGTCTCTTTTCCTCTGCCTCTTTTAGTATTTAATAAATACAGCCAAATCCTGCATTCCAGGACTTCTGCATTTGGGCCCACATGATCTAAGAAACACAGTTCGCTGTCTAACAAACAGTCTTAAAGACGCTTTTTTCATGTCTAATCTAACAGCATATTCTAATCTAACATCTCTAATCTAACAGCACAATTCAGTAAAGAACTTTTAGTCATGGACAGAGAGCCTCAATTTTGTTGTAGGTCTTACAGTACAATTGGAATAGGCTGCCAAATCGGCCTATACTGCTCCTACAGTACCCTATATTTTCACTGTAGGCATTTTGACCAAGAATGAGAGAGAACAGAAAAAAAGATGCTTTGGGGTAAAATTTTCAAGAGTACCCAAGTGACTTAGGTGCCTAACTCCCATTGATGTTTGGTGCCTAGTGGAATCTTCAACAGCACCTAGGCATCTGTCTGTATCTTTAGATGTTTAAATGACTTTTAATATCTTCCCTAAGTCTCATTTTCAAACCTGACAAAAGTACTTAGGAGTCCAAGTCTCTTTGACTTTTAATGAGTTAAACTTTTAATGAGTTTTAATGAGTACCTAGGTCACTTCTGAAAATGAGATAATGGGCTGATTTTAAGAGGCATGTAAGCACCTAAAGGTGTTTTTGAAAATTCTACTAGGCTCCTATGTGCATCTTTAAGTACCTAAATGCCTTTATAAATCTAGCCCTTAGCTCTTTTGTTAATGTTACCCTTTATCTTGTTAATAACAAAGAGTTCTTATGGAGGAGTAAATATTTCAGAGATATAGTTATGACAAACTATCAGTCATGTCTGTGAAAGGAATGGGAATATGAGATCTAAACATATTAAGCTGAATAACCATTTTGTCCCAGTATCATTTAAAAATAAGGTTCACCTCCTGTTGGTTTGTCTTACTCTTTGGATGAAGAGGAAGAAGATGCTAGAGGCAGTTTCCATAGTGGATATGAGATACATAATAATATTGGAGCAGATTAACATATTAATGAGTATATGTTTGAGGATGAAGGGCTTTTTTATTGTTCAGTGGATGTTTGGAAGTTCACCAGCTTCTCCCTGCATTTTTGTGAACATCTGATATGTTGTGTGAACAACTAAGGGCACTAATTTAGCTGAATTACACTGTTCGTAGAAAGGAGAAAAAAGAATTTTCATTTTCCCTAGGTATTTCTACTGCACTTTTCAAACTGAATTTTTCTGTGAGAGAAAACTTGGACATCATTTAATCCATATTTGCATGATTAAAATGCCCTGTGGAAAACCTAGTCTTTTTTTATCAGACATTTCAGATCTTGGTTACTTTTTCACCCCGGTAATATAAATCTGTGTTTTATACCATCAGAATGGCAGATGAAAATCCAAAATTTTTATTTAATTTGCCATGCCTGACTTTTGTAAAAGGAAGAAAAATAGTAGAGAAACATTAGCTATAATTTTTTTAAAAAGAAAACTAAAGATCAGCAGCTTTAAATTATTTCTCGTTCATTTATGACCTCTAGTGGAGGACATATACCATTACACTCCCTCACCAGTATGACCTGCTCTGTCATTTCTATGCCCTGGTCTACACTAGGACTTTAGGTCGAATTTAGCAGCGTTAAATCGATGTAAACCTGCACCCGTCCACACAATGAAGCCCTTTATTTCGACTTAAAGGGCTCTTAAAATCGATTTCCTTACTCCACCCCTGACAAGTGGATTAGTGCTTAAATCGACCTTGCCGGCTCGAATTTGGGGTACTGTGGACACAATTCGATGGTATTGGCCTCCGGGAGCTATCCCAGAGTGCTCCATTGTGACCGCTCTGGACAGCACTCTCAACTCAGATGCACTGGCCAGGTAGACAGGAAAAGAACCGCGAACTTTTGAATCTCATTTCCTGTTTGGCCAGCGTGGCAAGCTGCAGGTGACCATGCAGAGCTCATCAGCACAGGTGACCATGATGGAGTCCCAGAATCGCAAAAGAGCTCCAGCATGGACCGAATGGGAGGTACGGGATCTGATCGCTGTTTGGGGAGAGGAATCCGTGCTATCAGAACTCCGTTCCAGTTTTCGAAATGCCAAAACCTTTGTCAAAATCTCCCAGGGCATGAAGGACAGAGACCATAACAGGGACCCGAAGCAGTGCCGCGTGAAACTGAAGGAGCTGAGGCAAACCTACCAGAAAACCAAAGAGGCGAACGGCCGCTCCGGGTCAGAGCCCCAAACATGCCGCTTCTATGATGAGCTGCATGCCATTTTAGGGGGTTCAGCCACCACTACCCCAGCCGTGTTGTTTGACTCCTTCAATGGAGATGGAGGCAATACGGAAGCAGGTTTTGGGGACGAAGAAGATGATGATGATGATGATGATGAGGTTGTAGATAGCTCACAGCAAGCAAGCGGAGAAACCGGTTTTCCCGACAGCCAGGAACTGTTTCTCACCCTGGACCTGGAGCCAGTACCCACGAAACCCACCCAAGGCTGCCTCCTGGACCCAGCAGGCGGAGAAGGGACCTCTGGTGAGTGTACCTTTTAAAATACTATACATGGTTTAAAAGCAAGCATGTGAAAGGATTACTTTGCCCTGGCATTCACGGTTCTCCTAGATGTACTCCTAAAGCCTTTGCAAAAGGTTTCTGGGGAGGGCAGCCTTATTGTGTCCTTCATGGTAGGACACTTTACCACTCCAGGCCAGTAACACGTACTCGGGAATCATTGTAGAACAAAGCATTGCAGTGTATGTTTGCTGGCATTCAAACAACATCCGTTCTTTATCTCTCTGTGTTATCCTCAGGAGAGTGAGATATAATTCATGGTCACCTGGTTGAAATAGAGTGCTTTTCTTCAGGGGACACTCAGAGGAGCCCATTCCTACTGGGCTGTTTGCCTGTGGCTAAACAGAAATGTTCCCCGCTGTTAGCCACAGGGAGGGGGGAAGGTTGAGGGGGTAGCCACGCGGTGGGGGGAGGCAAAATGCGACCTTGTAACGAAAGCACATGTGCTATGCATGTAATGTTAACAGCAAGGATTACCCTGAAAGAGTGTAGCCACTGTTTTATAAAATGTGTCTTTTTAAATACCGCTGTCCCTTTTTTTTTCTCCACCAGCTGCATGTGTTTCAATGATCACAGGATCTTCTCCTTCCCAGAGGCTAGTGAAGCTTAGAAAGAAAAAAAAATGCACTCGCGATGAAATGTTCTCCGAGCTCATGCTGTCCTCCCACACTGACGGAGCACAGACGAATGCGTGGAGGCAAATAATGTCAGAGTGCAGGAAAGCACAAAATGACCAGGAGGAGAGGTGGCGGGCTGAAGAGAGTAAGTGGCGGGCTGAAGAGAGGGCTGAAGCTCAAATGTGGCGGCAGCGTGATGAGAGGAGGCAGGATTCAATGCTGAGGCTGCTGGAGGACCAAACCAGTATGCTCCAGTGTATGGTTGAGCTGCAGCAAAGGCAGCTGGAGCACAGACTGCCACTGCAGTCCCTCTGTAACCAACCGCCCTCCTCCCCAAGTTCCATAGCCTCCACACCCAGATGCCCAAGAACGCGGTGGGGGGGCCTCCAGCCAACCAGCCACTCCATCACAGAGGATTGCCCAAAAAAAAGAAGGCTGTCATTCAATAAATTTTAAAGTTGTAAACTTTTAAAGTGCTGTGTGGCATTTTCCTTCCCTCCTCCACCACCTCTCCTGGGCTACCTTGGTAGTCATCCCCCTATTTGTGTGATGAATGAATAAAGAATGCATGAATGTGAAGCAACAATGACTTTATTGCCTCTGCAAGCGGTGATTGAAGGGAGGAGAGGGAGGTGGTTAGCTTACAGGGAAGTAGAGTGAACCAAGGGGTGGGGGGTTTCATCAAGGAGAAACAAACAGAACTTTCACACCGTAGCCTGGCCAGTCATGAAACTGGTTTTCAAAGCTTCTCTGATGCGTACCGCGCCCTCCTGTGTTCTTCTAACCGCCCTGGTGTCTGGCTGCGCGTAACCAGCAGCCAGGCGATTTGCCTCAACCTCCCACCCCGCCATAAATGTCTCCCCCTTACTCTCACAGATATTGTGGAGCACACAGCAAGCAGTAATAACAGTGGGAATATTGGTATCGCTGAGGTCTAAGCAAGTCAGTAAACTGCGCCAGCGCGCCTTTAAACATCCAAATGCACATTCTACCACCATTCTGCACTTGCTCAGCCTGTAGTTGAACAGCTCCTGACTACTGTCCAGACTGCCTGTGTACGGCTTCATGAGCCATGGCATTAAGGGGTAGGCTGGGTCCCCAAGGATACATATAGGCATTTCAACATCCCCAACAGTTATTTTCTGGTCTGGGAATAAAGTCCCTTCCTGCAGCTTTTGAAACAGACCAGAGTTCCTGAAGATGCGAGCGTCATGCACCTTTCCCGGCCATCCCACGTTGATGTTGGTGAAACGTCCCTTGTGATCCACCAGAGCTTGCAGCACTATCGAAAAGTACCCCTTGCGGTTTATGTACTCGGCGGCTTGGTGCTCCGGTGCCAAGATAGGGATATGGGTTCCGTCTATGGCCCCACCACAGTTAGGGAATCCCATTGCAGCAAAGCCATCCACTATGACCTGCACATTTCCCAGGGTCACTACCCTTGATATCAGCAGATCTTTGATTGCGTGGGCTACTTGCATCACAGCAGCCCCCACAGTAGATTTGCCCACTCCAAATTGATTCCCAACTGACCGGTAGCTGTCTGGCGTTGCAAGCTTCCACAGGGCTATCGCCACTCACTTCTCAACTGTGAGGGCTGCTCTCATCTTGGTATTCATGCGCCTCAGGGCAGGGGAAAGCAAGTCACAAAGTTCCATGAAAGTGCCCTTACGCATGCAAAAGTTTCGCAGCCACTGGGAATCGTCCCAGACCTGCAACACTATGCGGTCCCACCAGTCTGTGCTTTTTTCCCGAGCCCAGAATCGGCGTTCCACAGCATGAACCTGCCCCATTAGCACCATGATGCATGCATTGGCAGGACCCATGCTTTCAGAGAAATCTGTGTCCATGTCCTGATCACTCGCGTGACCGCGCTGACGTCGCCTCCTTGCCCAGTATCGCTTTGCCAGGTTCCGGTGCTGCATATACTGCTGGATAATGCGTGTAGTGTTTAATGTGCTCCTAATTGCCAAAGTGAACTGAGCAGCCTCCCTGCTTGCCTTGGTATGGCGTCCGCACAGAAAAAAGGCGTGGAACGATTGTCTGCCGTTGCTCTGACGGAGGGAAGGGCGACTGACAACACGGCTTACAGGGTTGGCTTCAGGGAGCTAAAATCAACAAAGGGGGTGTCTTTACATCAAGGAGTATTTCAGGCAGGACTTCACGGAGGGTTCCAATAAGAAATGGTGCACCTAAGTTATCGTTCTTATTGGAACAAGGAGGTTAGCCTGGCCTCTGATTGATACATGGCTAGATTTGCCTCACTGCACCTTCTCTGTGAGTGACTGCAGTGTGACCTAGAGGAATGAGTCCCCTAGACAGGGGAGGGGGGGAAGCAAATGAGTACAAAACAAATCTGGTCTATTTCTTGTTTTGATCCACTCCATCTATCTTTTACATCTTTGGCTGGCAGCAGACGGTGCAGAAGGACTGCATGCCATCCACATCTCATGGCTGCTCGGCAGAAGATGGTACAGTACGACTGCTAGCCATCCTCATCTCTTGCCTGCCTGGCAGAAGATGGTACAATACGACTGCTAGCAATCCTAATCTCTTGCCTGCCTGGCAGAAGATGGTACAGTACGACTGCTAGCAATCCGTATCGCCTGCCTGCTCACCATAAGACGGTTCAATAGGACTGACTGCAGGACTAAAGAGAATGACCTGGTCAAGTCACTCCAAATTTAGTCCCTGCGCCTATGTCTGCCCAGGCGCTCCCAGCCGATGTGGCCAGGAGCACCTCGGACACGACGAGGATGACTACCAGTCATACTGCACCGTCTGCTGCCAGAAGGCAATGGGTTGCTGCTACCGTGTAGCAAAGCCGTACCGCGTCTGCCAGCACCCAGGAGACATAGGGTGACGGTTACCTGAGCGGGCTCCATGCTTGCCGTGGTATGGCGTCTGCACAGGTAACTCAGGAAAAAAGGCGCGAAACGATTGTCTGCCCTTGCTTTCACGGAGGGAGGGAGGGAACGGGGGCCTGACGATACGTACCCAGAACCACCCGCGACAATGTTTTAGCCCCATCAGAGTGCTCCATTGTGACTGCTCTGGACAGCACTCTCAGATGACCGATTGTGTGCCGTTGCTCTGACGCAGGGAGGGGCGACTGAGGACAAGGCTTACAGGGTTGGCTTCAGGGAGCTAAAATCAACAAAGGGGGTGTCTTTACATCAAGGAGTATTTCAGGCAGGACTTCAGGGAGGGTTCCAATAAGAAATGGTGCACCTAAGTTATCGTTCTTATTGGAACAAGAAGGTTAGCCTGGCCTCTGATTGATACATGGCTAGATTTACCTCACTGCACCTTCTCTGTGAGTGACTGCAGTGTGACCTAGAGGAATGAGTCCCCTAGACAGGGGAGGGGGGGAAGCAAATGAGTACAAAACAAATCTGGTCTATTTCTTGTTTTGATCCACTCCATCTATCTTTTACATCTTTGGCTGGCAGCAGACGGTGCAGAAGGACTGCATGCCATCCACATCTCATGGCTGCTCGGCAGAAGATGGTACAGTACGACTGCTAGCCATCCTCATCTCTTGCCTGCCTGGTAGAAGATGGTACAATACGACTGCTAGCAATCCTCATCTCTTGCCTGCCTGGCAGAAGATGGTACAGTACGACTGCTAGCAATCCGTATCGCCTGCCTGCTCACCATAAGACGGTTCAATAGGACTGACTGCAGGACTAAAGAGAATGACCTGGTCAAGTCACTCTAAATTAAGTCCCTGCGCCCATGTCTGTCCAGGCGCTCCCAGCCGACGTGGCCAGGAGCACCTCGGACATGACGATGACGGCTACCAGTCGTACTGTACCGTCTGCTGCCACAAGACAAGGGGTTGCTGCTACTGTGTAGCAATGCCGTACCGCGTCTGCCAGCACCCAGGAGACATAGGGTGACGGCTACCTGAGTGGGCTCCATGCTTGCCGTGGTATGGCGTCTGCACAGGTAACTCAGGAAAAAAGGCGCGAAACGATTGTCTGCCCTTGCTTTCACGGAGGGAGGGAGGGAACGGGGGCCTGACGATATGTACCCAGGACCACCCGCGACAATGTTTTAGCCCCATCAGGCATTGGGATCTCAACCGAGAATTCCAATGGGCAGCGGAGACTGCGGGAACTGTGGGATAGCTACCCACAGTGCAACGCTCCGGAAGTCGACTCTAGCCTCGGTACTGTGGAAGCACTCCGCCGAGTTAATGCACTTAGAGCATTTTCTGTGGGGACACACACACTCGAATATATAAAACCGATTTCTAAAAAACCGACTTCTATAAATTCAACCTTATTCCGTAGTGTAGACATACCCTATATATTTGGCACCTGGGTATTACTGTGTCCCATTGCTTATCATTGTTCCCAGTTTCTGTGATGCCTACTATATCAATATTTTCATTTAATACTAGGTAGTCAGGTTCACACATCTTAGTATTTAGACATCTAGTATTGGTATACAAGTACTTATAACATTTGTGAATATTTAGTTATCTGCCTTCATCTGATGTCAGTGAATGGGACTCTTTCCTTTGACTATTTCTCTTCAGTTCCTACCTTTATCAGTTTCTAGCCTTTCCTCTTTACTAGGATATAGAGTATCCCCTCTAACAAATCCTCCCCTAAAGGATGTCTCTGTCCAAACCTTGTCCTCCTTCACAACTGTCAGCTTTTCCCTAGCTCTTTTCATTCAAAAACTCCTCTATAACCTTTTTAATTTTACATGCCAGCAATCTGGTTCCTTTTGGTTTAGGTGGAGCCCATCCTTCCTCTCCTCCTGTCCCAAATAGTTCCTAATAAACTTAAATCCCTCCCAACACCGATTGTTGACCCGCATGTGGAACTGGAAGCATTTCAGAGAATGGTACCATAGAGGTCCTAGACTTTGTATGTGTAGGTAGCAGGGCTGCTACTAATAGGTCAAGCTCTTGTACCAGGTAAGAAGTGGCTACAGAGCTTCTTTCCTAGAGAAATACAGCAGAGAGGTTTCTTCCATAAGAGCCTTTAATGCACTGCAGGCTATAGTTATTACCAACTCAGGTATTTTATACATGGGGTCATCTAGTGGCTGAACAGTATAATACAGTATGGTATTCCATTACAGGGCAGTTTCCCTATAAAAAAACTGTATACAGATTAAGGGAATTAGGGATATTGTTAAAACGAAAGCCTTACTTAATACTGTATATTTCATAGGCTTTAATTGTTTGTTTCTTTATTGAAAGGTAAATGGTAACTTGCTTAGGCCCATGGCAGGCAGAAGTCTCCATACTTGTAACCACAAACAATGTTTAACTTTTGAATGTTGCATAGTGACAGGATCATGTTCACAACTTTTACTCTCTGGGCTCATTTCTTCTATTGAAATTAACACAACACCTCTCCAATTGTGCATGTGATTAAAACAGGTTGTGCTTTTAGTCAACATCAAGATTTACAAGCCTCCATTTTCTTTTAACAAGTGTTTTCTGCATGTATTTTAAAAACAACTCTTTTGAATTTCTAGCTTTTGCCCCCCAGGCTTCTAGCTATAGTAGTTTATCATTTCTAGGGGTGGTCCTACTTACTGAGGACTCCTGGGTCATATACTAAATCCCATTGTTTTCCCTGTCTAAGCAAGGTGATGGGCCTTCCTGTGGACGGGTGGGGATGAATCATGGGTTGGAAGAAGTTAGACTAGCTCCCTTATGTTTTATATCATTATTTCCAGGACATTGTCACTTCCTGTGAAATCATAACTAGAGCTGGAAGAAATTTTTCAAGCTAATATTTTACTTGCCAAAAAAAAAGCAGTTTTGGGTCAGCAAAAACTATTTGTGTCAAGTTCATAGAATAGTTTTGACCAAAAAGTTTTGAAACGTTTTATTACCAAATTTCTTAACTCTCTGTCATGGGGCAGCTGCTCTATGGGGAGCTAGGGCTCAGCCTGCCTTATCAAGGTCCCACCGAGGGTAATTGACTGTCCCAGGTTCCTAACTAGTAAACAAGCACCTGGACTTATAAAGGTTACCCAAGTTCAGTTAGAGGGGAACTCCCAAGGGAGACAGGAAGCTCCTGTGGAGAAGCACTCCCAGGAGAAGTCTGAGGCCAGAGGGCTGAGCAAGGGTGAGCTTGCTGGGGAATCTACTCCAATGGGGGACCTGTAAGAGGTACTCCTAGAGAGAAGAGCCTCCTAGATGGAGGTCTGCAGTCTGCAGGCATCCAAGAGGCCCTGGTCTCAGACAGGGGTCTCTCAGACACTGGCCAGATGCCTGGCAAGGATCACCCACCACCCACCCCTGGAGAAGAATCACCTCCCTGGGCCCCTGAGTCCAAAGAAGGATCTGACTCTGGTAAGGGCATGAGGCCTAACACCAGGGACAGAGATTGGAACTGAGAGAATGCCTGGGGAAAATCCTGGATAGAGGGGAACACTGGACTCAGGTGGAGACAGATGGACTAAGAATGACCTAGTCATCCAGCTGAAATATTGGGGTGAAAGTTCTATTTATGGTCTGCATTGGTTCTTCTGTTACTAAATGAGACCCTTCACAGGGGGTGTTCTATAGCATCTAATGGTCTATGGGGACATGTTGAGATGCTGGGTGAGGAGAAAAAGTCAAGTAAGGACTCACCTTCAATACCATGCTCTCCCAATCTCTTTTTTGATGTTTAGTAGGGGCAACTTATTACTACCCATATGTCATCTGCTCCTTTCAGTGTCAACCTCTTCCTGCTGTGTGGTGCCACTACCCCTTGTATCTCCACTGCTCATCCTCAAGAGTTGGTTGCTCCTCTCGGCACATCTGTCACTCTCTCCACCTATACTCCCCTGCATCAGCTGCTCACTTGCTCCCTCTGCAACTCAACATCTTTAAACAGAAAGCTGCTCTCACATGGTACTGACTTTGGGACACTACCAAATGTAGTTGGAAGATTTGAACTACCAATCAAGGGGAAAAGGGGTCTGCATTCCTATTGCCAAGCCCCTGAACAGAGCTCTCTTGTGAGTTTTTAATTATCCCCTAATTTCACGCAGTCCCAGGGCCACCCTTGCATGTTTTTAAAGCCCAATGACATTTCCGGGAACATAACTGCCAGAGGAATAAGAGACAATGTGGGTGAGATAATATCTTCTGTCCAATAAAAGTTATAACCTTATTACCAACAGGTTGCTCCAATAAAAGATCTTGCCTCACCCACCTTGTCTCCCTAATATCCTGGGACCGACATGGCTATATTTACACTGCGTACAACAATGGAAATAAGAGTCAAGAGACATAAAGAAAGGTTTGAGATATCCCAGAATATGTATCCTGCTTTAAATTCACACCCTATCTTATTTCAAAGTAACTTTCATGTGTGGACAAGTTCTAAACTTCAGAATCTGACATCCTGTCATGGTAAATGGCTGCAGTCAACCATCTTGCATTAGTAATGGGACCCAACTCTTATACACATTGAGAGCCCACTGGCTAATGAAATAATGATGCTCCACTGTATTTGAATGCCACCTGGCACAAAGCTGGCATCTTTCTGCTGGTCTACTGTATTTTAGAGCTACAACTTATTCTATCATTATAGCTGTAAAACATCTGGAGTTAAAATTCCGCATGTGTCTGAGTTTCTAATTTTACAGACAGATTCTTGTGTCCAGACACCCTTTCATTAGCTATGGAGTTAATCTTTATTCCCTTCTAATCACAGTTGGTGTACCTCCTGTTTCAACAAAGGAGGCAGATGGTTGTGCTGAGTCTTTCTTTCAAGCACCCTTCACCTAATGTGATGATCTTTGGTGTTTACATGAAGCCAGAATGGGATGCTCTTCTTTACCAGCTCAAATCTTTTACCTGGACTTCCCCATTCTCAAGAGTGACTCTCAACAGTTAACCCCATGGTGAGGTTACAGGGCAGCAATGTCATCATAAGACAATGTCATAAAGTTGCCAACTTTCTAATTGCACACAACCAAACACCCTTGTCCTGCCCCTTCTTCGAGGTCCCACCCTGCTCACTCCATCCCCCCTCCCTCTGTCACTCCTGCTCCCCCACCCTCACTCACTTGCTCATTTGCATCAGACTGGGGAGGGTCCTTTTCGACTGCATGTTCCAGTTGAAAACCAGACACAGCGACAAAGAAGGGGAGAGAAGGGGCGGGGGAGGGAGTGAGGTGGGAAGGAGAAAGAGTCTTAAGTTGAAGGCTGGGCAGAAAGAGGTGTTCTGAGCCTGGGGTGTTTTAAAACTAAGGAGGAAAGAGGCTTTTGAGTTTGATAAGGCTGAATGTGAGGGTTGACTGAGGGAGGCAAGGGTCTGGTAGGAAATGGATGCTGAGGATGTAGGATTGGAGGGAGCAGAGGCAACTTGTGGGGGGGGGGGGGGGAGGGAAGACCTGAGCTGGGACTGGAATCATTTGGGATGACTGTAGGTGGATGAAGATTAGTGTGGATGAATTTGTGATGTATTGGGAGAATTGGCATGATAATAGCTAGAATGGAGGGGGAAGAGGTTGGGAGAAGGAGGGAAAAGTGAAAGGATCACAGGGATAAATGCTGGTTTCTTCCCTTTATAGTAAAGTATCCCAGCTTTCCATTCTGAAAGGGGGAGTGTGGTAAGAATGTGTGACCTTGGCAGGCCTCCTGCCAGCTTTTGCCAAGGCTACAGGGCAGGTATTAGCTAAGTACTGTCAAGCTCATAGCTGGAGACCAGACCAGTTCACTTATTCATTAAAACAATAGGATTTAGCTCAAAATAGGTATTTGTCTTATAGCAATGTATTTAGTGTTTAAACTCTACAGAATGTTACTGCATGCATTTGCAACGTCTGTATTCCATGCTATAAGGAAATATGTAAGTTTTGCTTTATAACTTTGAAAATATTTGCTGTGAACTCAGATGGGAAGATCGTTTCATTTCCTTCATTCAGCCTCCAAGTCCATAGGAAGAGCTTCCTTGCACATAGTATTTCCAAGGTGCAGTAGGGCCATTAACCAATCCTTTGTTTTGAGATGTTCCTTAATAGCCCATCTTATTTTGATAGTTCTTCCAGACAGGCAGGCAGTGGGTAGGGGGGGGGGGGGGAAGTCACAGGAAAGTTTTCCATCTCTTTGCTGTTTGAACTCTCATAGGGCCAGAGACACTAAACTGAAGCCAGATATTCCCTGGGGTTACCCTGAAAGACATTTTGAATCGTCAGATCACTCCAGTTCTGTCACCCTTAGGATTTAGATTGCAACTCATTTATGGGTATGTTTGCTTGTTTTAAGCTGTAAATAATGCTTTTATTTATTTTTCCTATTTAATAAACCTTAGTTTATTACAGGATTGGCTACACGCATTGCCTTTGGTGTAAAATCTAGTTACCAATTGATCTGGGATAAGTGACTGGTCTCTTGGGACTGGAAACAAACTGAATATTTTATGATTTTTGGTGTAAGTGACTAAGTCCAGCTTGTCTGGGTGGCAAGATAGACTGGAGAGTCTAAGGGGACTGTCTGTAGCGCCATGGTAAGACTGTTAGTGATCCAGGAGTTCACATTTGTTACTGACTTGGTGAAGTCTAATTGTAGACTTGTCTGCCCTGTTTTTGACAGTCTGCCCTGAGGTAGGTACTGACAGTTGTGAGCCACTCCAGACAGTATGACAGTGAACACACAGCATTTTTCTTCCTACTTTGCCAGCTTCCTTGGTCCCTCACCAAAACCCTTCTTCTCCCATGTTCCTTATTTTACACTGAAAAGCTAGCCAATCCCCAAAAGGTGGGGAGGGGGACAGATGACACTCATTGATTCTTCCTCTACGAAGAGGAAACTGAATAAATGTCTCCCATATCCTAGGCTTTTCCCCTAACTAGTAAACGGCCTCTCAGATTTTACTCTCCCCAAGGACAGAGAACTCTAAGATGAATTGATTCAGAATAACTCTGTTCAAGCGAATAAAGTTTCTCCATTTCTGATATACACTGATCAGCATCTGGCCAGCTTGATTTTTCATGTCATGATGGCAGAATTCCAATTAATTTATCTATAATGTAAAAAGAAATTAAGTTTGTTAGGCCTTTAAATTAACATACTTCCAGAGAAAAAATGCATAAGTACTAATGGTAAGCTACAAGCCCCAGTCTTTCTAGTGTAGACAGCCCCTATTGTGTTTTGATAAACTTTGTTCAAGTTGAAGAAGTTATCTTCGTGTTACACTGAGAAATGGTTGTCTGATATTTTGCAAAATCTCCCCCCTCAGTTTAACAAATATGGAAAAATATTTAAGAGAAGACTCAGAAAACTAATTAAACAAGGTTCTCATTACTTTAGAAAGCATCCATAGAGGAAATGCAGCAAAGGATTTGCAAAGCTGCAAAAGGCATTGCTCTCTAAATTGGCAGACCCAAGAGATCTTCAAGAAAATCAGTTCCTAATTTTGTGAATCCTGAGGCCTACCTGTTTATGTTGCTCTGTGGGCCCCCATGCAAACTGGCATCATAACTCTAGCCTATGTTGGTATTGGATACCCATCAGGTGCTCTGGGGGGGATCTCTGGGAGTTAATGTTTTCAGCAACATTACCTTCACAATGGATTTCTAGTCAGAAACTGGCAATGTCCTGAAGGGAGCCTGCTGCAGAGAATGACTATTCCTTGGCTTCAACATTTTCCACTCACCCAGAACTCTGTGGAGTTTGGGTAGCACAGACTAAGCTAGGATTATGACAAAGCTGACCAACAAATTTGGGGGAAATATGCAAGGGCCCACTGAAAGATAAAAGTATAGATGCATTCCTGGACCTTCATTTTGGAATGTGGCTCTGTGGAGGGCCAGAGGTTCGGCTGAGAGTCACAACTTGGGCTGAAAATTTGCAGGATGTCCTTTCCCTGTGAGCTGTAGTTTTTCCAAGCATGTGTACAAAGGCACCACCTAGCTAGATTCCCCCTTATGGCTCCAATTTCTACATAGTTTTGAGAACTAATTGTAGAACAAACTCCAAATGCACAAACCCTCAACTTCCCCACCCAAACAGCCTCCCTTTTCTCACTAGGGGTTTTACAGACCCTAAAATAATCTGCATGAGGGGATATAGTTGGATAACCTAAAGAATAAAAATCACTTTTGCTAACTGACAGTTTGATGTGATAAAATAGCAGTGGACATGTGCAACTGTCTTGGTTTTTTTAAGTTTAATTTTTGTCAGTTAATGATGCTCCCAAGAGGGGCTGCTGCTGATTATTCAATCTTAGTGAATAGGAGAAAACCCTCTTCAATTAGCTACACAAGCCTTTTTCCAAATGGTTTCCTTTTCAAAGGTGTGTATTCTCTTGCAGTTCATTGTTCATTTTAATTCATCCTGCTCAACCAATATTACAATGGTAGAATAAATAAAAAAGTATTTCAGAAATCTTGTAATGTGAAAAATGGCAAACCCACTCTCTAAAGACAGAGACATACCAAAACTCACTTTTCAAAAGGAAGCTAGATTATGACAGATGGATTCCAGCACTTTCTGGTCTTTGGAAAACCTGATGTTGTCTTGAGAAAGATGACTCAATCCTTGTAGCTCTAATCCTGTGTTACACTCGTGACCATCAAGGGAGAGGGATAGATAGTATAAAAAAACCTAGCTTTAATATCTTGCTTCCCAGCATTATAATCCACGTGGAAAACTTATTTGCATATAATTTATAACTATTTAACATTTCTAATGAGCAGAGCCAGTATTTTTTATTCTAAAAGTTAAAAGTGAGCCCCCTATAGTTTTTCTGGTTAAATAGTATTTTTAAAACTCATCCCATATCTCTGTGGTATATCCATTTATAGCATGAGATCATTACAGCTGTAAACTGTCAACGTCTTCACAGAAGGATGGTGTGATCAGGTCCTAGTGGGGGCCAGCTGTGGTCACTCAATTAGGGTAAACTGCAAAGAATGGGGAAGCCAAACCCCCCAAAGCTGGTGGATATTCCAATATTTAAGATTCACCAAACCAGCATAAAACGGCTTCTTTATTACCTTAGTGGTTACTCAGAACTCCAAACAGTTTCCTTAAAGTGATCCAGCCTCAGGCCTCCATCCAGGTACCCAAGTCAAATATGATGAAAATTGTTAATCTTATTTCATCATATAAAAGAAAAGGTTCTATCAATCCCAAAGGATCGGACACATTACCTCCCAGGTTAACGAATGTTTCAGATCTTACCCAAATACATGCTACAGCCAACTCCTATTAACTAAACTAAAATGTATTCAAAAACGAGAGAATGGTTAAAAGATCAATATACATACAGACATGAGTTCAGTTCATTGAGGTTCAGATTCATGGCAGAGATTGTGAACTTTGTATTTGCTAAGAGTTCCTTTAGAATTCAGTTCATAGGTCATAGCTCCGGGGCTGGAGCACCCATGGGGAAAAATTGGTGGGTGCTCTGCACCCACCAGCAGCTCCCCGCCCCAGCTCACCTCCACCTCCGCTCTCCCCCCTCTGCTGAGTGTGCTGCATGCCCGCTTTTCCCCCCTAGCTCCCAGCTGTTTTGCGCAGCAAGCGCTGGGAAGGAGGGGGGAGGAGGGGGAAACAGTGCGCTAGGGGACGAGGTGGGGCCAGGGTGGAGTCGGGGTGCAAGCACCCACTGGCGCCAGGAAAAGTTAGCGCCTATGGGTGATAGTCCAAATGTCCCAATCTCATATTCAAGGCGTACCAGCATAACTGGGACCTCAGTCTTGCGACAAACTTCCCCTGATGAAGTCTAAGCAGATCTGAGATGACAGAATCAGGACCCAAGGATCTTTTATACAATTTCTTGTCCTCTTTGACAAGTTGGAATTTCCTCAGGGAACAAAAGGTAATTTAGGATGACCTTGAAAGAGGTCCATCACTGGTACTTATGTTAATTCATATAGCTAAAGGCCATTTGATTTTTCCTCCACCATTAACAGTACATTTCAAAGAGAGATGAATACCGAGATATCCCATGTTCACAATTCATTTAAATGATATCAGAATACAGCATAGACGGGGACTGTTTACTACATTGTTGACCCTACTCATACATATGTAAATACACAAAAATACAAACATGATCTCCCCACATGTCTTTTGAGGGTTATTTTGCAGGATGTTTAACCCTTTCTAGCCATGTGTCACAGATGGTCTGTAGCTAAGTTGTGAAACTAGAATTGGGCTGCACTGGTCAGGCCAGCAGAAACTCACTACTGGATACCAATGAGGCTCTTGCCCTCTTGCATTGGGGTGCTGTTAGTATCATAGAATACTACTTTATTTTTATTTTAAATATTTTGGAGATCTTCAGATATTATGAAGATGGGAGCCACATAAGTACCTCACTGGAACAGGATCTTCCAGACACTAAAACTCTACATAAACTTGCACTGAAACCGGGTTATCAAGAACTGTTTAAATACAATCTGTACTTTGATTTCTGCTGGGGTTGCTGATTATCTGCTATGTGGCAATCTAAATCTCTCTCTCCCCCCTCATAGGTTTTCTTGGTTTGTTTTCTCTGAAGCAATGCTACTTGTATGGCCAGGATAGCTTGTACCTATAATCCATCTAAAACTCTTCAGGCTCTCCCTAAAACCACATTGTTTATGCAAATTTCCTTGCCATAAGTATTGGCGAGGGACCTGTAGATCCCCTGCCTTCACCTACCTGCTCAGTTACTACTATGCTTCCACCTTTCTTATCACTCTTCGACGGTACGTTAAGCTATTCTGGCTATACAAGTAGCACTACCTCAGAGAAAACCAAGAAAACACTGAAATTTTTCTAAAGCCATCCTTGAAATAAATTCCTTGACCCATAGAATATTAGGGTCTGAAAAGACCTCAGGAGGGAGGTCATCTAGTCCAATCCCCTGCTCAAAACAGGGTCAACACCAACTAAATTATCCCAGCCAGGGCTTTGTCAAGCAGGGCCTTAAAAACCTCTAAGGCTAGAGATTCCACCACCGCCCTAGGTAACCCATTCCAGTGCTTCACCACCCTCCTAGTGAAATAGTGTTTCCTAATATCCAATCTAGACCTCCCCCACTGCAACTTGAGCCCATTGCTTCTTGTTCTGTCACCTGCCACCACTGAGAACAGTCTAGCGCCATCCTTTTTGGCACCTCCCTTCAGGTAGTTGAAGGCTGCTATCAAATCTCTCCTCACTCTTCTCTTCTGCGGAATAAATAACCCCAGTTCCCTCAGCCTCTCCTCATAAGTCATGTGTCCCAGTCCCCTAATCATTTTCATTGCCCTCTGCTAGGCTTGCTCCAATTTGTCCACATCCCTTCTGTAGCAGGGGGACCAAACTGGACACAATACTCCAGATGTGGCCTCACCAGTGCCGAATAGAGGGGAATGATCACCTCTCTCGATCTGCTGGAAATGCTCCTACTAATGCAGCCCAATATGCAGTTGGCCTTCTTAGCAAGAAGGGCACATTGCTGACTCATATCCAGCTTCTCATCCACTGTAATCCCCAGGTCCATTTCTGCAGAACTGCTGCTTAGCCAGTTGGTCCCCAGCCTGTAGCGCTGCATGGGATTCTTCCTTTCTAAGTGCAGGCTCTGCACTTGTCCTTGAACCTCAAATTTCTTTTGGCTCAATCCTCCAATTTGTTGAGGTCACTCTGGACCCTATCCCTACCTTCCAGCATATCTACCTCTCCCCCTAGCTTAGGGTCATCTGCAAACTTGCTGAGGGTGCAATTAATTCCATCTTCCAGATAATTAAAGATGTTGAACAAAACCAGCCCCAGGACCAACTCCTGGGGCACTCCACTTGATATACCGGCTGCCAACTAGACATCGAGCTGTTGATCACTATGCATTGAGCGTGACAATCTAGCCAGCTTTCTATCCACTTTATAGTCCATTCATCCAATCCATACTTCTTTAACTTGCTGGCAAGAATACTGTAAACTTGATCAGAAAAGGCAATATATAGGAGAGAGAGGGGGGACAAACACAAACAGGTTTTATTGGTGCAGAAATCAAAGTACAGATTATTTAAATAGGTCTTGATAACTGGTTTCAGTAGAAGTTTACACAGAGTTTTAGTGCCTGGAAGATCCTGTTGCAAGGTACTTATATGGCTCCCATTTTCATATGATATATCTGGGCATCTCCAAAGTATTTAAAATAGATATAAAGTAGCATTCTGTGATTCTAACAGCATGCCAATGCAAGAGGGCAAGGGACTCACTGGTACCGAGTAGTGAGTTTCCACTGGCCTGACAAATTCAGCCTACACCAATTCTAGTCTCATACTTTCACTAGAAGCCATCATTCTGTGAAGACATCAACAGTTAAAAGTTGTTTAATGATCTCATACTATAAATGGATGTTGTGACGTCAGACATAAGCTGGGACCATATAGATCATTGTTGCCAATGTCCTGTAGTGGCACCAAATCTTGCCTAAAGGGGGTCAAACAAGGTGTCTAAGACAAGCTTATGGTTTGCTGGTTATGATTATGCTGTCTAGATGTGTGTATCATTTTTGTAATTAGAGTTATGAATATTGGCTCTATACGGTCTGTATTTCAAACTTATGCTATGCTTCTTGGTGACACCCCAGACAAGTTGGTGTCAGCTCTGCCTAGCCTGCTTGATGGCCCATTAAGGACCATCACCTATACAGTTGACCCACTGAGAGAAGGCAGACATGCCTTGTGACTCAGCAAGGTATGCAGGGACATACCTATGGATAGAACGCTGAGGTTTTTCCAGGCCATGTGGTGCACTGCTTGTCTTTGGAACAAAGAAAGACCACATGGCATGAGAATATAAAAAGCTGCTGCAGCTCCTCCATCTTGTCTTCAATCCTGCTTCTTACCTCTGGAGGAACTTTGCTACACTGAAGCTTTGAACCAAGGACTGAAAAACCCATCCCAGCTGTGGATGTACTCCAGAGATTTGATTTGGACCTGCAGTTTATTCTATCACTGCTGCAAGCCTGAACCAAGAACTTTGCCATTACTAAATGGAATCAATTACATACAACCAATTCTAGCTCTCAATCTTTTCCTTTTATGAATAAACCTTTAGATTCTAAAGGATTGGCAACAGCGTGATTTGTGGGTAAGATCTGATTTGTATATTGACCTGGGTCTGGGGCTTGGTCCTTTGGGATCGACAGAATCTGTTTTCATAACCATTTGTCCCCATAATGAGTGGCACTGGTGGCGATACTGGGAAACTGGGGTGTCTAAGGGAATTGCTTGCGTGACTTGTGGTTAGCCAGTGGGGTAAAACCAAAGTCTTCTGTTTGGCTGGTTTGGTTTGCCTTGGTGTGCACAGAAACCCCAGCCTTGGGCTGTAACTGCCCTGCTTGAAGCAATTTGTCCTGAAGTGGCACACTCAGTTAGGTCCCGCCAGAGCCAGCATCGTTACAGATGTAATGCAGAGATTTGGGATAATGGCTCCTGATATCCAGGCATCCCAATTTTTTACAATGTGGTCAGCGTGTTGGGAAAATGCCACGTCTGGTTTCCACCTTCAGACTCTGAACCGCAGATGGGCATGCTCGGGGGTTAGCCCCATTCTAGTTCTGGCCTTTTGTTTAAAAGGTTTGTGCTCGTTCATGTGTTCTTTAGGCATTTCAGCTGCCATCTCTGCTAGAGGTCCACTGAGTTGTGGCCTCAGCTTCACCATATACCAGTTGTACCTAAGGCAGGCCCTTTCAAAATGTTTTAAGAAGGCCTCTGTATCATCACCTACCTTTTAGGTGGGGAATGGTACCTGGAGGACGACTGTTAGGGCTACCCGGTTGACCCAGTTTAGCCCTTTCCAGCTCCAATCTATTTTAAATACTTTGGAGATGCCCAGATATCATATATGAAGATGGGAGCCATATAAGTACCTCACAATAGGATTGTCCAGACACTAAAACTCTATGTAAACTTGTACTTTTTCCCCTCCAAGCTGAAAGCTGGGTTATAACAACGCTCACTGCTCAAGTTACACTTCACTCTGGAGCCAAGGGCCCTCGCCTATGGAGCATCCCTCTGCTGGGGATCAGGAAGAGCCCATATATTTTACATTTAAATAAAATGCTGGAACATCCTTGAAGGCCTGGCCCCAATAGAGGACAATGGGGGCAAACTTCAAATACACAATACATCCCATAGGGCTCATTTTCTATACAGCCATGAACAATTCTTTTCTTTAAGTAATGGTGTTACCCACCTATCTAAAGTACTATGGTGATGGTTGTTTTACTCATTGCTAGGGTAGATACATACTATGCAGCAGTGGGGCTAGGCACCAGACGCACAATTACCTAGTGCTTCTATTTTGTGAATCCGACTGGGGGGGGGGGGGGGGGGGAATGTGATCCTTTATGTTGGATCAAATTAAAGAAGTTCTGTATTAAAAATCACAAATGAGTTGGATTCCCCATAGTTTAAATTCCAGGGTATTACTAATTAAGAGGTCTCTTGGTTTTTGGTACTGTTTCCCTCCCTCTATGTGTGAGACTTGCAAGCTGCTAATTGTGTTAGTACATTCTAAGACAGAGTCTGTTCTCAAAGAAATTCACAGAGAGAGACTCAAAGCAATACTCTAACAACAGAAACAGCACCCAGAGACTCCCCACCCTTTTGTTGTATTAACAATTGTGATTAAAATAGAGATAGAGGATTTATGTGGATGGATGCTTGGTGTGGATAATAACTGAATGATCAGGGAGGTGCCAGCCTAAGAATCCAGTGTCCATCGGCTGAAGAAGGCGTCAAATGGAAATAACCAGAGGACCCCCGGAGGGCAGACTGGAATCCACCCAAAAGCCTCAAGAATGGGAGAGCCAAAGAACAAGATAACATCTTGGAGCACGGAGCCGTCAGGAATGTGCTATCTGCTGATTGATTCAGCAACAGCATGATGAAGCAATTCCCATAGACTGGCATAGGAAGAAATTCCTATAAAAATAGACTCTAAAAAGTGAGAACTTTGGGGTCTGATTCTGCAAACCAACTTCCAGGAGCATCAGATGAGCATCTGACAAGGCCCTGCTCCCTCCTCATGTCCAGGCCACCTGGCCAGTGGCTTGGCATGAGCAACTCTAAGGCTGGTAACTATGATAACAACCTTGCAGAACCTGTGTGTGTTTGTATGAATGAATGTGTGAATAAATAGAGATTGAATGGAATGTTATAGCTATAACTGCTTACTATGATTCTTTCTGTATTCACAATAAATGTGGTATTTTGCCTTTTTCCCTTTAATAGGATCCTGCTGGTTTTTATTGGTATAACATTTATTTGTGTTTATTTTCTTGTTTGGGGAAATCACAGCTTTCTATGCCAGTGAGCAAATAAGTCCGGTGATCTCAGGTTCCGGTCACATATGGAATAGACACATGCGTGTAGACAAATGACCTGATGTCTGCATGAATGTGTTCTGCTTCACCTCCTTCCCCCCACCCACTTCTTTTTGTTCTCCAGCATCTTGAGAGTGACAAACATACAAGCAATCCTGAACCATGTAGGTCATGACCTCAGACAGGTAGTGAATTGGTGAAAAAGGAGTATTTAAGAAATCATAGCACTACAGGAAAAGTTAAATTACACAGTTTTTGGAGAGAGTAGATAAAATCAGGGCTAATGAAACTCTGTCATTTAGACATACATGCATACCTGGTTGGATGGTCTCTACACTATGCTGTTTAAGATCCTCTATCAAGACTTTCCAGGACTTGGCCTTTATACCTGGGCAGAGGAAGAGTTCTGATCTTCAGTTGAAATAATCCTGGGAAATGTAGTTCCTCAAGGGACTACAATCATTTTAATTAGCTGAATTGCAGCATCAAGTCTGCTCTATTATCCTGAGCTACAATGTCTCAGAAGTACCCTACCATAAAAGGTCCCACATTCCTTCTGCCTTTGAAGAACATAATTAGGGCACTGACAAACATTTAGCATCTGATTTTCAAAAGGCTAGAATGGTGGGAGCTGGCAGGTATGGAGCACCTTTGAAAGTCTGGCCACTTCACAAAAGCACCCAAATGGGAACGGAGCTCTTGAAAATGTGGCAACAAGGGATCAATTCTGCTACAGCACACACTTTTAGTGTCTTAGAAGGAGTAAAGTTTCCCACTGAAATCAGGAGAGAGGAATGTGCCTTTTCTAGTTTGGAGTTTTTTTTATTGTTTCAAGGCAGCCCAATCTATGTAGAATAAAAACCAACCAACCAAATTTGGGCTAGGCCAGGCACTAAGTAAATTCAAATCTTAGCAGCACAATTATCTATATGACTTACAAGCAATACTTATCCCATCCAAAAAAGAAGTTTCAAGTAAGCAATCTTTGATTTCATTGCCTATGAAATTTCTTCCAAAAGACTTATGGCCAAAGGACAGTCAGTCATTTACTGTTTGCCAAAGGTGCTCTTATCAGCTGGATGTAGACGAGGGCTGAGATACAATGCTTGCCATGAGGCATAGAAAGAGGGAGAGGGGACAAGCAAAACTACAAAAATGTAGTCATTTCAGACATGCAGCAGTTAAAGTCATGCAAGAAAAAGCATTGTAACAGGGTTTACTCACCACTCTGCACTTCCTCATGGCCAGGCATGGCATGACAGTTGCTTGTAGGGGAGCAGCCCTTGTCAACAGTCACTCTGGGGCTGTGGTGGTTTCTTTCAGAAAACTCCTATCCCTCCAGCCAGGGTACAGTCTTTAGCCCGTTCCTTCCAGGGTCAGCTACCCAAACTAAAGTTCAAAACCCTCTTAACAGAAATCAAAAGCTTCCACCCTCTGCACAGCTCTTCTTTAACACAGTCACATTCAGCCTGCAGCCCCCTCATTGGGCTCACCTACCCTTGTACGCCACTTCCTTGGGGCTGGTAGGGAATCCAGTCCCAACCTCAATTCTGGGTTACAGCCCCAGGCCCTGTACTGCACAGCTAAGTCAAATCCTCCACCCATAGTGCAGTGTTCCCTGCACCATTACCTTCCTCACCTCTTTACTTACCTTCTAGGTCTCCCCATCTACTCCCTGGGTGCTCATTCAAGGCCCTGCAGGCACCTTTTGACTCTCTGCATTCTCTTTCCTCCAGCCCTTCCTCAGCTGGGCCCACTCAGTAGTTAAATCTGGAATCACCTAATTTCTCTCAGGTGGGGCCCATTCTGTAATCAGGGCTGGCTTAGTCAGGGGCTCTCTATTATTATCTCAGAGCTCTGGATGATCTCTTAGTGTTGATCTCTCTCTCTCTCTCTATATATATATATATGAATTTTATTGTCAGGCTCTGGCTCTGACCCTTTTACACCAATCACTGTGACTGACTTCTAGTTAGGATTATCTGTTTTCTTCTAATGATATTGGGCCAGCCAGTGGTGCCATGCTGCATTCCATGAGCTGAGGATCTGGCCCATTGTTCTCATGTTGGGCCAGATTCTGCCATTCTTATGTTGACTAGTACAATACCCTACAAGCAAGCCACATTGAAATCAGTGTTAGTAGAGTGAGGTATTCCTCAGTGTGAGTAGGAATGGCAGAATCTTGCCTATTACATCTAACTATTTTTTCTACACATAGCAATGTAAATTAAAGGCTGTTTTCTAAATACTACACTTGTAAAAGTAGATTTTCTCCCTGCCTAATGCAGCTGCCATCTTGTCCTTAAATGCAGCATGTTACAGTCACTATGCTTTCTCTGCCATGAAAAATTTCTGTTTGTTCAGTCTTTGGGCCCAATTTGGAGAAGTGCTGAGCACCCACTAGTTCAGTGGGAGTTCAGGGTGCTCAGTACCTTGCAGGAAGCGGTTAGTGCCTCTTAGGGTTAAGCCCTTTCTTTCATGTTTTTCCTTGACCTGAAATGAAAACAAATCTAGACTGAAGAGTATGTTTTACTCTGTGAGTATGAGCATGAAAAACATCGATCCTGTGGCTTGGAATCACCTTTGCCATAGCCTGCGGAGGTTCTTTACCTTATGCAAGATTTTGTGTTTAGGTAACAATGGTAGCACCTCTGTCTTGTCTATTTATGTCCTTCTGCTTGTGTGTCAGTCTGTGTTGTGATCCTGTGTGTCATATCACTGTGTAATGTATGAGTAAATGTAAGTGCAAAGAAGTATCTGACAGATGTTCAAGGAGCAGATTTATACCACACAGATTTATACAAGGGGAGAATTGATGCATTCTGACTTGTAGTTAGTATATGTTTTTGAAAATCAACATTTCAACATAGAAGATAGTTTCAACATTTTATTATTTTGCAAATGTCAGTTGAATATATGCTGCAATTATCTGTGCGTTTGACCATCACCAGCATGTACACAGTCAAGTAATTGAAAACAATCACCCCACTAGATATGAAATTGTTCTTTTGTGAAAGGAGTTGTGTTGAAGGGTTGTCACATTGTCAGAAGTTCAGATGAATATACGCCCAGGAAGCTTGTCTTTTAGCCAAAAAGCTCCCCAAAGTTGGAAAGCCCCTCAAGGGAAATTGGGATTAAAGGGGTTTATTTGAGGGCCCTTACTGGTTATCTAGCACAGTTTTGGATGAAGCTGTCCATAAAAGGAAAAGTACAGGCAAGCTTGACACAGACCAAGAGAGAGAGGAAAAGGAGGAGAAATGATGTGAGAAATATGCCGTGAATTTTGCAAATGTCAGTTGCATATATGCTGCAATTATCTGTATCTATATGATTTTATGAAAATAAGCTAATGATTGTGAGTATAATGTAACTGGAATATGCTTCATGCAAAAGGTCTCTTGTAAGGTATCATTACAAAGCTTATAATCTACTGAGTGTAGTCATCCTATTTGTATGTATGTATCATTCTTGTGTCTGAAACTACAAATCTGAAAAATAGCTCTGAGGATCTATTGTAGTTTTGCAAAGTGTGGGCCATTAATGGTGGTTTGGAATCTTGATGGCTCCCATCAACCAGGACAACTGACTGTGGATGGCTCTGTTTCTTTGCAGGCCTTCCTGTGAGTCAGGAAGGCTTGGGGTCTCACAGGACATGCGACCATGTCACCTGGTACTGAAATCCATCTTAAACCTGGTGCTTTTCGATTTAGAAGAAGGGGTGGGGACCCAGAGAGATAAAAGATTCCCACCTTGTGCCAAAGCTATATAAGGGGGTAGAACAGAACAAAGGGGGTTGCAATCATGAGAAATCCCATAGCTACCGCCTGAGCTGGAACAAGGGCTGAACCCGGGGAAGGGATTGTGCCCAGACTAGGAAGGTGTCCAGACTGTGACAGAAGCTTCTTGAAACATCTGAGGGTGAGGTTTTGTCTGTATTCAGTTTTCTTACTGTACTAGGCTTAGACTTGCGTGTTTTATTTTATTTTTCTTGGCAATTCACTTTGTTCTGTCTGTTATTACTTGGAACCACTTAAATCCTACTTTTTGTATTTAATAAAATCACTTTTTACTTATTAATTAACCCAGAGTATGTATTAATACCTGGGAGAGGGTGGGGGGCGGCAAACAGCGGTGCATACCTCTCTATCAGCATTATAGAGGGTGAACAATTTATGAGTTTACCTTGTATAAGCTTTATACAGTGTAAAACGGATTTATTTGGGGTTTGGACCCCCTGGGAGGTGGGCATCAGAATGTTGGAGACAGGAACACTTCTTAAGCTGTTTTCAGGTAAGCCTGCAATTTATGGGACGTAGTTCAGACCTGGGTCTGGGTTTGTAGCAGGCTAGCATGTCTGGCTCGAACCAGGCAGGGCACTGAAGTCCCAAACTGCCAGAGAAAACAAGCTCAGAGGTAAGCTCGGCACATCAGTTGGCAGTTCCCAAACCCAGGAGCTGTAGCTCACGAAAGCTTACGCTCAGATAAATTTGTTAGTTTCTAAGGTGCCACAAGTATGCCTTTTCTTTTTAACCCATCACGGGTACATCCTAGATGGGAAGCCCAAAACTGTAATCGAGGTGGGGGAGATCGGAGCCAAATGGGTGGAGGTAGCGGAGAAGAAAAAAGCTAGTAGCAGTCGGAGGGGATACCAGAAGGGGCAACCCGGGTCAACACCCCACCCTCAGGGTCAGCCCAAAGCCCCACCTTGCAAGGAGGAGACCTGCACACAGCCAGGGACACCTCCCAGATGCCCTCTCATCCCACCACCCTCCTCTCCAACCACCCACCTCGCCCCAGCCCACAGTCAGCTGGGCGATGCTTTAAATGTAATGAGCTGGGGCACGTGAAGGCCAGCTGCCCCAAGAGCACCAGCCGACTGCAACTCATCACCCCAGGGTCCCACCGAGAGTCTTCAGGCCCACATGCCTCACAAATACCCCCAGAGCAAAGGGAAACTGAGTGTGGATGGGAGGAAGATTACTGCATGGAGAGACACTGGAGCACAGGTGTCAGCTATCTACAGGTGTCCGCTCTGCGGCCATGAATCCCTGGTGGACCCCAAATTCATTGACCCAGAGGCTCAAGTGATGGTGCAACCCTTTAAGGCCAGCTCTTTTAACTTGCCTACAGCCAAGTTGCCTATCCAGTACAAGGGCTGGTCAGGAATATGGACGTTTGCAGTCTATGACGACTATCCCCTTCCCATGCTGCTGGGAGAAGGCTTAGCCAATCATGTGAGGCTAAGAGAAAGCGTGGGGATGCTCATCCATAGCCAGGCTAAACAGGCCTCCACACCTAACTCCATTTCTGAGCCTCCTACTAGGGCCTGGTCCATGTCCCCAGATACCACCAGGCCAGGGACCCAGCCAGACGTGGTGGAACCAGACCCCAGACCAGAGTCTATGACAGCGGTTGTAGATCCAGTTCCTGGGACCCAGCCAGAATCGGTCCAAGGATTGGAACGGGCGGAGCAGTCAGCACCAGAACCCGTGCTTACAACCCCACCAGAGTCCGGGGAGCCAGCACCAAGGGGTGCCACGGAGCCTGAACCTGCAGCAGCAGCTAACCCAGCACAAGGGGCTCAACCGGAGCCTGAAATACCACCTAGTGCACCAGCGGAGAGCAGTTCACAGTCAACGGAGACACCCCGTCACCTGCATCACTTCCAGGGGGACCAAGCCCAAGTCCACAACCCAATGAGGAACTCCTGTCTCCAGCATCAAGGGAGTAGTTCCACGCAGAGCAGGAAGTGGATGAGAGCCTCAAGGGAACTTGGACGGCGGCCCGGAGCAACCCACCACCTCTCAGCTCTTCTAATAGGTCTGGGTTTGTTGTAGAAGGAGGACTCTTACACAAGGAGACCCTTTCTGGTGGGCACAAGGAGGACTGCCATCCTCAGAGACAGTTGGTGCTTCCAACTAAGTATAGGGAAAAGCTCTTGAGCTTAGCCCACCATCACCCTAGTGGCCATGCTGGGGTGAATAGGACTAAAGACCATTTGGGGAAGTCATTCCACTGGGAGGGAATCGGCAAGGACATTTCTACCTATGTCTTGTATCGTGAGGTGTGCCAGAGGGTGGGACAGCCCAAGACCAGGTCATGGCCCCTCTTCAGCCACTCCCCATAATTGAGGTTCCATTTCAGCATACAGCTGTGGATATTCTGGGTCCTTTCTCTAAGAAAACACCCAGAGGAAAGCTGTACATACTGACTTTCATGGCCACAATGACCTGAGGTGGGAAACGACCTGAGGTGAGAGTTCCATTCAGAGATTCCAACACAGGCTCATCGGCAAGTTGGGCATCCTGAGACATGTTTGGTTGCAGTGATGGAAAATGGGACTCCCTGACCAGGAAGAAAGGACCTACAGTTTCCCAGGATGAACGTGAACAGATACCAATTATTTCATAAGAGACAAGCAGTTTGGCCTCAGTGCTAGCAGGAGAATCCATGTGGAATTGTGGGGTTTTCAAATATAGGACAAAGAAGTTTAGAAATTTAAATACCAACATTTGAAGAAGTACTAACTGAAATCAAGTAATATTATACACATGATTTATAATGAGATGCAGGGGAATTTTAAAAGCTGTTACTATTTGTTCTATCCGTGCACCGTGAAAATATTTTCAGTTCATTTTACGATATTTGTAACAGGATATTTATGTCAATCTATTATTTATGTATTTTTCCTCTTTATGTATTTATCATAGATATTTGTTACTTATCAATAAATAATTATTTGATAGAAAATGGCAACCTATAGCAATCATGATTTGAATTAAATACCTATTGAACCAAAAAGAAAAAAGGAGAATAAAAAAAGCCCTGTAATTGTTCAGCCTTAAAACCCCAATTCCAGAGAGTACTTATGCACGTGACTAACTTAAAGTTTGTGAGCCATCCCGCTGCTGTTCGTGCTCGAACTAGGAACATGCTTAAATACATTGACAAATCAGTGTCCCAGTTCACAGTAATTCCATATTAAAAATAATCGGTACAGAATGATAATTAGCCTTTCCATTCAAACAGACCACACACCACACCTGAACTCTGCCACCTTTTCCTATTCTACTTTTTACCAGATTACTTTTCCCCGCAAAAACTTGTCAATTTGGATGTTTAGTGTAGTAGATGGTTGTGTTGGAAGAGGCTAGATTGGTGCCGTTTCCCCCACTAAGCAAGATTGCATTAATACAATTGTAATCAATTGTAAGTTTGTAATTAGCCTGCCCAGACCCCATCAATCAGGTTGATGTGCATTCACATACCCTCTCCCCGCACCAAAATCAAATCAGGTTTGCATGTATCCAGCACCTACCCAGAATACATTTACTATCACTGCCTCCAATAGTAAGTCTGTGATCACATGCACTCTTATCAGGTTTGTGGTCCCACCCCCTCATCCCATTACCTCTGTGTGCCCCCAGGCTAAATTCATTCTTGGGTGTATACCACAAACAAAATTACATGTGAATAATAAGAGCAGGAATAGACCATTTTGTATTAGGATTATCAAAGTTTCTCTTTGTCACCTCTAAAATGCAGCTCCTCATTTGTTGGAATATGTCAGTCAGTTACTACACATGAAAAATACGGAATTCTTCTGAAAAAGTCTAACAACCCCAAACCTATTCAGCTGAAACTATTCCCCTTCATTCCATCACACCTTTAACATGCTGAACTGAGCTTCAGTTGAGCTCTTTGACAATATCACCAGTTTCATAAGGAGCAGCCATGTCAGTGGGGAATCCCAGCTCACATTTATTAGAAGAGAGGAAAAATTTGTAAATATCTCCCTCTGAGATTCTCCCACATCCTTCCACTCATGGGCAGGAGGAAGGAGGGGCGGGTTCATCTGACAACTTCCTCCTGGAAGTGGCTGTCGTTCCATCTGCAGACTCAGCAGATTCTACGGTTTTGGCTCTGATCAAAAAGCTCTCTCCAGACACAGAAACCTGCAGCATCTGTCTCAGCTCTGGTCCCATTAGATTCCCTGCCCCCGTCCTTTCATTGCCAAGTAGTATTTTCAGAACTACTATCCACTTACACAAAACTTGGGAGAGAGGTGAATCCTCACTAGATCTGATGCCACTTTAGATCACTTTAGATAAGCTATTACCAACAGGAGAGTGGAGTGGGGGGGGAGGGGAGAAGAAAACCTGGATTTGTGCTGGAAATGGCCCACCTTGATTATCATACACATTGTAAGGCCAGTGATCACTTTAGATAAGCTATTACCAACAGGAGAGTGGGTTGGGGGGGGAGGGGAGAAAACCTGGATTTGTGCTGGAAATGGCCCACCTTGGTTATCATACCCATTGTAAGGAGAGTGATCACTTTAGATAAGCTATTACCAGCAGGAGAGTGGGATGGGGGGAAAGAAAACCTTTTGTAGAGATAAACACCCATTTTTTCATGGTCTGCGTGTATAAAAACATCTTTTGTATTTTCCACAGTATGCATCCGATGAAGTGAGCTGTAGCTCACGAAAGCTTATGCTCAAATAAATTGGTTAGTCTCTAAGGTGCCACAAGTACTCCTTTTCTTTCTCCTTACAGTGTGTATGGTAACACCCATTGTTTCATGTTCTCTGTGTATATAAATCTCTGCACTGTATTTTCCACTGAATGCATCCGATGAAGTGAGCTGTAGCTCACGAAAGCTTATGCTCAGATAAATTTGTTAGTCTCTAAGGTGCCACAAGTCCTCCTTTTCTTTTTGCGAATACAGACTAACACGGCTACTACTCTGAAACCAGTTGATATTATGAAGTTGTTGTCATGAAATTTCCTAATCATAGGAAACCTCTTTCTCTGTGTATCCATCCTCTTGGAGAAAACCTACTGCAGGTCCTCACTAGGCTGAGGATAATAGGAAACACTTAACTTTAAAACTATGTTCTAAACACAACATACTTATGCTAAGTAGGAAAGCAGTTTGGCCAAGGTGGTGTTAAGAAGAATGGGGGTTAGGAGTGGAACCTACTGAAGGTTAACAAAGAAACAGATGACAAAACCAAAAGGTTCTAAAAGAAATCACTAGGGGAAGACCCACAGGACATTTGGGGAAGAGGAAGGAAGGGGATAAACTTGCAAAGGTCAGGTTATCTGAGCTGGGGGAGAAGGCTCTGTTTTTGTGCCTCTAAGTGATGCACTGCAACAGAAGGATGTTGGATGACCCCAAGTGACCCTGATCCAGGCCCATAGAAAGGCTTGGTGTGTTGAAGAAACTGAGATAGGGAATTTCGTGTAGGGTTTACAATTTTTCTTCCAATCTGTGTATTTTCTGCGTGATTAAGTAAATAGCACTAGTGTGTTAGAATCCTGTGCAAAGTGTCTGGGTGTTATTATCTACACCAGGGGTGGACAACCTGAGCCTGAGAAGGAGCCAGAATTTACCAATGTACATTGCCAAAGACAGAGCCACCGTAATACTCAGCAGGCCCCCCATCAGCTCCCGCCCCACTCCCAGCGCCTCCTACCAACCGGCAGCTCCGCCTCCCAGTCTGTCCCCGCACCTCCCGATCAGCTGTTTCATGGCATGCAGGAGGGTCTGGGGGGAGGTGGAGGAGCGAGGTCATGGCAGGCTCAGGGGATGGGGCGGGAAAGGGTGGAGTGGGAGCAGGGCCTGTGGCAGAGCCAGGGGTTGAGCAGTGAGAACCCCCCGGCAGATTGGAAAGTTGGCACTTGTAGCTCCAGCCCAGGAGTCAGTGCCTATACAAGGAGCCGCATATTAACTTCTGAAGAGCCACATGTGGCTCTGGAGCCACAGGCTGGCCACCCCGATCTACACTTACTCCATGGCCCCTGGAAGATGTAAACATCTATGGGTGTACTTCTGGGAGAGGACATGTTGAAGCACATTCTGAGCTTCAAAGACTTCCCAGTTGACATCTCGGACGAGCCCCCACTTGCAATGCCGACAGTCCCTAGTTGTCAGTGGGCAGGATTGAACCTTAGACATTTGAATCTTAGTGTACGAGCCTTGACTGTATGAGCTGAAAGCCACATGCCTCTTAAGCCAAGGTTGTAGCAGACTCCTCAATGTCTAGATCAGGGTCAGCAACCTATGGCACGTGTGCCAAAGGCAGCATGTGAGCTGATTTTCAGTGGCACTCACACTGCCTGGGTCCCGACCACCGTTCACTTAGTTTCTCTGCAATGAGTTTATCGTCTTTAAGTGCTCCTTTTCTATCTCGATTGTCCAGGGGCCCCACTGGTTGTTTAGCAGGCTTCCTGCTTCTGATGTACTTAAACATTTTGTTATTGCCTTTTGAGTTTTTGGCTAGCTGTTCTTCAAACTCCTTTTTGGCTTTTCTTATTACATTTAATTTAGCAGTGTTTATGCTCCTTTGTATTTACCTCACTAGGATTGGACTTCCACTTTTTAAAAGATGCCTGTTTATAGTTCTTGAAAAGCTTCCCCCCACCATCCCCAGTGTTGGATGTTACCTTATCATTCACTTCAGAACTCAATGCACAACTACAATAAATGTATTTCCTAATTCCATTCATTTATTAATACTGACTTGCTAATTGTTTGTTTATTTCTTACTTACTAATAATTTATCTAGGCACATTTACAACCATTTTCCCATTTCAAAGAACTCTTAACTTGTGTAAGTGATTTAAACTTTAGATGAATACATAAACCTTGCATGTTGGTACCTCTGAGCAGGTATCTTTCTAACTTGTGGTTGTGAGTAAAACATTCTCCTTAGAATAGGGCCTTTGTCAGATAACATACAATGTACAGACATCTGTAAAATGTCTAATTTATATAGTAAATATAATACATATCAGTGATTCAAAGTACAGATTGTCACTATCATTTCTCTTACATTTAGCACAAGTGATAAAGCAGTTACTTAGGGACCTGTGAGTTCTCTCTTTTCAATTTCCATTAAGAAAAGGTTCCTAGAATATAAAATAACAGAAAAGCAGGGGTCCAATGGGGACTTGACTTCAGTAAGATACTGTGAGAGTATAATATTATCATTGGAACACTTCAGCGATTGCTTTTAATTTTATTTGGGTTTTTTTGCTTTTCTTCTTTCCCTATTTTTAAGTTCCCTTGGCCCCACCACTCCCTCTCCACCTGTTTGCAGTGGTGGCCAGCTATAGCTAGGAGCGTGCATCATTCTAATCGGTGTACAAATCACACAAGCTGGACCTTTGCTTATAGGCATCAGTGAATTCACTGCCCTCAGATTCTCTACAACCCCAGCTTTTAATGGTATGTCAGATGATATCACAAATAAACATTTTAAGATGCATTTTTTAACATTTTTTCTTCTTTTGGGCACAATCAAAATAGGGCTGCTACTTTTGTAAATCAGTCTTAAGAAGCAAATTTGTTTGTCACAAATTCCTAACACTGCATTGGCACAATGTATTGCGAAGTGATGGTGGTGTAGTAAAATATCATCCTGTCAGGATATAGCTTGCTGTCATTCTACAACCCGAGGACAGTGCAGCAGAATCACACAATGTGCTGCAACAAAATGATGTTACAATGCACCGTGAGAAGGTGTCACAGTGTAATGTGACAATGGTGCAATGTATTGTGACATGTTTTCATCATCTCATGATGTAACATGGTGATGACATGAAGCAACATGTGCCAAAAAATCCTTCATGTGGTGTGCCAATGTTGTGGTTCAACAGTCGGGTGTTACAGCAGCATGTCTTCATTCACTTCTCTTTTCTGCCTCTGGATCCTTTCCCAGCTTTGTCTTGTCTGTTTTGATTGTACACCGTCCAATGCAGGCCCTATCTCCTACTGGTTGCATGTACAGGGCCTAGCCCACAGGGCCTTGATGGCTGTTGGCAGTACTGCAATACACCTTGTGTAACTAAATCATTGAGCTGTGATACTGTGTGCTGATGGGGAGACCCCATAACTGCTTCACTGAGCTGGCACAACCCCGTGCCGTGGTCCCTGGCTGGGGTTCTGGCCACACCTGAGGCCAGAGGCTTGGGGAGGACAAGAGGGCTGCCCCCTATTTGGGGGGTTACCCCATAGAATATCAGGGTTAGAAGGGACCTGAGGAGATCATCTAGTCCAACCTCCTGTTCAAAGCAGGACCAATCCCCAACTTTTGCCCCAGATCCCTAGAGGGCCCCCTCAAGGATTGAACTCCCAACCCTGCGTTTAGCAGGCCAATGCTCAAGCCACTGAGCGATCCCTCTCCCCTTGTCAACCCCCCCGCGCCAGGCTGCTTTGTGGGGAGGCTGGAGAGACCCAGCCAGCTGCCCGGGGACGCGCATGAGGATGGCCCTGGGCGCGAGGACTGGGCTACCAGCAGCACGTCACTCACGCATCCCACCCTCACCCTCTATCCCCGGGCCTGGCGCCTCCCACCGTCTCCCGCCTGCCCAGCTCCAGGGGACAAAAGAGTGAAGGGCCGCGGGGCTAGAGCGGCAACACCGGAAGCGCCCCAAACCCCTCCCTGCTCTTCCGTTTTGTGTGCGTGTGCGTGTGCGTGTGCGTGGTGCAGCCGGCGCGCGCGCTCTCTACCCTGTGCGTAGCGGGAGGCTGGTGCGCGCGCGGCTGATCCTCCTATAGCTCCCTTTTGCCGAATCGGCGCGACCCCGGCACCCGGCGCTCGCGCACGAGCGACTGAGAGTCCAGAGCCCCCTGGCCGCATTCGAAGAGTCTCATCTCTGCCACTCACTACCCCCCCCCCCCGCCCCCGTTTGGAGCCGCCCGCTCAGTGCGCGCGCGCCCCCTCCTCTCCTGGAGATGGAGCGGCCTGGGAGTCAGAGCAAGAAAGTCAAGCTGAGCAACGCGGTACAAAGCTGGGTGAGCGGCTTGGGGAGCTGCACCGGTAGCGTGGGGGGAGGAGGGAGAGCAATGGGGAAGCTGGTGGCTCTCTGCCTGCCTGTGCTGATGTGGCATTGCTCGTCTGCAGACCTGCTTGCGGAGCTCGAGAGAGGCAGCAGCCTGTGTGCCCGGTTCGCGGTCTCCGTTGCACAGGCTGGGTCTGCAGTTTGCAAAAGGTGAGGGGCGGCGAGGGAGGATGTGCACGGCACGTTTGCACAAAGGGGGGTGTTTCGAGCGAGGGTGACTTGAATCCTTGGTACTTGGCTGGGGTAGGGTGTGGTGGTGCAATCGGATTGTAAATGTCTCATTGAGAGATTATAAATGTTGCCTTAAAATGAATATACCTGTGAAAGTGTAGCTCCCGCAGGCGAGTGAGACTGGGTAACAGCACCTCTCTTCATTCCCAAGGGATCTGCCTCCAGGGGTCGTTCTTTTATGTTTTGAAAGTTGGGCTCCGGGGGAAGAAGTAGGAAGGAGGGTTTGCACAGGGAAAAATGCAGATTTCAGGCTTTCACTCCTGTCTTTTGCACCTTGGTTCCTCTGCTTCAAGTATGTTGGAAGAGGGAAAGATGAAGAATTCAGTGTACAATGTAACCCATTCATAAATCTGGGGCAGCTTGAGACAGAGGTTCTTTGTAATGTGGTGGCTAAATAGAAAGCTGTCAAAGTAAGATTTAAGCCAAACAATGAAAACCATGGTTCTTATTCATAGAGGTGTGGGCATATGGGCAAATCAATTTACAGTGCGAGGCCCCAGACTAGCAAACTAGGGAGAAAGAAGCATTCCCTGAGAACACTTACGTTGTTTTTGATACCGTGTGTGAAGAAAATGATTGGGAGTCTGAAAATAATGCTATATTTAAGCAGATGGCCCAACTTGATGATCACTTTAGATAAGCTATTACCAGCAGGACAGTGGGGTGGGAGGAGGTATTGTTTCATGGTCTCTGTGTGTATATAATGTCTTCTGCAGTTTCCACGGTATGCATCCGATGAAGTGAGCTGTAGCTCACGAAAGCTCATGCTCAAATAAATTGGTTAGTCTCTAAGGTGCCACAAATACTCCTTTTCTTTATATTGATATGATGACCAATTGTGCAGTGTGCTGCAGGGGTGGGAGGCTTCCCAGAGCATGGGCTTCAGTCCAAGTCTGAAGGCGTACACCGCAGTTAAACAGCCCCTTATTCCAAGCTGGTACAGTGTAGATGTGGCCTGTAATTGCAATGTAGACATGGCCTGGGATAACAATGGCTGAGCCATCAATGGGGCAAGATTCAACCTGTATGGGATTTTTTGGATGAGCTGAGAGAAGCTACCTGGATGTATCAGTGGAAAAAGTTGATGGTTTGGGAAAACTCAATCAGACTAAAGGATTATGTTGGAAGTGGTGCAGTCTGTTTCTCCCAATTCAGAGCGGGGGAAAAAAGACACGTCTGCCCAAATTATAGGGATAGTGTGGTTGAGCTTAGGTAAAGAAATATAAGTGTAGGATTCTTTTGTTTTATATCTTGGCTCTGCCTGCTGTATACTATTGGGCAAAAGAATAAACAGTACTTTGTGTTGAAGTTGTTGTTCATTCACTTTAATTAGCTGCTCTCATTGACTTCTGAAGGGAAACACTTGTAGATTCCAAATCCCAGTTGGACCTGCAGAAGTAGTCATGGTTGGTACCCAGCAAGCTGTAGCCCAGATTCTGGTCCAAGAGTAGCCAATGTGCAGAATTCAACCTCAGGAGAAAGAAAGGCCTGATACTTCCTGAGACCCCCAAGAAGGAACAGCAGTGCATAAGCCCCAGTAACAGTGTTGCATTTATGGCCTTTAGGCTGTTAAAAAACTTATAGCTATAAAGGTGCTGCTGAATTTGGCCACCAAGAATGGCTTATTTATATAAATCTAATTATATCCCTTCAGTATTGATTCACATCTGTAGATAAACCTTATTATATTGGCACCATTCATTTTGATATACATAAAGGCTTTCTCAGCATTTATATTGTAAAATATAAATCCCTGACTAAATTAACTGATCGCTGCTTCAGACTGAAATTAGACATACATAATCTTATTGCCAGGAAACACTGTCTTCAAGTAGAGCCAAAAAAACTGACTGTCTTTAGACTTTGTGTCCTTATTATTTTAGCACTTTTTGGTCTTTTTGCAACCCTTCTGTCTATAATTTGAAATTTTACATTTAAAATCAATTTAATATTTTGGAAAACTGCACATTTTGAGTGATCATTGTCAATTTTTCATAACATTTAATTGTGATACACAATAGTTTTAATTTTGCATAGTGGTGCAACAGTAATATTGATTTGCGTAACTTTAAGATCCCAAAAGTGGGATTTCCAAAAGCACCCAAGTGACTTAAGAACACAAGTCTTATTGACCTACAGTGACTTATCTGCTCTAAATCCCACTTTAAATAAATAATGTACAAGTGTTATGAGTAAGTGTATATTACATGCTTCCCCGAGACTTTTTCCTTACAAAAGAAAATTATTTTGAAGTATTAAGACTGAGACGTCCTTGTTTTATTGTCCTTGAAATTAAGGAATGTAATATTCTCTGGTCATTGTATAGATTTTTTTTTTTTTAATAATCAATGGTATATAAACTTTTTCTGGAAAATCAGTATTTATAGTGTGTCTCTGTTAGAACATTTACTCTTTCACAAGTGAATGGCTTATTTCTATTAAATGCGACTGGGTGGGCAGGGCTGAATGGATACTCTTGTTCTCCTCTACTGCAGTGCCAGCTGTTCCAAATACATATTTTTTTTCTTCTTTGAAATCAGGAAGTGAGTCTAGCCATGGAATATCTCCAATTTAGTATATGTACCTGAACTGGTTTGCTTCTTGAATCTATTCCAAAGTTGTCTCGCTACTGAATTAATACATTGGTTGCAGCCTTATAAAAGCCTCCTTGTTAACTTCCGCAGGCAGATAGAGCAAGAATTGGGAAACCCACTTGCTTACTGTTCAACTTACATGGAAACTGAAGCAGTCTGAACCATTAGTTAGTGTGGAATTGAAACTTTCATTTAAAAAAAATTCAAATGTACATTGGGACACTGTTGTTGTCTTTAATTAGAAAGGACAACAGCCCTAGTGTTCCTGCTGCTGTTCTTAGTTTTGCTAGCACAGTAAGTGACTGGATGCTTTTGCATCTTAGTGCAACCCTATGGGCAGCATTAAAACTGGCAGGAATCATGACAATTTTGCTCCGCATTCCCAAGCAGCTGATCCCAAGCACTAGAGCTGTTGCTGTGGACCAGGCTGGTAGCCATTGCCTCACATCTTATTCCCCTCTCTTTTTTTGTGCTGTTACTTAGCTGATTGGTTTATATCTCTGACTCATATGATTGGTACATTTCTGGAGCCCTGAGGTCACCTGGAAAACATGCCCACACAATTATTGAAAAACCCTTTTGTTCTGGAGGTATTTAAATGTCCAAGTGTACAAATGTTGAAAATTCTTCACCAAAAATCAAGCTGAACACAGAGATCTGTGTCAGCTCTCCCAACCCTTCCCTAGCCAAAAATGCTAGAGAATCATAGTTTGTCAAACATAATGCAACATGCCAAGTATAGACAGCAAAATAAACAAGCCAAGGTTAAGATGTGGTACAGAAACAGAGGTAATTTTCCATTATTTAGGGCAATGGTGCTAGAGCTACTGTGAATCATTGACTATTGATGATCCCGTTTTCTGTAATACCGGCTGCACAATTTGGTGGTAGGTTGTCTAGACTAGGAAAATTTGTACTGCATCAAAACTGTCGTAATTTCCCAATTATGTTCAATTGAGAACAAATTAACAAAGTCACTAAATCTTAGTGCAACTCTTTATTAAAAGCTTCTCTCAAGAGATTTAGTCTAGATCCAGCTTTTATTTGGAGTCATGGGGGTTTTGTCATTTATGTGAGAGGGAATAGTATTGAGCCCTTTGGTTTTAAAGGTGAACTGCAAAATAAAAAATGAGTTGTGTTGTTAGGAAAGGGGTGTATTCTGGGATTCATAACCTTTGGATTCTTTTTATGGTTTCCTGACTCACAGCTGCACCCGGTAGGTTTTTGACACTGAAAGTACACCCCTAGAGCCCACTGGCTGCTGTGCTGGGTGTGTGTGTCTCTTCTCCACTCCCTCAGCTTTCTGCTTGTGGAGTGCCTTGCATGGTGACAGGTTTCAGAGTAGGAGCCGTGTTAGTCTGTATCAGCAAAAAGAATGAGGAGTACTTGTGGCACTTTAGAAACTAACAAATTTATTTGGCCATAAGCTTTCGTGGGCTAAAACCCCCTGCATCAGATGCATGGAGTGGAAAATACAGTAGGTAGATATATTACACACACACAGAACTTGAAAAGATAGGGGTTGCCTTACCAACTCTAAGGAGACAAATCAATTAAAGTGGACTATTATCCTTGTGCTGATGCATGTTCTCTGTGTGTATAGATCTATATCAGCATGAGGATAATAGTCCACTTTAATTGATTTGTCTCGTTAGAGTTGGTAAGGCAACCCCTATCTTTTCAAGTTCTGTGTGTGTGTAATATATCTACCTACTGTATTTTCCACTCCATGCATCTGATGCAGGGGGTTTTAGCCCACGAAAGCTTATGCCCAAATAAATTTGTTAGTCTCTAAGGTGCCACAAGTCCTCCTCGTTCTTTTTGCTTGTGGAGTGTCTCTGCTAATTTATCCTTGGCCAGACTCTGATTTTGAGTCTTCCTCCCTAGGGAATGACTGCAGCGCCTCTTTCTGCTGCAGCTCACAGTTCTTCAAGCAGCAGCAGAATGATAATGACCCGATCTTTGTCACTTTCATTGCTGCCTACAGTTTTCTCTAGGACACCAAAGAAAACTGATAGGACTTCTGCTGCTGCAGCCTGGGAGAGCCAGCAGCAGAAGCACTGGAATAGTGTGCCCTGGGTTCTTGTTTTGAAAGGTATCTTTGGCACTGTGAGTGTGTTGGGGAATAGGGGAAAGTGAGAATGATGGCATTGTGTGTGCTACTGGAAATAGTCATAATGAATGAATGCTTCTTTTAATAGGTTAAACAGGGTCTTTCTTACATACAACCGAGCAAAAATATTTAATTTTTTAATACTTCAGGTTATTGTTAAAGAAGATGCCTCTGGGCTGCATCCCACTCACTGCACCCCCTCCCAAGTTGAGACTGTGCGAGATGTATGTGGCAGGGAGAATAAGGTTTCTTATGCCATTCAAGATATCTGAAGCAAAAGTAAGGCCTTGTCTGTATTACCGCGGTAAGTCGACCTAAGTTACACTACTCCAGTTATGTGAATAACATAACTGAAGTCGACATAGCTTAGGTTGACTTACAACGGTGTCTACACTGTGCTGTGTTGACGGGAGATGCTCTCCTGCCGACTTACCTTATGCTTCTCGGGGAGGTGGAGGACAGAAGTCGACGGGAGAGTAATATGCCATTGACTTAGCTTGTTTTCACCAGACCTGCTAAATTGACACCCGCTGCATCGATTGAGCAGCGCCAATCTAGCGGTAAGTGTAAACATGGCCTAAGAGCGCAGTGGTGATGAACATACTAAATATGGATGGTTGGTATTTTCCCATTATAGTTTCTGCAGTGCACCTTTTTAGTACTCTGTATCATATCTCTGAACTTCTCTTAATTAAACATTTCACTTTGGACTCCAAACTACCTGTCTCCCATAAACCTCACTTTAAAACTATCAAATTGCTGAATCCAGAAAGTGAATTTAGTAATGTCAGTGTGTTTGTTTAAGCTAATTCAGCATTTTTTGAGAATCCTTTTCTAATGTGCTTTGTGTTTTTGTTTTTCCCCTTTATTGTCATATCTCTCATGATCTATTGTCTAATTACCTAATTTAGGCCTCAATCTTGCAGTGATTCACATGAGCAGCCCTCTACACCTTTGTGAAATTCAAGCTCCTCCTCCTTCTCCTCATCTTCCCTGTCCATAAAATCCTCAGGCACGGCGGAGAGTACCCATCATCGGAGTCCACGGACAGGGGTGGGGTAGTGGTGGCGGCCCCCCTTAGAATTGCATGCAGCTCAGCGTAGAAGCAGCCTCTGTCTTGGCCTCTGTCCTGGAGTGTCCGTTTGATTCTTTGGTTTTCTGGTACGCTTGTCTGAGCTCCTTAAGTTTCGCACAGCACTGTGTTGCGTCCCTGCTGTAGCCTCTGTCCCTCATGGCCTTGGAGATTTTTTTGAAATGTTTTGGCATTTTGTCTTTTGGAACGTAGTTCTGGTAGCACGGATTCCTCTCCCCATACAGCGATCGGATCCAGTACCTCCCGTTTGGTCCATACGGGAGCTCTTTTTCGATTCTGGGACTGCATGGTCACCTGTGCTGATGAGCTTGTCTGACCAAACAGGAAAGGAGATTCAAAAGTTTCTGGGGCTTTTCCTGTACATCTGGCCAGTGCATCCGAATTCAAAGTGCTGTCCAGAGCGGTCACAATGGTTCACTGTGGGATAGCTCCTGGAGGCCAATATGTTTGAATTGCATCCACACTAACCCTAATTTGAAACGGCGATGTCGATTTCAGCACTAATCCCCTCATTGTGGAGGAGTACAGAAATCGGTTTTAAGAGCACTTTATGCCGAAAAAAATGGCTTCGTTGTGTGGACGGGTGCAGGGTTAGTTCGATTTAACGCTGCTAAATCCGGCAAACTCGTAGTGTAGACCAGGCCTAAGGGACTGCCATGCTGATCACTCTGCTGGTTTAGGGCCTTAGATTGTAAGGTCACCATGACAGGAATGTCGTCTTTTTTGACTAGATTGTCACACATGCTTACAGTGCTATATAAGTAGGTTATTTTTAATTTTTTTAATTATAAAATAATTCTGTATGAAAGGTTTTGGCCAAAACTATTAACCCATCTCCCGTAATCCCTTCTCATCCACGAACAATGTCCTAGACAGATGGAAAACATATTATGAAAGCGTGTTGAACCACACACCTGCTGACAGCTGTCCAGAGCTATGTGATCTGCTAAATCATGTGGCTGCAGACCTAGGGGAAAACACTGATCATCTGGGATAGCCTTTCATACTTCCTCATTGACAAAGTTGCAGAATGGCAGTGCTGCTGGACCTGATGGTATTCCATCTGAGCTACGCAAAAGTGCCTGAGAATCAGTGAGCATCAGCTTGCATCGACTGTTCTTAAAAGTGCGGTCATCAGACAGTTTACCACCAGAATGGAAAGTTGGCATCATAGTGTCCCTGTACAAGGGCTAAGGATCTCACACCGAGTCTGGCAACTGTAGGCTGATCTCATTGTTGTCAGTGTCTGGGAAGGTCTTTGGTCTCATTCTGTTTAGTAGGATGCAGCTGCTCCATAACAATCAGGTTTCACTGATGGGTGATTAACAGTGGAAGCTGTCCCTATCCTCCAGCTCCTGGCTGAGCTGTGCCAAGAATTTAACCTCCTGCTTCACGTGGTATTTGTCGACATAAAAGCAGTGTTCAATTTGGTTGACAGGTCAGCACTCCTCACACTGAAAGGAGTTGGCATTCTAGATGTTTTGCTAAACCTGGCACGCAATCTTCACACCAGTACTAGTGTGAGGAGTGTGCTTTGATTCATGGCTTTTGCTGTGTTTCAGCACAATCTCAGGTGTGCAGCAGAGATGCATTCTAACCCTATCACTTTTCTGTTGAGCAGCTGACTGGATATTAGGACTTGCCGCTCCACATGTTAGAATCAAGGCTGGCCAAGAAGCGTCCACTAATCAAGACTATGCCACTGACATTTCCTTGCTTGTGGAGAAGGCAGAGAATTTCAGCCCTGCCCCTCAAAGTCTCCAAGACACCACCAGCACTTTGGAGTTGACTGGTCTTCTGCCATGAGATGTAGCTGGACCTACAGAATCCTTGGTGCAGGTGGAGTCAAGTACCATGGAGAAAACTTGTCCAGTTCATCTATCTAGGTTGCAAACAGAGTTCAAATGATGGCAGCAAACTGGACATTTAGACTAATAAGAGTTGCTGTCTTCTATGTGAAGTTTGTGTTTTACTTAGCACAAAGACATTTTTGTCTCCCTGAGGCAAAGTTCAGGATCTGTTAACCCCGTGTGCTACCTGTATGGCAATATGGGTCAGAAACCTGGATCCTCTTACAAGCGGGCTTGGAGCGCCTAGAGGCATTTCATATGTGGTCTATTGGCAGATCCTGAGCGTAAAGTGGTATGACATTTAGTGCAGTCAAAATCTTCCAGCATTCTGGTCTCCTCATTGCATATTCTTTGCCAATGCCACTAGGATAGACAAAAACATCCCAGCACACTGTGCTGTCACACTTCCCATTGACATGCAAAGGGGTGCATGCCTTTGTGTCGTTATCTGATAAAGTATGACCATGTAGATCACTGTTGCTACCACTGTTATATAATTGCAACAAATCTTGTACAAAATGTGGCATGTAAGGTTATGAGTATGTTATGTGTATGCACGTATCATTATTGTATTTGAAGTTATGAGTATTGTATTTATACCTGGATTTCAAATGTTTGCTCCTGGGGTAACACCCACAAGATATTTAGCCTGCACATCTTGAGGGGACTATTCAAATTAAGTGGCTCATCAAGGAACACTTATCTCACAATGGACCATGGGAGAGGCCTATCTACAGATAATGAACTTTCTTTCTGTGACTAAGCGAAATTATGCATGGACATGTGATTTGCCCATGTGACTCCAAACTCCATCTTTTACCTGTAATTTTCTACTAGCTGTGCTGAGGGCTTTGTTTGACACAGTGGATTTCCCTCCACATGGCAGAAGCTATAAAAGGTGATAGAAACGTGTCAATTTGCCTCTTTCCTGCTCAAGCCTCTGGACTATGAACTTACACTAATGGGCGCATTCTAACCAAGGGACTGAGGATCTTCCAATGATTTGGAAGCAACCAGAGACTTGACTTAAGCCAGCAGTTTATTCCATCACAGCTACAAGCCTGAACCAAGAACTTCACAGTTATTGTATGTATTTTAGAAATAAACCTTTAGATTTTTTAGATACTAAAAGATTGGAAACAGCATGATTTTTTGGGTAAGATCTGACTTGTATATTGACCTGGGTGTGCGTGGTTGGTCCTTTGGGATCAGAACCACCTTTTATTTGATGAAACTGGTTTTAAAGAACCACCCATCTCTAAGTTTAGTGGTTTTGGTGGTGATACAAGGGCCGGAACTGCTGTTCTGACTTCTTCTGTTTCACCACACTGGCTAACAAGTTTACTTTTGTTGCTGGTTTGGTATAACTCCTGGGAGAATAACCTCCAGTTTTGGGGTGTGTCTGCCCTATTTCTCAGCAGTTTGTCCTGAATTTGGTATTCTCAGTTGTGACCCACGGAGGCATAGTCTTGACTCTACCTGATGCTGCCTGTGGGGTCACCTCAGACACTGTTGGATTTTGAGCCGTATCTGGGAACTTCATTGCACAACAGCTGCAACATCATCCCATGGTAGTCACTCTGTGTAAGGCCCATCAGATCTCAAACCCAGGCCTGTAGAGCTGCTAGGCAGCAAACACCTCCCTGTTGCAGCCAGCAGCAGCGGTAGCCAGCTCACGCTCCATTCCCCATCACCTGCTGCAGACACAGACCATGGGAAATCCCACTTCATAGGGTAGTAACCTCATGGCTCCTGATTGGCTCCCCACCGCATATAACACCCAGGGGCATTCCAGGAAGTATCCAGTGTGGATCTTCTGTAGCTGCTGTGACTATTCCTGATGTCTGCTCTTGAACTCCTGGCTTCAACCTTGGCTTGATTTAGACCTTGGCTCTTGACCTGGACCTGAAACCTGACTTGGACTCTGGTCCTTGGTATTGATCCTGTCCTGGAATTTGACTATGAACTCCTCCACTATTGTCAGCCTCAGGTTTGACCTTGCTCCAACTATTTGTCCTGACTGCCCTCGTCAGGATCTTGGCAGTCTGGCTGGTGCAATGGTCCTCAGTAGACTATATTTGTTTGATGATGGGGGACCCCCACCTCCTCCACACACACACAATCCTAATTCCTTTTAATAACTTTTCATAGTTTTTTAAAGCATTTTGCTAACTTTTCCTCTAACTGAATAGTCAGGAATTGGAATGATAGTTGAAGGTATTTTAGAAGTTGAAAGAAGATTTACCTAAAGGCAGGGTGGTCTAGATGTTTGAGTGCAAAACTGGAAATCGGACCAGACATGCACAATTTACAGGGGAAAGGACCCCTTTTGGGGAATTTTAGAAAGGAGCATTAAGCCTTATAACTGGAGCCTTGTTACAATCCTGTGAGAATAGTTTTCCCCTTAATCTAAAGAATTTACAGTAGTGCTGAAAAAAATCTAACTGGTGTTCTAATTACCTAAATAAGGGCATTTTAGCATCGGACCTCATATTTTTAGCCAGTCAAATTTGCATGCAATAATTGACTAGTCCAGCCATCCCTATGGTGGAAAGTGGGGAGTTCAGTGTATGCGGTTCACGCAGGTGGTCTGTTTAATTTCCTTTGTACCCTTTGGCTTTATGGAGCTGCTGATCTATTCAGTGTTAACTTTTGCTTTTATTAGTTTGCCTGCCAGTCTCGCTTTGTATGTGTGAATAACTTAACCTAACTAACTCTCCTTTCTACAGGGAATGCAGAGAGCTACCAATGTCACTTATCAAGCCCACCATGTCAGCAGGAACAAGAGAGGCCAAGTGGTGGGGACGAGAGGTGGCTTTCGCGGCTGCACAGTCTGGTTAACAGGTACAGTCAAACCCTGTGCATGGATTTATGAAGGTTTTCTTCATTTTTGTTTACCCATTGTATCTTTTTTTTTCTTCTTTTCAACTTTTTCTTGCTAAATGTGGGTATGAGGCTTAGATTAAAACAAAGGGGCTTGTCACGGTGCGAGACTTGCCCCTGCGGCGCCTCCTGCTGGCCTCTCAGGGACTTAGCTCTTCCAGCCTCTGGCGCGCCCTCTGGAGGCTGGTGTCCCTCTTGCCGCTGGCCCTCGTGTCCCTCCTGGACCCCGGTGCCCCTTTTACCCAGGGTGCTGCCCCCTGGCAGTACCCCCACAGTCTCTGGGTCTCCCCTCCCCAGGGAACCCCAACCTACTATCCCCACCTCGCCTCAGTCTTTGGCTACTGCCAGTCACCATTGAGCCTGCACACTGGGGCGGACTGCAGCGTATAAGCCAGTCATCACAGGCAAGGGAGGTTTGGACCTGCTGCCTCTTCCTACCCGTGGGCTGCCCTGTTGCAACCCCAATACCCTGTCTTAGGCTGTCTGCCAGGCCTGCATCCTGGGGCTTTTCCAGTCTGGACCCTCCCAGCTCCTCTGGCCTTCCCCAGCCCTCGTACGCTCCCTAGCAGCCAGGCTCAACTCCCTCCACAACTAGAGGAGGCTCGGTCTGCTCCTGACCCACTGCCCTCTTATAAGGGCCAGCTGAGCCCTGATTGGGGTGTGGCCACAGCTGAGCCTGCTTCCCCCAATCAGCCTGGGAACTGCTTGCTCCCAGCCACAGCCCTCTCCTGGGCTGTTTTAAGCCCTTCAGGGCAGGAGGGGTGACCACCCTGCTACAGGGCTACTGCTAGTTTATTGACTGCACAGTCATGGAGTAGGGAAAAGTTTGCTTATGTCCTAGAGAGAGCGCTGAGTGTTGCCTGTAAAAGGAGATACTCAGTCCTTTGTGGGGGTGGTGTTTTTTTTTGTTTTTTGAAGAGAGGTTCTTGGAAAGGGAAGTGTTCTATAGAATCACAGGTCTCATAAAATATACAAAGTTTTTGTGTAGGAGAGCAAATGTTTCTCTTTAAATCTGTGCAGTGGGATCCTGGTCAGGCTTGCAGGAAATTACTGTAGGATAGACCATAAAATGGTCTTTCTGCTTTGAACGTGATTTTGAGTAGGCCAAATATCGGCTTACATTTGTGTAAACAAGACAGCACCATGCCAGTGTTAGGGAGCTTATTCCTTCACCCACTTACTTCCCTGGTCCTTCTCTCATGAACAGAGAGCAACAATACCCGAAGTCCAAAGGTGCAAACAATTTGATGTTTATTGGGGTGAACTTCCAGTAAGCATGATTCCAGTTTCCTTCCTTAGTGTCCCCCTTTCCAGCTCTGAATCCAGAGAGCCTTACACCTGTGTCTCTGTTCCCATTCCTGCCCTTAGCCAAACATGATTCCAATGTCCCCACCCCCATTCCCTGTTCCCCCACCCACTTCCTGATTGACTGCAGACTATATAGTAAAACTTGAGTTCTGCGTAGCTATACTGTAACCAATCGTTTTACTGAAATTTAACTAACCAATCCTAACATATTGTAACATGATTATTTAACCAATTATATCCCACCACCTTAATTAGTTTACACCCAGCAAAATTAATTATACAGAAGACAGAAACAAACACAGAACCAGACAGAGATTATACAGACAAACAATGGGGAAATGGGGACTACTGTGATAGAACAAACACAGAAATGAGGATTTCACATCCCAGCTATTGATAAGTGAGTTCTTGCCAGACAGGATGCTATCAAACTAAAGTTTCCTTTTACATCTTCTAGGCACTTCCCTTTCTCTGGAGGCGATAGGCATTATCAGGACAGGATTGTATTCCGAACAGGCCAATAGCACCTTATTTCAATGTGACTAGTTTGGAATGTGAGGATGTGACCGGTCGCTTCCCAGCTTATGGCTGTCTCTGTTGCTTAGCCAAAGGCCTTAGCCTAAGAACAGGGCCTCAGACTGTCACAGTAAGAGAAGGACCTTACGCTGGCAGACAGTGATTTTGATTCTTTCTTTTATACCTCTATAACTAGCCAAGTGATAAGAATACATCTAAATTCTTAGAGTATAGGCCTTTACAGACAGGCCTGAATATCTATATCCTAACAGCCAGGATCAAGAACTTCCTTCAAATATCATTTTAAATGGCACTGTTGATTTAAGTCTCACTGCTGCTTCCAAATATAAATATGGCAAATTCTAAGAACCTTGGTAAGCAGACTTAGAGGAAAACCAGAAGTAAAAGTACTGATTTCTGTCAGGATTCACAGGATGAAATTGGCCCCTTATTGCCTGTCTAGGCTCCAGGTAGAGAGTTGGAACGGCTGTTTCTGAAAAACCTTGAAGCTGCACTACAAAAGGATGGGATTTTCAAAAGTGGCAAGTGACTTAGGATCACAAGACTCTCCATGGGACATGTGCTCCTAAGGCGCATAATTGCTTTTGAAAATCCCACTAAAAGTCTATAAGAGAGCCTTAAACTTTTTTGCATATCTCTGTGCACAAAACGATACATGATTTCAGAGGTTCCGCAGATGATGAGCTCCCTCATTTGGGCAACACAGTGGAAACCTAAGTCTTGTTGGATCCCATAGATGATATCAATACGTTGTCAAGTGCTTCAGAGGCAGAGTAGTGAATCAAAGCCATTAAAGACAGGTTCTACAGCACGTGATCAGAGCAGTGAAAAGCAAATAAAGTCTTAGGTTACTGGATCATCTTAATTTGGCTTCTTTATTCAAAATTAATCTCTTTTTGTACCACCAGGTTTACATCTTAAATACCTGGCAACCTTTTCAACATAATCTTTCAGGTGTCCAAAGTAGCCCATTAATGGCTGAGGAAAAACTAGGGCTCTCTGAGCAATGAAGTGTCTAGGTACTGTTTACATCCCTCCCACCCCCCAAGGTTTTCAGGCCTGAGCTTAACTACCCTGAAGTTGATGGGTTGACTCTCTTGGTTGACTTCAGTAGTCTTTGGGTCAGGCCCTTACTGTATGAGATTCTTTCTTATATTTTAATGGATTTATCTGCAACTTGTCAAGATTCTAAATTGCAGTGTTTGTTCCTTCACTTGATATCCCCCTCTTTGTAAATTGCAGAAAATTATAGTTCCTCTTCAGGGTTATGTGATAGTGTACCATTCTCTTTATTCTTTCTTATGGTCTCAGTCCAGAATGTTAAAGTACATTAACCAGCATATCAATAGTGTCAGGCAAGTCATATCGCTGAGTTCACTACCACTCAAATAGGTATTGCTCTTCTGTTTTGTAGGATCTCTGCCTCCCTTTTTTGAAGACTAAGAATTTTCTGAGTCAATGATTAAGATTTTTTTAGTCTTTTTTTCCCCCTCAAGTGGTTGCTCTTTGAGATGACTGTTACTCTTAAATTTTTTCACCCTGTTGCTGTCTTGTTTGTTTTCTCAAGTTACTTTTCAGTCAGGCCCTCCAACTTTGTCTGCTTTAAGAATCTGTCATGTGTATCTACGTAATCATACAACACGCAGTCACAGGCCCTGATCCAGCAAAGTACTTAAATGTTTAACTTGAAGCACATGAGTAGTCTTAATGACTTCAGTTAAGTTTAAAGTTAAGCATGTGCTTAAGTTCTCTGATGGATTGGAGCCTTCATGAGCAGTCTTCACTGAGTTCAGTGCTACTACTATCTAGTTTGCAGAAGACGGCAACTACACTAGAGACTTGTGTGAGCACTGCTTAATCTGTCTCTGGTATTTCTCTCATTCAGTAGTCGAAGTCTGGAAGGAGAAAGTAGCAGCGCAATAAGCAGCTTCTTATTGTAGACCATGGAGCTCCTATTCATATGGCATCTCTGGCTCAAATTTCCTTCATCTGCTTAAAAATATTTGAGGGGGGGTGTGAGAGAGTGACTGAATATAAATAGAGGAAGCTGATGGAGTTTAACATAATTTTTCTCCCATTTCTTAAAGTGGTGTATGTTGAATGTCTAATTGGTCTAACTTTTTTGTTTTTGACTTGTTTAGGGCTGTCTGGGGCTGGGAAGACCACAGTTAGCATGGCACTGGAGGAGTATTTAGTGTGCCATGATATTCCATGCTACACATTGGATGGTGACAATATTCGCCAAGGCCTTAATAAGAATCTGGGCTTCAGTCCGGAAGACAGGGAAGAAAACGTTCGACGTATTGCTGAGGTTGCTAAGTTGTTTGCAGACGCTGGTTTGGTGTGCATCGCTAGTTTTATCTCTCCTTATACCCAAGTAAGCATACTGCCTTGATACATATTTATGGTGCTACAGGATGCAATGGTTTTGCTGTGCCACAAATGTGTTCATATCACCAGTCTCACTGGAGAAAACACATGTAAAATATGTCAGTGTCTCTCAAGGAAAATTTTTAAGCTCTAGAAATCATCCATTTAGCCTCTCTTCAGCTGATAAATATAGTATACATTTTTGGTATGTAAGCTTGAATTTCCTTTGAGTTGCCTTAGAGATACAACTGTAGGTGACATCTCATGAATTTCCTAGCCCAGTTGAACTTTTTTCAGTATTAGTGCAGTCCCTGCGTCTGCTAAATTTAAAATAGGAGCTGTCTTTTAGTGTAATTTTGTCACAGCTGAGAAAAACAAATTTGGCATTAGGACAAGGGGGAAAAGGAAAAAAAAACAAACCAAAATTTCAGTGTGTTTTTTCACTTGTCCACGTTAGCCATCTGGATTTCTTTGTTTTTTAAATACTGAGAAGATGGAGAATATGCTTCATCTGGAAAACATAATTCAGCTGTTAAAACCTCTTTTCCACCCACCTCAAATATACAGCATGGTCTTTACTTCCTTAAATTGTGCAAGCAAAATATGCACTTGAGCATGCAAAATGGGTAACTGTGTTCAACTAGTTCAGTTTGTTGTTGCATGCAGTTTTGCATGTGTATTTGGATGTGGCTTTTTGGAAATACAGCATAAATGTGTGTACATTTTGTACTGTTAAGAATTTTTCATTGTGTCTGTGGAGATGTACTCAGTGAATGAAGGGGAGAGAGTTGGTGAATGGACACCAGGGAGCATCTTTCAAAATAGGTTTTATGGAGGGTGTCTATAGTGTGACAGTTTCCAAGTGAGAATTACCTCAGTATTTCTCTGGGTGTTGCGCTGCAAACTATTCTTTAAAGAATAGTTTGGAGAGTTCAGGATCCTGTAGCAGGCCACAAGTTCTAGAGATGAGAAAAATGCTCTATTGTGTATTTGTTTAGAGATCAAGAAATCTAGATTTAATATTTTAATTAATTGCTTTTTTAATGATGGCTAATGATTGGGAATCTTGTGACTAATAGTATGCTCTCAGCAGGACTGTATTTGTAAAATGTATGTGTGTTATTTGGGGCTGCACAAGTCTAGTCAGGTTGAGGTGTGCAGAAGGAAAGTTGGTATTCAGTGGAAAGCCAAAAAAAAAAAAAGGTCGGGAGGAGGGTTGAGAAGAGTTGAAAGATTCATGGGCAATAAGTGACATCCCTTCATGGCTTCAATGAAATAGGGTAGATGTATTACTCCTAATATTTTTTGGGGGGGGAAATAGAATATCCCATTGTACATATGACTTGAGTATAAAAATCCAGTCCTGTATAAACTACCTCTGAATTTGGTGTCCATTTTACTATGCAGATAGCAGCAGACCCACTAATCATATGTAGTTTGTACTTTATGGAAGGAACATATGTTCCCCCTACACCACCACCCCCCCCACCGCCCATTTTGTGATTGCAATCTTAAATAAGCTAATGTCCTTCAAATATTCTTCTTTAATTATTATCTTCAAATATTCTGCTTCAAAATTCTATTTAAAATCTGTTAATTCTTTCCCCCCTCCCTGTTCAGGATCGGAGCAATGCCAGGAAAATTCATGAAGGTGCAAGTTTGCCTTTTTTTGAAGTATTTGTGGATGCTCCACTGCATGTCTGTGAAAAGAGAGATGTTAAAGGACTCTACAAAAAAGCCCGGGCTGGAGAAATTAAAGGTGAATCTAAGTATAGTCACATCTTTTTCCATGCTAAACTTTGATCTTGTTGTAATGGTTGGCTCTGTGGACAAATAAATAAAGGGCACACTCCAGGCTACGTTTCATTAAGGTGCAGTATGGTCCAGTGAATTGACACTGGACTGAGACTCAAACAACTGGATTTCTATTCCGTACTCTGCCTCTTGCCTGCTGTGTAACCTTGGGAAAGTTGCTTTGTCTCTCTGTGACGGTTTCTCCTCCCACCCTTTACCAGTCTTCTCTATTATAAGCTCTTTGGAGCAGGAACAGTTTCTCCACTCTGTACAGTGCCAACCACTGTGGGGTCCTGAGCTAGTTTCCATATGTAGACACTACTGTAATGCTAATAATGGCCTGCCAAAAAAGTAATGGAAAAGTAGTACATTCACAATCCTTCCTTCTGTAAAGCTGCATCATGAAGACCGGTTTTACAAATTTATTTTTGTGGTGCTGTAGAAGGTGTGGTTGCGTGCTGATGCTCTGTTACATTTTAATACCCCAAATAAGACCCACTGCCCCACTAGAAAAAATTTAAAAAGCTGGAAAAAAATATCCTAATGGATTGGAATCAGTCAGCAATTTTGCTTAAGGATAACCTCATAACTGCCTTTTTGCTGGATAGTAGTCCTGCAACTTGTAGTGGTTGGCAATAGTCATTCTGCCTGTATTTGGAAGCAAAACAGTGTTGTACAGTTTCTGCTTCAGCTACTCAATTTCATAGACTTTAAGGGCAAAAGGGACCATCATGATCGTTTAATCTGACCTCCTGCATGTTGCAGGCCACAAAACCAGCAATAGGCCCGTAATCTCTTGCTGAGTTACTGAAATCTTGATTTAAAGACTTCAAGTTACAGAGAATCCGCCATCTTTTTCTCTAGAGATGATGAAGCTACCGAATCAAAGACCGCTTAATGCGTATCTGGATTTCTGTGGAAGCGATTGTGGGTGTGACAGGTTCGATCATAGAAATCTCCTTCGGACTGTCACCTGATGTGGTGAAACTACCTCTGAGCCCATTTTCTCTGCCAGTTTGGGCCTCCAGAACCCTGCCTTGTTGTGCCAGACATGCCAGTCTTCTCCAGCACAGCCCCATGGTCTGAACCACGTGCCCCAAAGCTGCAGACTTAACTGAAAACAGCTTAAGACGTGCTCCTGTCTCCAGCACCCAGACACCCAGCTCCCAATAGGATCCAAACCCCAAATCAATTTGTTTTACTCTGTATAAAGCTTATACAGGTAAACTCAAAAATTGTTCGCCCTCTGTAACACTGATAGAGAGAGATGCACAGCTGTTTGCTTCTCTGCTCTGGGTTAATTAATAAGCAAAAAGTGGTTAAATATAAATACTAGGATTTAAGTGGTTCCAAGTAACAACTGACCGAACAAAGTGAATTACCAAGCAAAATAAAACAAAAACACGCAAGTCTAGGCCTAATTCAGTAGGAAACTAAATGCAGGTAAACCTCACCCTCAGAGATGTTCCAATAAGTTTCTCTCACAGACTAGACCCCTTCCTAGTCTGGGTCCAGCAATCACTCACATCCCCATACTTACTGTCCTTTGTTCCAGTTTCTTTCGGGCATCTCTTTGGGGTGGAGAGGCTATCTTCTGAGCCAGGTGAAGACCAAATGGAGGGGTTTCCAAGGCCTTTTATATCCTCTCTCTTGTGGGAGGAAAACCCTCTTGTTCTCCTGTGCAGAATCACAGCTACAAGATGGAGTTTTGGAGTCACATAGGCAAGTCACATGTCCATGCATGACTCAGTTATTTACTGGCCAATGCCATTGTTTACATGTTTGTTTGAACATTCCCAGGAAAGCTCAGATGTGGATTGGCGTCTCCCAAAGCGCATTGTTGGTTAAGTGTTTCTTGATTGGGCACTTATTGAGAATAGTCCTTTCTCAAGAAGCTGACCAAATGCTTCACTGAGGCTACTTAAAATCAAAACACATTGAGATACAACTACATAGCCAATATTCATAACTTCAACTACAAAAATGATATATACACACACAGTATAATCATAACCAGCAAATCATAACCTTTCCATAGACACCTCACACAACAACCTTTGTACGATATTTGCTGCAAATATTGTGACAAAACTCTGTCCTTGCCTCTGTGGGTGCTGCGTTTCCTGGTGGATTTTGCTAGCCTCAGAGGCTCACTGTGACCCTCTAAGTAACCCTTCTCTCTCTAGAGACAAGGCTCACAGTCTACTGAGCCATTTTCATCATAAGCCAGCGAGGGAGGTGAGGAGAAGTTATCCTTCCTTGCACAGTCTCTGTTATCTCAGGGGGCAAAGGTGCGGGGGAGCCCAGGCCCACCCTCTACTCTGGGCTCCAGCCCAGGGACCCTAATAGTATCAGCTGTGGTATCTGACCTTTTAGAAACATGACATGTACAATTCCCTGGGCTACTTCCCCCACAGCAGCCCTCACTTCCTCAAGCTCCACTTCACCCTTACCTCAGGGCCTCCTTCCTTGTGCCTAATATGGTGTGTACTACTCAGCCTCTCCACCAACGCAACTTCTTCCCACAGCTCCTGACATGCACACTCACCAGCCTAACTGGGAGGCTTTTAACTAGTTTCAGCCAGCCCCGATTGGTTTCAGGTGTCCCAATCAACCTAGCCTTCTCCCTGCCTTCTGGAAAGTTCTTAATTGGCCCCAGGTGTCTTAATTGACCTGGAACAGCTGCCATTTCACTTATCCTGGTACTAGGAATTTGTTTAGCCTGGAGCTAATATATCTCTCTCCCACTACTTTTCCATAGCCATCTGGCCTTGCCCCGTCACAATATATAGTAGTGGTTGCAACAATGATCTATACTGTCACAGTTTATGTCAATAATGTCACACTCTGATAGAGAGATATGCATAGCCGTTTGCTCCCCCAGGTATTGATTACTTACTCCTGGTTAATTAATAAGCAAAAGTGATTTTATTAAGTATAAAAAGTAGGATTTAAGTGGTTCCAAGTAATAACAGACAGAAGAAAATAAATTACCAAGCAAAATAAAACAAAACACGCAAGTTTAAGCCTAATACATTAAGAAACTGATTACAGATGAAATCGCACCCTCAGAGATGTTCCAATAAGTTTCTTTCACAGACTCGACTCCTTCCTAGTCTGGGCCCAATCCTTTCCCCTGGTACAGTTCTTGTTAGCTCCAGCTCAGGTGTTAAGTAGCGGATTTCTCATGTCTGGAACCTCTTTTGTTCTGTTCCACCCCCTTATATAGCTTTGGCACAAGGTGGGAATCTTTTGTCTCTCTGGCTCCTTCTAAATGAAAAAGTCCCAGGTTTAAGACGGATTTCAGTATCAGATGACATGGTCTCACATGTCCTGTGAGACCCCAAGTTTTAATTCTTCCCAGCCTGACTCACAGGAAGGCTTGCAAGTAAACAGAGCCGTTTACAACCAGTTGTCCTAGTTGTTGGGAGCCATCAGGATTCCAAACCACCATTAATGGCCCACACATTGCATAATTACAATAGGGCCTTAGTTATATTTCATATTTCTAGTTTGATACAAGAACGATACATTTATACAAATAGATGACCACACTCGGTAGATTATAAGCTTTGTAATGATATCTTACAAGAGACCTTTTGCATGAAGCATATTCCAGTTAAATTATATTCACACTCATTAGCATATTTTCATAAAATCATATGGAGTGCAGCGTCACAATGGGATTGCCTCCCTGGATGGAGAGGCATGATAGCATGATTGGTTAGAAACTCTTCTGTTTCAGAGTAGCATGTTAAGTAGAGAGGGCAGAGAAAATGATATGGTGTCTGATTTGGGATGTAAATACAGTCTTTAGGAGTGTAATAGCCATGTATAGCAGGCTTTAACAACTCACTTAACTACTTTCAGCTGTATTAGAAAAACCACTGTGATGTTTTGCCCTTTAGAGTTCTGCATGTTGAATCAAAAACTTGTTAATGAATCTTGAGTGCGGATAAGCAAAATATATAAAGATTTAACAATGCATTCCGTATCAAAGCAATTACAGTAAGGACAGCCAAAAGGGTGTCTAATTAGTAACTTCAGATTGTTGTACATTGTGCTTTTGCAACACTCCCTTCCTCATCCGTGGTATATTCTGTTATTTACTGTAGAAGGGTGCAGTTAGAAAGATCGGACAGTGATAATAAAGGGCCTCATTTAAAAAGTCAGTCACCATACAAAATAGAACAGGAGGACTTGTGGCACCTTAGAGACTAACCAATTTATTTGAGCATGAGCTTTCGTGAGCTACAGCTCAAAAGAAACTAGGTGCTCTGCCATACTGCATGTCTGAAGTATGGAGGAATTTTCAGTTCTGTCTTCTGTCATGCAGGTTTTACTGGTATTGACTCGGAGTATGAAAAGCCTGAGGCCCCAGAACTAGTGCTGAAAACTGATTCCTGTGACGTGAATGACTGCATTCAACAAGTGGTGGAACTTCTTCAAGAAAGGGTAAGGAGATGTGGTGGTGGTGTCTGATTCTGATTTAAGGTTTGGTTTAAATTTATCTCCCCATTTGAATTCTTTTAAAAATAAGTTTTATGAAACTAAAGAGCTATAAAAATCTTTTCCACAATTTAAAAAAAAAAAAAAAAAATAATCCACTGTGAACCGTTGTCTTTAAACTCACCCTGCAGAGTCTTAAAAACAAACGTCGTAGCAGTAAGAACCTGAAAGTGGGGAAATAGACTGCAAACAAAAATGAAACTTAATTCATTTTTGTTGTCTAAGCTGAGAGACTCAAAAAGTGAGGAGCTCTTCTGATACCTCACAACTTGTTCATCAGTAATATCATGGTAAAGTGCGTATAGCAACATTATAAATAAAGTTATGAACATCAACTGAAATCCATGGCTGAAGAGTATTTCCCAGTTAAGTCTGGGGAGTGGTTAAACCAGTTCCTCAAAGACAAAGGGCAAGTTAATGCCCCAGCCAGGTGTCAACAAAGCTAATGAGCCATTACCTACCAAGTGGCCATTATTTACAAAAAAGGGTGTGCAGGGACAAAGACTTGCATCTTAGCACAGAAACAGCATGGAGATTTTTTCTTCCTGAGACTGGCAGTCTTCTAGTTTCCAACTGGAAAAGCTTTTAAAAGAGGAACAGGGGCAAACACCCCAAGGGACCCCCCCCCCCCCATCTGCCTCTGGCATGGCACCTAAGACGACAGAGGAAAACAGCCATTAGACTCTGGAGGGAATGGGAGGGGATGTGGGTCCTGACCTGAAGAGTTTGGTTAGTAATCTTTCTGGAAGTGTGTGGTGAGAAATTTTGCTTAAATCTAATATAGTTTAAGCACCAGTAAGCGTTTTATCTTGATGTTTCATGTAACCATTTTTGACTTTTATGCCTCGTTACTTGTACTCACTTAAAATTTCTCTTTTTAGTTAATATACTTGTTTTGTCTAATCCAGTGTGTTTTAGTTGAGTGTCTGGGTAACTTTTTAAGATAAGATGGTATATTATTCCCTTAAAAGAATTGAGTTAATACATTTGAGCAGTCCAAGAGAGAACTGGGCAGTACAGGACGTACATTTTGGGGTGGGGCTGGGGGAGGGGATGGGAATCTGGGACTGGGGGTATGATGTGATTAGGTGTGATGTGGCAAGGGTGACACAGCCCCTCACTGTTCTGACTTTTACCCCAGTATGTCACATAAAGCCACCCCTGTCACTGTAGCGTCTGAGCACCTCACAATGTTTAATGTATTTATCCTTGCAGCACCTCTGTCAGGTAGGGGCAGTACTATTCTCTTTATTTTACAGAGTCTCTGTGTCTCGGGTCCCCAAGTGGCTGTGGCTGAGCAAGGAATTAAATCTAGGTCTCAAGTGCTAGGGTAGCACCCTAGCTATAGGCCATCATTGTCTAAATATATACAGGGAATACATACAGGGAAGCATTACTTGCCATATATAGAATGTTACTAATAACTTGATCACAGGATCTCTGCACTTCCTACTAGGAAAAGCCATCTCTGTTCTAAAACTTCATAATTCAAGAGACCAGCAGCATGTGAGCCCATGTAACGAGCCTCCAGTTCTTTGCTCAGTGCACTGGGTCTGGTATGCTGACTAGGGTTTGGCGTTTTTCTTAATTAAACCGGTTTACCCTGCCCCTTGCTTAGGCCATACTGTAGCACTTACTAAGAAGAGAGAGAGTGAATAACTATTCAGGGAAGGGCATGGGGGACTTTCTTGCCATTCCTCCCCTGAAGGACGAAGAGGGTGAATCCAGAAGGGAGTGTTGATGTGCCAGAGACTGTCTACACTACATCGTTTACAGTGGCGCATCAGTAGTGCTTCAGGGGAAGACCCTCTAAGCTGATGGGACAGAACTCTCCCATCGGCTTAACTACTGCCTCCATGAGAGGCGGTACCTATGTTGGTAGAAGAGCCTCTCCCGTTCACATAGTGCTGTCTACACCAGTGCTTAATTTGTCACTCAGGGTGTAGACTATTCACACCCTTGAGTGATGTAAATTATACTGAAGTAATTTGTAGTGTAGATATAGCCTTAGTCTCAAGTGAATTATGTATGCTTTAAGAATCTATTAGGAGTAGTATTTTACCTGTAATAAGCACGTGGATTCTCTTTTTTAGCAATCTATTAGGACTAGCAGAGGAAAAGCAGAGGGAAGACAAGATTAAAAAATTTGATTTTGTTTAAAATAGTTATGGAGCAATCCTTATGCAAAATGTTGGTATTCCTTGAATTTTTTGAAGGGAAACAAGCAGCTTTGATGTCTTCCTGAAATCTGTGCTAAAAGCTGGTAGTTTAATGGCTATCCAAGGGTTATGTAATCCCAAATTAGGGGAGTAGGTGTTAAATTGGTATAGGATTCCTCATAATCCTGCATCTTCCATTTCACTCATGCTTTTGAAATGGAGTAGGAGGAGGTTTCTGGAGCACTGAATCATGTCTGGATTCCTGTGAATCTTGTCATGGCTGGAGAAGTGCTGGATGTAGCAACATCAGTACTGGTACAGTCCTCCACTAGGGGGCATGGAGAGCTACAAATAGAAGGAGAAGATGAGTTTCAGACTTAGACTTGAATTGCGGAGATGCACAAAAAGATGGAAGGTAGTAGTGAAATAGCGGAAGATGTTAGTTCTTGCTGGGTTTGGTTCATGTTCTCTTTGGTGATACAGCTGTAGTAACTGAAGAAATATCATCAGTAGGATTCAGGAAGGAGAGTTGATGAGAAATAGACTCTGAAATGGGACTGTGCATGTAGAGGGGGAAGAAGATACAAAATATATCTCCATGGGCTCCTGGGAGAAAAGGAGTGAGGGAGATTAGAGAATAAGACAGTACGGGAGAGAAGTGAGACATCAAAGGGGGTTTTGAAGAAATCTTACTGCAGAGGAGATGAGACAAGGAAAATAAAGGAGTTAGGACACAGATGAAATGTAGGAATTTGGGTTTCTTTTGGTTATAGTTAGTTTGGTGGCTGAAAAAACCTCAAGCACCCTGTAAAGAAAGAACCTTCTCACCACTGCCCCACATATTAAAATTAAGAAACCTGAATGACAAACTAGAGTATAATATGATCTCCCGTTACCAATATCCATTCTGCTGTAATACAGGTTTAACAATCAGTAAAAAGCATACCGCTCAAACTTCTTTGTCTAAGGTTCAGAGACTAATATTCTCATTGTTAAACCAGGAGGGGAACTGGCCTGTGTGTGATGTGAACAGCCAGAAGTATTGAATTGTTCTCTAAGGGTATGTCTACACTGCAATTAGACACCTGTGGCTGGCCTGTGCCAGCTGACTCAGGCTTGCAGGGCTCAGGCTAAGGGGCTGTTTAACTGCAGTTTTGATATTCTGGCTCAGGCTTCCATTCGAGCTATGGGTCCTAGAGCCCGGGCTCCAGCCAGAGTCCAAACATGTACACCACAATTAAATAGTCTCTTAGCCCAAGCCTGAGCCAGCTACCATGGGCTAGCTGCAGGTTTTTAATTGTAGTGTAGACATACCTGAAGGGTGCTTAAGTTGACCAGCAATATTGTTGCTAGCTATTTTTCTTTTGTTTATTGTTTAGGGCTAACTATTTTCCATTCCCTTCATTTGCTTAGTTACACGTGTTCCCATAATCTGTTCTGAGGAAGTTCTCCTTCTAGCTGGCATACTTTCCAGGATGTGACATCCTAGATTCTGTCAGTCTTAAAAAACACATTGTGTATGAAACACCATCCCCTGTAGTGTTTTATACATTTCACAGCAAAGAACAGCTATTAAGACAAAATCAATCAAATAAGATCTAAGCACTATCTGAGCTCTATGACATGACAAACAAAAAAGGTATTAGCCTTTATTAAAAAAACAAAAACAAACCACCACCCCCAAAACCCCCCAAACAAACCTATGGTAGCTGTGAGGTTCAGAATATTACAATAACTGTGAACTAAAGAAACAAAGATATGGGCAGAGTCTAAATCACAAGAGCCTTTAGAACTCAAAGCCCCCTACTCTCCAATCCACTTGAGTGTCAAGATACTTACGTCAGGGTCTCCTTTAAACAAAAATGTGTAAGTCAGTATACGTGCCAACAGATTGGTACTCTCTATTGGCTACAAATAGGAAGAATTCCTCCCTTCCCATATTCAGCATTGATAAAGTGCTGTCACACTTGAAATTTAGCTCTGGTTTTGCATAGCCTGAAATAGTGTTTTATAATATACCTTCTGTGTCTGAAAGACATGCATTTTTTGTGGTTGTCTATTCAGTAACCAAGAGGAAAAGCTTCTGTCTCTAGCAACTTCCTTGAGATGGTTTAAAAAATGGCTCTGCGTCTCCTGTAATATAAGTTTGGTTTTATCATATTACTGTAAAATTAGAGTAACGTCATTAAATTTACTGGAGTGGCTCCTGATCCGAAGAGTTGTAACAGAACAGGACCTATATCTTCTGGCTTTATTTTGTCTTGTGGCAAAATAGTCTTGTCTTCTTGAGGAAATACAGAAAAGCATAGTTTGGTGATAATTACTTTCTTATAATTTACACAAGCTGTGGTGCTTAGAACCTCATTGCTACTCACCAGCCAGTTTCTCAGTGGGGTTTCTAAGAAGAAGCTATTTGTCACTAGCGTTCTTGGTCTCCCTCAAATTTCTTATTGATCATAGTTTCACCGCCTCTGGGTCAGCAATACCGTGCAGAACGTACGCTGCCCATTCTATAAACAATAACCATTAATCTGCTGGTATATAAAATGTAGAAAATACACATTTAAATTGCAGTGGTGTCACTTTTTCGGCTGAAAAAGGATATTAGGCCACACTTTGGGCAGTGATCACCTTTTTCAGCAAAATAAAGGACAACTATGTATGGCATGCAAGGGGTTAATTTTGATTAAAGAATACATAATTTCATTTATTTTTAGTTATAGTAATATAGTGGTATTAAGAAATAGTTGACAGAAGGTTTAATATTGAAATTGAAACAAATGCCAGGGAAATCTCTGGGTGAACTCTTAGAGTTCAGATTAGTGTTGGTTCTATTCTCATACAGTGCACTCCTTTTAGAACTGTCCCAGATGATTCAATTCTGATAAGTGGTTGATTTTTACAGTGGGAATTGCAAAGTGTGGATAAAATCAACTTGTTTTAGACAACCATCTTTTTTTTATTATTATTCAATTGAGAAACATCTCATTTACCGTAAGGAACGTCTTTAGACTTTAAACATATTAAACATGGAACAGAACCATGCCAGCATTCTAACTGAGCCAAATGCTACTATTATTATTATCATCACCACCACCACCACCAAATCATTTAGCTGGTGCTTTTATTCAAAGCAATTATTAATCCTGTACAGCATGTTATAATTTTACACAAAGGAGTCAGTAGAGCTATATACCTCTTAAGGTAAAGATCCAAAGATATACATTTTAAAAATTGCTCAAATAACCTTCCACAAACATAACATATGAATGTGCACGACACTGACTTTTATAGCATAAATACAAATGTGAAACAACAAAACAGACTGTTTAACAGTATTGACTCAATATTTATTTTGGAGTGTCACAAACTGTCACTGTGAATGCACAGTGTGGGGTAAAAAAATACAGGAAAAGGCTGATTATTACAGGATAGAACACGTTTAAGTTGTAATACAGAAACAATTGCCTTGTGTCACTGTGTTTAGCCTGTGGGTGTTGCTGAAATACTGAACAGTGCGTTCTGTTAACTTGATGCGGAACACTAGTCACCAATAAGCCATAGAGAGTCACCCTGGGACATTTATGTAGGGATAATAGATCAGTGTCCAACCTGCTGCTGTATTTATTTTAAGGGTAGAAATGGTTTAACGTACTAAAATGAAGTATTTTTTTGTGATAGACCAATATTAAGGTGGGTTGAAAGCTATTTTTCTTCATGCGGAGGTCCACAGATCCATTACAAAGGTACTGCAGCGTGGGGGCAGAACCAGACCTGTCACTTACTGACAACAGGAGAATGTCCCACTTTCTGAAATCTACAATTTTATCTGTATCTGCAGCAGCCGATGGCTTAGCAAGACCTTCCTGTTGCAGAGCATTATTGAGGACCATTCCGAACTTCATTTCCAATTTTCAGACTAACATTTCAGGTCAATATATCCGTGTAATTCCCAGCTTTGTCCATTAGGTTCTTGAAGAGAAGGTCCCCTTAACTCCCCTTTCCTTACTGCTTACCATTTCTTTCCTACCCTGGCCTCCATTGTATAAGGCCAGAAGATTCTTGTGTGTGCAGTCAAAACTTAACCTGGTATCTGTAGTAAAGATAAATGTGGCTGTTTTCCATGGTGGTCAAGGACTTGATATCTTTTAACTGCAGGGGAGATTTTATCTTCACTATACAGGCCCTTTGTAGACAGCCAAGTCCAGGCAGGCACTCTCTCAGTCCTTTCATTTGAGCATAAAATCATAAGTGGCAATCGTTTAATAAAAAATATTAACTGTCCTCTGACAATATGTGCCTCAACATGGATTCACAAGCAGCGCTAACATGGATGGACTGTATTGCAAGTATGGTCTGTCTCTCTCTCTGTCGAAAAGTCACATAGTCAAAGGGCTTCTGTCTTGCAGGTTGGGGGAATGGGATTCAGATGTATTTTATGCAGATATATGGAGCTTTGGTCCTTGAAATCAGGTGCTCAAACAATCAGTTCTGAGTTATCATGATGTGATACAATAGGAGACTTTACGGAGAGCTGAGGTTATTCAGTCATTAGAAAAATCTACTTAAAATCCTGACCCCTGCCAGTTCTAGAAAGGGATTTTTTGAAGTAGTCCGAAGTACAACAGGAGAAAATACCTCTTTGCAAGTGATTGCTAGATCAAGTTGCTAGATCAGGGCCAGAAGTTGCTCTCTTTTACCTCAGCGCAATCTACAGATCTTTTAACTCACCTTAGCTGGAGTTGGACCCTTGCTTAGTGCCAGCTCTCTCTTTGGGAGAGAAAGGACTACCTGTAGCTTTGGTCATCTGAGGTCCCTGGACACGGTCTTGAGGGATACGTTGCAGAGATGTGAAAGAACTTCAGGAGCAGCGTTGTTCTATTCCTAGTCTCAACAACCCACCAGAAGGCCATCTACTTCAGATTGGAGCACTGTGATCTGCTTCCCATCCTATTTCTAGCCTCAGAACCAGGGACAAGCAGAGTAGGACGCTGAAACGTCTAAAATTTCATAACAAAGGCTTTTGTTTAAAGCATTCCCATATTTTCTGTCCTCAGACTATTCTGTTTTGCAGCTGGATGACAGCCTCTTCTCACAACTTAGATCATTTTCTGTTTGATCTTGTGTGTATTCCCTGCGTCTCAAGTCTCCCCACTGCCTGATGGGGAGGAAGTATTTGAACTTGAGTCTCCCACCAACTGGGAGAGTGCCCTAAAACTGAGCTATGGGGTATTCTGCTGTGGGTCTCTTGCTCTCCCCTGTTAAAGCTGTTAAAGCCACTTGGAGCAGGACAACTGGACCTCACCTCTCAGGAGAGTGTCCTAACCACCAGGCTGTCGTCCCGCACTCACACTGTCCTCAGAAGTGGGAGACACCTGTTCAAACCCTCTCTCCTTACAGCCGAGGGAGGCACTGAACCTGGGTGTCTCACCTTCTGAGTGAGTGCTCGAAGTAATAAGGGAGGAATCACCACCACCTCCTCTGGCATTTCTTGCAAAAAACAGCTTAGGTGCCTAACGCCAAGAGAGAAGCTGAGGATCCCAAGCAGAGGGAGGCACCTACCTACAACCTGGACTCAGGTGCCTAACTCCCAGAAAGGGGCAGAGCTTAGGACACACCCCTTTCCTTGGCATCTACTAGTGGCTACCTTGGGTGGCTCCCAGCCTAGTGTGCTGGTTTTTGTGGTTCTCATTCTTAGGTGCCTGTCTATACCCGTTCATTGTATAGGGAGCCTAGGATTAAATACTATGCCCAGTTTGTTCAGTCCTTTTCTTCAGGGCACCTTTTATTCGTTGTATTGATAACTTTCAGCAAACCACAAAATAAAACAGTTCAGCATAAGTCAAACAGCTACCTTTCCTTTGACTCCAGGGCTTCTTGCCAGAGCTTCCCTGTTCCTAGCAACTCTTCCCCGTCTTCCTGTCACGGGTTAATCTGCATCCTGGAGCCCCTGCTCATGAAACTGAGCAGTTTCAGTCTTTGCCTGATAAGCACCTGATTCCTATAATCACCTAACACATCCCAGCTGGATCTGATAATCCCCTGTACCAGACACAAACACCTGTTCTTAATAGGCTCAGAACAGGGCTGGTTGGACCCCAGGCCCATTGGTCCTTAGTGGGTCAAAAAACTCTGTTACATATATCTATCCAGTAACTCAGTATTCTTCTCCCACCACTCTACACCCATATTATCCTATCTCATCCATTGGCATAGTCTTCATTCCCACAACTGGTGAATGCAAAGAAGCAGGTTTTTATTTATTTATTTATTTATTTATTTTTTTGAAGGAATCTACCCAGTTCAGCCTAGCATCCACCTGCTGGAACACAACGATTAATTGAGGTCTCTGAGCACTGCTCCTTCCATAGATAACAGACTTGTTCTGATCATGACAGTCAATGTGTCTGAAAGAATTTTCTGTACTGCTATTATGAAAGGGATTCTTCAGTTTTGGGCAGAGCAAACTTTCCTGTCTCTGTGGACTGCACACTAAGGGGGATATGAATACCAAGAAGCCAGATTAGCAGGGTGGCTGCTGCACCCAGAAATATCTTGAAGTCAGTTTGGTGAGCTAATAGATCACATTGCATCTGGAAGCAGCGGTCACGGGGCCCTTTATCTAGTGTCTGTGTGTTGGATCTTTGGATGCCTTTATCTTATTAGAAGTCTGCTATTGGAAGACCATCCTCCATCTGAGACCAGACAGGTTTTTAATGAATTCTTGGTTGAAATGATTATTGCTCTCATGGAGCCCCAAAGAGATATTAACAAATAGAACTTATTCTACTGGTTGGTGCAAAATTTACTGGCTAATATATGTTAAACCAGTGAAACATAGTTGTTTGCAATGTTGTTGTAGTCATGTTAGTCCTAGGTTAAAAGAGAGACAATGTAGGTGAGGTAATATCTTTTATTGGATCTACTGAAGAGGAGCCTTTTGTAGCTCTAAATCATGTACCTTCCACCAACACAAGTTGGCCCTGCACAACTGCCTGCCTTGTCTCAGTGAAACATTGTCACGCGTGGCCATCGCCCAGGAGGGCTTTCTTTATAAAGAAAATAGGAACCCGAAAGCCAATCCCTATGTGTAGAAGCCCTTACTGAGGTCTATAGGAATACTTTGCTGGAACTGAAGGATCAGGCTCTCAGTTTCTCACTTGACTCCTGAAAAATACAGTTGTAAATATGCATAAACATATACAGAAATTCTGTATTATCTGTGCTATATTTTTGATTTGTACCTGTCTGTTTAGAGTAACAGAAATAGAATTCTGTTATGTGAAGCACAGTATGTTCCTGGAGCTAGTGATCTGATGTCTGTACTTTGATATTGAAAAATAAGAGTAAAGGGCATGCTGGATGGCCACCTGTGTCATAAAATGGAATCATTACAGGCCCACATACATCTTTCAGTATTCTTTTATTGAGAAACTTAGGCCATTTCAAGCATCAGAGCCTAATATTTTCAATATCAACATAAAGCATGCATACAAAATCTTGAATCTACTGCATTTTCATCATTTTAATATAAATTAGGGAAGCAATAGAGTGCATTTGACACACAATTCATTATACCCATCTTTTAGTAAATTTTGAATAATTATTTTACCTAAAACCTTCTTTCCTGTCTCTCATGCCCTCCCCCAAATGTCCTTAGTAGTATTCCTAGGCAGTCCCCATTGAATCCTTGAGACCCTTTCTTAGCTAACTATCACAGAGGATGATTGGGTGGGACTTCTTTGGAGTCATAAGAAAAAGTGCTCAGCATAAGATAACTGAGTTAAAGATTTGTAATGGTGGGGGAAGGACTTACTGGATAAAATGTAATGCACAGGAAGAAATCTATTGAGCAGCCTGTTTCTAAATCTTCAGTGTGTGCAGCGCTGCATATTCTCGGATATCAAAAAGATAAGCTAATGGAGAAAAGATCACTGTTGGTGTAACCTTGAGGAGATTTGTAAGTTTGTAAGAATAAGATTGGCAGTCAGTTTCAGTAGTAAAAGGGGGAGAGAATGGTTTAACATATTGATCTTAATGAAATATATTGTTTTGCATCATAAGAATGACAGCTATATTTTGACGCAAATGAGGGGAAAAACACTGGTGAACTGGTTTAAAGAGACTTCTGTTTAATTCCTAAAATATGATTATTTTTATACTTTTATACTTCTAAATTGAAGATTTGAACACATATTGTAAATATGTTCCACAACACTGTGGGCAGAGAAAAGCCTGCATCATCATAAAAAATGCTATAATAATTATTATAATAATAATATTAAGTATGATGAGGAATTTCTGTGTACATTAAACTTCACTAATCTTCACACCATATAGTCAACACAAAAGGTGGATCTTTTCCCATATCTCTCTGCAAAATTGAACAGCACATACGGTATTTAAGTTGCATAAGTTTTCTCTATCTTTACGAAGTATACTACAGTGTGTTGATGGGGTAAGCTGTTTCGTATAATTAAAACAACTATAGTTGATCAAATCAATAAAATACAGGTATAATTGTTTTTAGTTAGTTAACTGGCTAATTTAAAAACTTGCACTGAATCTCCCAGTCATTCATGAGGTTCTGCTGTGGTTTCTATTTTATCAACTGCTACATTCTTTCAATTTATGTCTTGTTGTCTATGACTTCTAGAAACAAGAATCAGGGGAGGACTGCTAATAAAGAAAAGGTGTAGGAGTGAAACGCCCCCTCCCCTCCCCCACTTCCTCTTAAGTCGCTTTGTTTTACAGAATATGGGGTAACTTTGAAAACATAGGTGCCTAATTGGAACCCAGTATAATTACATGTTTAAAACCATTAAAACCGTAAAATATACATGCATGTTTATACATATGCATACATTGTGGTTTTAACTATGTTTGCAGCTTTGACCTAAAATATGTTTACTGTTTGTCTAAATATTATTTTCACAAAAAAAATAAAGTGTATTTAAAATGTTGATCCATAATTGGAGAGGGCTCTAAGTGCACTTGTTGTCACCAAGGCTATTTAAAGCAGAAAATATTATCAGTGTCATGTACCCAACTTGCTACCTGTCGGCCCCAAAACATTTAAAATACCCAATGAACACTGATGTCTTTTTAATACTGTAAAATGCTTGTGACTAATATGAATATATAGTGGTCACCATTAGGATCTTGACAGTTGTTGCATGCAATTCTGGCCTTGTCCATGAGACTCAGTTTTCCCTGTACTTGAACTACTTCAGCACATGCTATTCCAAGCTGAAAGTATCAAAATTTTAATGGTAATTGCAGTACAGCAGGTGTCTGTACTACTGCATTTTTAATATCTGGTTTTTGTGGGCTTAACTCAATGTTAGTTGAATGACTGGTGTTACAAATGCCAATCTATTGGTGTAAATTAGCTGAAGACTGACTGTTCCTTCCTCTAATAGTGTATGCTTTTCGCTACTATCCGATGTGCTTAATAAATTGCTTGAAATGCCTAGGTTTTGTTTTTTTTTGTATTGGTTTGACATGTAATTATATAAATGTACAAAAAAAATAAAAGGGAAATGCTTTATAAGCATTGAGGGATGTTCAGTGCAACTTTATCAACCTAAAGTGGTCACTAGATGGCCTGCTAGCATAGCCTTTTTACTGAAATTTCATATGGTTTGAAGACATATGGATTCTTCTTGCTGCTGTTTTTAATCTAAAGTGATGTTTTAAATACTGTTTTTATATCTACCAGGAACACTAGATTTACTAATGCTTTAAGTTATTTAAATGTCTGTCTCTTTGTGAAATGGTTTAATGTTCCAAAGTGAATTTTATACTGCACATAAAAAACAGGTTTTTTTCACAAACAAATTTTAATGTGCTGTCAAATATATCTTTGGGTAGTGCGCACCTCCTTGAATGGGGGGAGGGAGTGTGTGCGCGCACGCGTGTGCGTGTGTGTGTAATATACACATTATACAGTTCAGATAGAGATTTTTAGTAGACATAAAATATGACTAAGTTTAACTTTCAAAGGCAAATTTGGATGCAGAAAATAAAGGGGGGAGGGGAATGTCATAACTTTGTTATGTGAGAGCACAGTGTTTTGTTAACAATATACCAAAATGCTTTTATGTTTAAGGAAAAGTGTCCTTCACCTCCCTTTTACGCTTATGGAGCAGACTGAAAGTTGTGCTTTTTTTTGTTTCTTGATTATTTTGAGGGAGGGAGCAATGTTTTAATTCTGTCATTAAATGAAGCTTTAATTTTCTCATAGCCGTGTGATGGAAGTTAAAATAAAAACAGAGGCTAAGCATTAAGATGTATGAAAGATGACCAAATAAACATTGCAAAATTTAATTTTTAATAATGAGAGATCTGGCAGCAATAATAGATACAGATCATTGACATATTCTTAGCTGGGTCTATGTAATTGAGTCTGTATTTTCTCATTATATGCATAATTAAAATTGAATATCTTCATTTTTGTTTTGCATTCTGCATCTGCAGTAGATCAACTTTAAAACAAAATATTTTTACTAAAAACTTTATGGTAGAAAAATGTATGGATTTTGCAAAGCTGCACGCTGTGGAATTTAAGATTTTTATTAACAATAAAGAATGTAATATTTAATTTCTTTCATGTGTACAAACACATCAGGTTTATAACAGAATAAATGCCAGACTGTTCCCATGAACAGATTATTATAGTTCGTAATCTTGTTTAGAAAACTGTAAGGATTAGTAGATAGACCCTGGAGATTTCTTAGGTACTATCTTGCTCAACTGGAACTGTCTGCATGCGTACTGTGGAAAGTGTAGAAGATGTTTTTATACACACAAAGCATGGAAAAAATACCTTCCCCCACCCCACTCTCCTGCTGGTAATAGCTTATCTAAAGTGATCACTCTCCTTACAATGTGTATGATAATCAAATTGGGCCATTTCCAGCACAAATCCAGGGTTTAACAAGAACGTCTGAGGAAGGAGGGGGGGTGGGTTAGGAAAACAAGGGGAAATAGGTTATCTTGCATAATGACTTAGCCACTCCCAGTCTCTATTCAAGCCTAAGTTAATTGTATCCAATTTGCAAATGAATTCCAATTCAACAGTCTCTCGCTGGAGTCTGGATTTGAAGTTTTTCTGTTGTAATATCGCAACTTTCATGTCTGTAATCGCGTGACCAGAGAGATTGAAGTGTTCTCCGACAGACACACCCCTGGAACCCCAACCTGGGATATTCTATCTACTACCCAAGATCCATAAACCTGGAAATCCTGGGCGCCCCATCATCTCAGGCATTGGCACCCTGACAGCAGGATTGTCTGGCTATGTAGACTCCCTCCTCAGGCCCTACGCTACCAGCACTCCCAGCTACCTTCGAGACACCACTGACTTCCTGAGGAAACTACAATCCATCGGTGATCTTCCTGATAACATCATCCTGGCCACTATGGATATAGAAGCCCTCTACACCAGCATTCCACACAAAGATGGACTACAAGCCGTCAGGAACAGTATCCCCAATAATGTCACGGCAAACCTGGTGGCTGAACTTTGTGACTTTGTCCTTACCCATAACTATTTCACATTTGGGGACAATGTATACCTTCAGATCAGCGGCACTGCTATGGGTACCCGCATGGCCCCACAGTATGCCAACATTTTTATGGCTGATTTAGAACAACGCTTCCTCAGCTCTCGTCCCCTAAAGCCCCTACTCTACTTGCGCTATATTGATGACATCTTCATCATCTGGACCCATGGAAAAGAAGCCCTTGAGGAATTCCACCATGATTTCAACAATTTCCATCCCACCATCAACCTCAGCCTGGTCCAGTCCACACAAGAGATCCACTTCCTGGACACTACAGTGCTAATAAACGATGGTCACATAAACACCACCCTATACCGGAAACCTACTGACCGCTATTCCTACCTACATGCCTCCAGCTTTCACCCTGACCACACCACACGATCCATTGTCTACAGCCAAGCTCTGCGATACAACCGCATTTGCTCCAACCCCTCAGACAGAGACAAACACCTACAAGATCTCTATCAAGCATTCTTACAACTAGAATACCCACCTGCGGAAGTGAAGAAACAGATTGATAGAGCCAGAAGAGTTCCCAGAAGTCACCTACTACAGGACAGGCCGAACAAAGAAAATAACAGAACACCACTAGCCGTCACCTTCAGCCCCCAACTAAAACCCCTCCAACGCATTACTAAGGATCTACAACCTATCCTGAAGGATGACCCAACACACTCTCACAAATCTTGGGAGACAGGCCAGTCCTTGCCTACAGACAGCCCCCCAACCTGAAGCAAATACTCACCAGCAACCACATACCACACAACAGAACCACTAACCCAGGAACCTATCCTTGCAACAAAGCCCGTTACCAACTGTGCCCACATATCTATTCAGGGGACACCATCACAGGGCCTAATAACATCAGCCACACTATCAGAGGCTCGTTCACCTGCACATCCACCAATGTGATATATGCCATCATGTGCCAGCAATGCCCCTCTGCCATGTACATTGGTCAAACTGGACAGTCTCTACGTAAAAGAATAAATGGACACAAATCAGATATCAAGAATTATAACATTCATAAACCAGTCGGAGAACACTCCAATCTCTCTGGTCACGCGATTACAGACATGAAAGTTGCGATATTACAACAGAAAAACTTCAAAACCAGAGTCCAGCAAGAGACTGCTGAATTGGAATTCATTTGCAAATTGGATACAATTAACTTAGGTTACCTTGCATAATGACTTAGCCACTCCCAGTCTCTATTCAAGCCTATTTCCCCTTGTTTTCCTAACCCCCCCTCCCCCCCTTCCTCAGACGTTCTTGTTAAACCCTGGATTTAAGCATAGAGGACTACTGCTATGTTCCTGGGTTAGTCAATGACTCATGGTTTAGCAAGATTGCGCATAAAGAACCATTTTAGACAAGTGGAAGATAACACAGTATTTCTAATGTCAACATATGTCTCTTGAATCTTATATACCCTAGCATTTTATACTGTCCATCAGAAGATGACTGAGAGCCAGGTGAGAGATTTGATCATGGGCCTGATATGCTCACAGTGGCCTAAGCCATGGAGAAGGTTAGCAGATGCTTTCTGGACCATCTGGAGTTTGTGTATAGAATCATAGAATATCAGGGTTGGAAGGGACCTCAGGAGGTCATCTAGTCCAACCCCCTATTCAAAGCAGGACCAATCCCCAATTTTTTGCCCCAGATCCCTAAATGGCCTCAAGGATTGAACTCACAACCCTAGGTTTAGCAGGGCAATGCTCAAACCACTGAGCTATCCCTCACCCCAGAGGCTTCACATTCAGCTGTAATCTAGCCTAGATGTGACAAATGCATGGTCCCTTGTGATCAGCTTATTATCCAGGAAGAAGGGATGAAGTTTCCTTGTGAGCTGGAGGTGAAAGAAGACATTTTTTTAGAAACTGATGTTTCCTGCTCATTCAAGCTTACTGAGGCATCAAAGTATCCTGAGGCTTTCTACCACATTGATGAATCGTGGCTGTGTACCTTCAGTGGAATGTGGATACTGTGTCTTATAGTTTTCAGAGTAGCAGCCGTGTTAGTCTGTATCTGTAAAAAGAAAAGGAGTACTTGTGGCACCTTAGAGACTAACAAATTTATTAGCGCATAAGCTTTCGTGAGCTACATCCGATGAAGTGAGCTGCATCCGATGAAGTGAGCTGTAGCTCACGAAAGCTTATACTCTAATAAATTTGTTAGTCTCTAAGGTGCCACAAGTACTCCTTTTTCTTTTTTGTGTCTTACAGTATTTTTCAGGGCTTCTTGAGCTTTGGCATGTGTGATGGGACCAAACTCAGTCAGGTGCAGTGGAATGGATAATACTATCTGGTCAGTGCTAAAGCTTCTTTCCCAGGTAGCCCCATATGTATTCAGTCGACCTCCTCAGCAAAGTATGCAGACTGCTCTTCACATCAGTCGATGCTTAAGTCTGGTGTATAGGATGTGCAATCTGGGTTGAGAAGATGGTTTACTATGCAATAGAGCTCTCATAGCCATGATTCTGCTCGGTCGTTTGTGGGGGAGGAGAACGCTCATTTTGCCTTCTTTCCTGCAGTGGCATGTATTTGTATTGTGCAAATCTTAATGAACAGCAAATAAAACCAGCAGCTTTTGTGCCATGTATATTTGTTTGAGCTTCCTTTTCACGTAAACTAGTTCTTAGAGATGGCATTATTTTCACTCTTGTCTATAGAGATTTATTAATTCCTTGTCTAATAATTGGCCAGACATTCCTCCTTTTTTCCATAACTACAGGTGCTTTATCACTTCTCTGTCCCACCTTGATTTCTGCAAATGATACCCATGATCTGTCATGCAGTTTACTCAAATGATGCCAGTTGCATAAGATGCAGAGAACATTCCTTTTTGAAACACTAAGAACAAACTGTCAGCGAATTACAGAAGCACCAATCTGTATATTAGTTGCAGGAAATGGAAGAATTTAGGAATAGATTTATATTCATGCTATGTTTTTGCAAATGACTTATTTTAAAGCTGTCTGCACCAGTTTTTTGCCTGTGTCAAAAACAGAACACAGCTAAAAGTTTTGCAAAAAGGGACATCATAATCTAAAAATTATAATAGCTGACTGACGAATGTTTCACTGACTTCAGTTACTAATACAACTGGAACACTTGGTTGGATTCTGAAACTAGCCATCACTGGAGAGGAATTAATTTTCTAGTGAAATTATATGGTGTTCCTCCTTTAAATATTTATCATTTTTCTCTAAGATGGTGAATGGACACTTGTGTGTGTCCTGTACATCTCATGGAATCTGTTACACAATATACATTTTTAAATGTCTATTGCATGTCTGTCTATTTTAATTTTTATTTTAGACTTTAAATGATGTAGATTTGGATTTTGGGTTATAGCAGAAGTCTATCATAGTACTTTTATTGTTGCTATCTGACTGCCATGTCAGACATCTTGAACGAGGGATAAGGATAAGGCTAGGGGGAGACTGAGGATGACAATCAGTATACCAAGAAACAGAAGAGGAAGCTTGAAATTTCTTCATTTGGGCAGTTTTCTCTTGTGAAGACTTTAGTTCAAGTCCCAATCCTACAAACACTTATATACATGTGTAACTGTATGCACAGAGTGTGTGTTTGTTTGTTTCCATTGAATTCAGTAAAACTTCTTGTGTAAAACTACTTTATGTTAGTGTTTGGATTGGTGCACTTGTATTATCCACTATTTACATGTAATATTTAAATTTGTGCCAGTGCTTTGTGGTAATCAAATTTGCTTGAGAAGCATATTTTGCACTGCTTTGTTAACCTTGCTAAAGTCTCCTGTGCAATTAGTTGCTTAAATTCCAAAATGAATGAATGTTCTCTCTTTCTGCATAAGTAAATAAAGTTTAAAAAAATTTTACATGCCCTGACACGAGCTAAATTTGTAAATGACAAATACAGTACTAATGAAAAATTGTATTCAGTTCAGTGATAAATAGTTACTCTGTAGTTGCTAGAGTTTATACCATACTATATAATTATAAGAGTTCAGAAAAAGGTTCCTTATCAGGGCTCTTAACCTATGCAAAAATTAATACCTGTAGCCAACTTGTTGGCTAGCAATATATCAAACTTTTAGAATAAATTTGGTTTTCAACTGAATAAAAATGATTTAAGATGTATACCGCTCAGAGAGATTCTGCAACAATAAAATATTACCTTGACCATATGTTCAGCAGCTGAAAAGCATTTTGAGTGAGTACTGAATTATGATTCTTTTTTTTTTTATGTAGGACATTGTACCGGTGGATGCCTCTTATGAGGTAAAAGAGCTGTATGTGCCAGAAAACAAGCTGAAATTGGCCAAAAGTGATGCAGAGACTCTGCTAACGTTGGAAATAAATAAGGTAGAGGAGTAATGGTATTGTGTTTCAGTGATTTGATTTCTGAAGCTGAAGCCAGAGTCTAATCTGTCAATTCAGGAGGTATAGCACAGTACCTAAACTAGTTACACGCTGTAACTTTTTAAAGATTGCTACAACATCCGCTTTGCTGATCTTCTTTTGTTATCTTTGAGTCTCCATGACCTCAAAACTAATTGTTAGCATTTTAAAAAAATTTAGTTAATTCCCTTAACATCTCTATGACATGAGTCGGATGGTCTGGATGATATGTTTTCTAGTTTCCTAAACAAAGCAATCTCCTACCTGCCTTTTATAGATAGCTTTTTGTACAAGTTCTTAATTATTTTACAAATGTCCAGGCTTTTTTATTTTTCTTAAAGACAGATTTATACTATAGAAGGTGACTCTTTGTAATTTCATCCTTTTCTTTTTATTAACTAAGTTACATTTTTTTTTCCTGTCACTTATTTTTCTTTTATGCTTTTAGCTATCATGACCTCATGCTGCTTTTTCGCTCCCCTTGGCTTCCCTGCTGGATGCCTTGACCTACTCTGTTCTTATTTGATTAATTTACTACTCTTCCAGTTCATATTTGAGCCAGTCTTTTGAAAACACAGACTGGCTGCTTTTTGTTCCTTGTATTCTTCTTTTTTTCAGAGGAATTGGGCCATGAGCCAGCAAAGCACTTAAACACAGACTTAACTGTAAGCACATGAGTTTTCCTTTTAACTTTTTAATGAGCTTACTAGTGCTTAAGCATATGCTTAACTTTAGGTGCTTTGTGGGATCAAGGTCTCAATCTGTCTTGGAAGGATGCCTTAAGATTTCCAGTCTTTTTTTTCTACACCTGTGGATTTTAACACTTCCTCTCACTGCAGTTTATTAGATTCCTTGCTCTGCTGCCTTCTGTGAAGTTATCTGTTGCTTTTCTGAATTAAAGTAGCTTATTGGTCACTAGTACCAAGCTTCCTTAGTCTTGTATTGTAAATTGCTTCCTCTCTCTATTGGTAAGAAATAGATCAATCTAGAAAAAAAATCCCCCCCTCCTTTTTTTTTTGGTTACTAAATACCAACACAAGCTGTGGGAGAAATCTGCATCTTAATTGTCTCAACATGAGGTAAACAAAGTAGTAAATATTAGTCATGTACTTGTATTACATGAGCTCTTGCACAACGGACCTGCCCAAGCTCAGCAAGCTCTTCCTTGTGAAAAGCTCTTGACTCAGTCTCATTAATGTGCATACAGAAATAATAAAACAGTTGTGATACATCTCGCTGTGTGGCCTTTACTAAGTGTTAAGGGAGGAAATTCCCTGTAAACTGATATCAGTCTTTTAAACTAAAATAAGTGGTAGTCTGATTATTATGAGGCTGACGGGAGGGGGCGGAGTCATAACTGCTTTTTGCTATAAAAATACCACTTCTAATTGATTAAAAGACTTTTAACAGTTACGCCCAGGATTATTTTTCTGTTTTATGTGTTTCCCTCATCCTCTTGCTTAAGAATGTAAGTAGCCCTATGTATAAGACATGGTCTTGTTCATTGCAGAACTATCTGAATTCTGCTAATTTGAACTACTAAAGGCCTTCAGTATACAAACTAATTGCAATTCATTTATTTCTAGCATAGCATTGGAAATTCAGCTAATACGATGCTGGAAATGTGAAAAGTAGCTCATTTATAAATTGTGAGGAGGAAAAAGGCATTTTTTTTCTGTGAAGAGACTGAGATCTGTGCTACTGATGATTAATGCTCTCTATTAAAAGCTGATCTGTACTTACATATACATTAGATTTAGTATGGAGAATATATCTGTATTCTGAAAAAAAATTCTCGAAGGTTACTTGGCTCAGTGCATGGAGTTCACTGGTGTCGGCATGTGTATGTCTGTCTCTTTACCAGGTGGATATGCAATGGGTGCAAGTACTGGCAGAAGGTTGGGCGACACCACTTAATGGCTTTATGAGAGAGAGAGAATACTTGCAATGCCTTCATTTTGACTGCCTTCTGGATGGTAAGGCATTTCAGTTTAAAAATACTTTTTAAAACCACCCGAAGCACACAGCTCTCCAGCTTTGTTGTGGTACATTGATTTGCCATGTGAGAACTGTATTAGATGTGTGTCCTCTCCTGAGGACAGAGAATCAAAACTTGCAAATGATTAAACTTACTATGAAATAATATCTTGCTTTTAGCTTCTGCCTTCTTGTTACTGGATTAGTTTTATAAATGAAAACCTTCCACAATTAATAATTATCTTCAGCAGTGTATATGTCTTTCAAACTTTCCTATTCACTTTTGAAAAACTTTGTCCTTCTCCAGTCTCCATTAATTTTTGGTATTCAGGGTTACTGATAAATAACTGTTAGTATGTAGCTCTAGACCAAGATTGTCTAAAGACATGTTCTGTGGCTGTGCCAGAGTGAAGAGAGTGCAAAGTGATTCTCTGCTGAGGCTTGGAGCCATGGCAGACAAAACCAAGAAGAAGGTTCAGGCCCTTCTGGTCCCCTTTGAAGCTCTGCTGGACTCCAGCCTGTCTGATTTTGCTTTTGCGTCTTACAGCTCCCCTTTGCTACAGAATTGACTCCCGTCTCACCATTTCCTGCTGTTATTCTTTGTCTGCCATGCTGCCTCCAACAATTGTTACTCCTGTCTTATCCCAATGTTCCAGATTCCTCTTTTAAATCCCCTTATTTCTTTTACAAATCTCTCAGATGCTAACCTGTATAATAAAATGTTATCACCATTCCATTATTTCATACTCTTCAGGTTTGCACCACCCTCTGAGACTTCTTTCTTTCTTTCCATACCATTCCATTTCTTTGTCTCTCTGCCCTGTAAAGCTCATTTGTATAGAGACTTCAGCTTCTTTTTGCATCTTGTATATGACTGAATGTACTGTTTAACAAAATATACATCCTTTTGTAGTGATACTATAAATGCATATAAAAAGTTTAGTGAAAAGAGTTTTTTAAAATGGTGGAGTATTTTAATATTCTTTGGAAAAATATCTGGTTACTGTTTTTGAAACAGAATGTATCTCTGTCTGTGTAGAGCTGTCCTGCAATTCTGTTCTTTTGTCTGGTTGTATCTGTAAATGCAACTGCTTTCAGTTTTGCCTCTGTTTCTTTCTTTGATTCTTATTTAGGTCAGACACATGGAGAGAGTAGCAATGTAGGGAACATGTGGGAAGAAAGATGTTGGGGTGAGGGGTAGAAACAGCTGCACCCCTGTCAGTACACCTACAATCTTTCCTTTGATCACAGATTTTTCAACATTTCAGAGGCCTGTAGTTTCACAGATGGTCATTTGAGGGCAGGTCCTTCAGTGAGAAAAGAAAAGAAACGTCAATTTTCAGATTGAAGGTAGAGAGGAAATATAGTGCCTAAGGAGGTGATAGCAGCCATTCGGCAGTGTGTGTTTGGTGGTATTCATTTTGAAACATGCCTTTTTCCCAAATCACTTCTTCTGTTCATCTGTTCTGTTCCTTACATTTTTCTTACATTTGTGTATTAGCAGTTAATTACAAGCTAAAATTATTTTGTAACAAATAACAAAATGCATTCCCCCATTTTCCCTGTTCTTTGTGCGAATAAAGTTTACTTCAGCACAATGCAATTTCGAAGCCCGTAGCCCCAAAACTTTTCCTTCATGGCTTTAGTTTGCAGCCCTAGACTTGTCATAGTTATAGAGCAAGCTGCGCTTTAGACCCCTTTACAGTTCTTCTTGAGTACACACCTCAGGCAACAGGCTATGCTGCCTTCACCTCTCTAGGTGGAACCCCATGGTTCTATCACTGCTACACTGGATCTTTGGGGTGCGGCCCCCACTATGCCCAAAGGCTACTTAACTTCCAGGGTGTTTGTATGCATTTTTTAATGCGATTTTGAAAAGTTGTAGTAAATCAGGGTTAGCAATTTTTGACTGTCAAGTGAAATATTAATTATTTAACATTGTGTTTTTGGTTTTTTTTGGGGTTTTTTTTTGCAACCAAACCTTAGTGGTGGGCAAGTAGACTGGCTGATAAAAGGTTTGACGCTTTTGCAACACAGTAAATGTTTCTCTTTTGTACAACTAAGTGCTTAATAAGTGCTATTTTATCCTTTGTTTGCTTTGGAAAACAAAGAATCTGGATACTAAGACTAAATTCTGAGTGCAAGTATGCGACACACCTTTCATTTCAGATTATATGAGAGACTGGGAATAAAAAATTATTGCATGTTCTTTTCCAGCCAACTTCATCATTTTTAACTTTCTGACTCTAGGGGCAGGTTTGAAAGGTTTCTAAAATGTATTGTCCAAAGATGTGAGTTTACATAGGGCCAGAGGTGAATTCCTAACCCCACTGAATTCATTGGCCAAATTCCCGTTGACTTCAGTGGGGACAGGATTTTGCCCTAGGTGAATACCCTGGAGTTTCTCATTATTATGGTAAGTATGACATTAAGACTTCAAGCTTTTTCAGTTAATTTACAATAACTAGTCCACTAGTCTCTCATAACCTAATTCCCTTATTGTTGTCAAGAAAAATAAGACTTCCAGCATGTGGTAATGAAGTAAATCTTTAAAAATGAAGATCACATGTAGTTTTAGAATTGACGTGCTCTGGGCTAGTTTTGTGGGAAGTTGACAGTTGATAAGATTGCAACTAAACAAACATATGCTAAATGTCTGACCGACTCAGTTGTCAATCTGTTTTGAAACATATGGGTTCAGGTAGTTCAGTCTGAAAATATGTTGATTCTCTCAATATTATAGTAGTAAAAACTTAACTTTTGAATTAATTGAATAATATACACTAGCTGATTTGACGTTTTTGACCACTTTCCATCACATTGAACTTCCCAAGCATCTGAAGTACAAATAACAAAAATGTTAGTGGGAACCAGAGGTTAAAATGCAGATTTGTGCCCAAATGATTTTTAGATGATCTTCTGATTTAAAAGGCAACATTGAACAAGAAGTGAAGAGCCTCCTTTTACTCCCTGAATGTCAGTTTTGGAACCACATACCCTAGTATGTAAGGCGGTTCTGGCAGCCATAAAACATGGACTATCTTTAGACTCCAAATATTTGTGTCTAGTATCAATCTTTTGACAGATAGTTCTGTCTGTGTAGATTAGAAGGTTTTGGTACCACTTTCATTAGTGCACATGTTGATTGTGTCACAACCAATTTTTAAACACGCTGGTTCCTTCTCAAGACTTGGTGCCTAAATTACTGTATAGCTACCTTGTATCTCATAGAGGAGCACAATCTCAAGTATTTTATTCTAAAATTTGCCCCTTTAGCACCAGTTAAGTGTAATTACTTGAACTATGTGTCATGGAATGTATAGCTTGTATTATAACTTGTTAGAAAGAGAAGATTGGGTTTGCATATGCCATTTGGTCACCATTTGTGAAGTGTGTATTCTTTATCCTACAGGAGGAGTTATTAACCTATCAGTGCCTATAGTGCTGCCAGCTAGCCAGGAAGACAAAGAGAGACTGGATGGATGTACAGCTCTTGCACTGGTGTATGAGGGGTGTCGTGTGGCCATTCTTCGTAACCCAGAGTTTTATGAACACAGGAAAGAGGAACGCTGTGCCAGGCAGTGGGGAACAATATGCAAGGAACATCCCTACATCAAGGTTGTTTGAAAGCTGTGTTATCTAGCTCTAATTAAAACTATCCTTTTTGTAGAGTTATAGTTGCAAGTGGAGTAGAGTTGACACCAGCAACTGTTTACCTGGACCAAAAATTCTTTGCTCTTCTGTTTAATTTTTAGACAGAAGTAAAGCTTTTACTGTTCGATGCAGCTGATCTCTATTGCGTACTCTTCGCTTGTTAGTGTGGCATTCTAAAATGAGTGGATGATCTACATGTGAAACGCATAGACTGTGCCACAGAATCAGCAATAGATCAGAGAAGAGAACTTTCTCCTTGGGTACACTTAGGAAATGCAGCCTTCTGTTTAAGGTGGGCCCAGATGGGTCATCAAAACTACTGAAGCAGCAGATGAACATGGTGCATATAGGGTGTATCTATCCTCCCTGAATATATAGTGGATGGTTTTGAAGGTATTGAAACATTTAGTGTTCCCTCTCATAGGGATACTTAACTTTTCTGTCTCCTTGCACTCTGCCTACCACGATGCGTGTTCTGATCATTGAGTAGTCTTCGTGACTGTGTCTTAAGGTTTGTAAACTCTGTTCGTTAGGGTTTGTAAGCTCTATGTGGATACTGCATTAAAGATTACCTGGGTTATCTCCAGTTGAGATGTTTTTTGAATAGTCTTGTTGGCATGCTGATGACTCAAAACCAATGTATTTTTTAAAAACTCAGACTAACTGTGAGTTTGTCCTAAAAAAAGGAAAAGTTATTGATACATTTAAAAAATCTATACAACTAATACTTGCACAAATTTGAAAACTGCACACTGCCCTACTTTACATTAACCTTTTAAATAATATAGTGCCATAGAACATTCTTGCGGGAATATGACTATATCTTGAATATTGCATATTTAGCTGTTGCTAAAATTATTTCAATGATCATGCATTCCGTCCTGTACAATGACAGGTCCGGTGGATATGACGGATGGATGGTGAGATTGCAAGTTCAGTAAAAGCTGACAATTATATCGGTTAAAGAAATCCAAGACAATGGAATGCATACAACAGGTGAATGCCACCTTATAGTATGCCACCAATCGCAATATGACTTGGTTAAGATTGGTGTAGGAAATATGAGCCCTCTTCTCATGTCTGCTCAGCAGCTTTACACCATGTTATCAGCCCAGAGCAGTGGATCTGGCTTCTTAGAATTCCCCTTAGTTAAGAGGACTGTCTAGGTGTCATAGAGCTGGTATAGCAGTTCCTATGTTTTTCACATGCCCCTTTTTTTCTGCCCTTGGGCCTCCATTTCAGCAGGCTTTTTTGCAGAAAAGGGCACCATTTTAGCATTCTTAAACTGTAGTGATCCCTAGCTGTTGGAATGGTCCCTTTGGAGAACTGGAAGCCCGATATAAGTTAGATTTGCCAACAGGTGCAACTTGGCTGGAGCAGATATTCTAGGCTTTGTTACTTCAATATCCTGATTTGTGTAGGTTTAAAAAAAAAATCCTTTATTGTAACATTTTGAATGCAGATGTGGCACAAATTTTGTATTCTTCAAATTCCATAATGCTGGAATTTAAGGATAAATTTATTCACACAATTGCTCTTTTGTACAACAACTGGGCAGTTACTGGCTCAGTTGCTCATTTGTGTATCCTTGCATAAAGGCAGCTCTAGCCTTTCAAGAATATGAATTTCATACTTAGATTTCCACGCATACACTTCTGCTCTGTCTTCTTAACATTTGTCATAAATTAATATTTGGTGATAAAGGATGAGATGACACTACTTCTTAAAAGTTATAAATAAGTAAATACCTGTTATGACACAGATCAATAAAAGTCAAGGCAAAATAAATCTAAAAACTTTAAAAATCCTTAAGATTTCAGTTTTAGTCACAAATGTAATTCATTGTAATGGATGAATAGTCAATCAAAACTTTATTTCTTTATTTGCTACTAAATGCTTGTTGTTACTTATTGATTTTGGGTTGACCAGAGCTTTTGTAGGCTTCATTCCAATACTGGGAGTAAGAAGTTTGAACAACAATTAAATGGCATGTGTCCTGAAGTAGGAAGCTTCCCAGGCATCTACACCTTTTGGCTGTGGATGTTGCATAATTACACTGGTTAAGATGTTAGTTACTTTTCATTTCTATGCAGCATTTTGAAGGGAAATACACGTGCCAGTCACGGATTAGTTATTCTCACCTTCTTTGCCCTACAATGTAACTGATTCAGATCACATTTCAGTGATTTTAAAAATTACCACTTAGACTCAGAGAGTCTCTATAAAATAGAATGAACTCAAAACAGATTTTAGCAATTGCATTGTAGTGCAGTCCTTTAGATGTTCAGCTGACAACTGTCTTCTGTAACTGAAGTGTTTTTGTTTTAATTTATATGCTGACAAAACCTCTTCCACTCTTTCTTCTAGATGGTGATGGAGCAAGGGGACTGGCTTATTGGTGGAGATCTACAAGTCCTTGACCGTATTTATTGGAATGATGGTCTTGATCAATACCGTCTCACACCTGCTGAACTAAAGCAGAAATTCAAAGAAATGAATGCTGGTGAGTCACTTTTGTAGCTGTATCCTAGTATTCTCCATATTATCCAGAAGCTTACTGCTGCAAGACTGGATGGGCTTCTTGCCCAGGAGGGACAAACATCATTTGTGGGACATGTATTTTGAAAATATTTTCAGTATCTTGGAAAACTTGAAATTCTGTCTTCTAGATGAAAAATGGGCAGACATATTCTTTAAAATTTGGGTGAGCTGTTACTTGCCCAAGGCATCATAGCAAGTCAGTGACCACTGAAGACCTGTCTTCCCAGTACCCTTCAGAAACCACTAGACGGCTGCTCCACAACTACATTCTACAACTCAGGAAAAGAAGAGATAACATTGGCTTGTGGTGCAGCATGATTTTAAATGATCATAAGGAAGATGTACACTAAACCTCTCCCCAGTGTGTTCCCAGCTGGATAAAAGAGTGCAAGTCTGATTGATTGATTGATTTAATTCAGTTCTTCAGAAAGAATTCACTAAGCAATTGCAATATTGAGCCAGAAAGGTAATCTTCAACAACAAGCCAGTGCCTTTTTTCTCCTTCCAGATGTAAAAGAGAGCCTGACTGTTTTGAAAACTTTGTTTTTGTTTGTTAGAAATAATGTGTGTCCACACCCACACCCACCCTTAGAGGACTGGATTAGCTTGACTAACTAAAGACTGAAATCTGAACTAGTTGGAGAGGAAGCCATGTTGTGTCAGGCTGTCTAAATTTAGCTGTGTGGGTGTGTTAATACCTGTGAAACTCAGACTCCTGACAAACTCTTGGTGGGTTGGAGGTTGGGTACGTGGCTTTTTTCTGTGAAAGATTTGACATCCCTGATCCTTCAGTTGAATGCCAAGAATGCTCCCTCTTCAGTTCCCAAGTCCTCAAAGAAGTCCTCCAGCAAAACCAGGGAAGACAATTGGTATTTCTGATGGCTTGAAGGGCAAAAAAAAACAACCCTTTCTTAAAAATAAAATCTTTCAGACTCCTCTGTACATCATAAAGAACCCGCCCTCCCCCTCACCCCCCCAAAAGCACAAGTATAGTTTTTTTTTCAGGTCGCCTTTGATGACTGCCTTTTAAATGAGCCAAATATTATTGGTGTTCTGTAATTCTTTGGAATGCCTTTATAGTGTTTTTCCTTACATATTATCTTCATTGCCTTTTACACTCTTTTAATTAAAATCTATTCCATGCTGCTCTTTGGGAACAAAACACATGAGCCTTGCAAGGAAACTAGCATAACAAAAGGTATTGGAACTTTTTTAGAAGTATTTGGGATCCAATTACTAGCTTCACATCAGAGAAAAGTAACCATTGTGTTAGTTTATTTGTTTTCCGTTTTTAGAGGTTCCTGTTAGATAAATAAGTAACAGACCAAGTGGTAATGGCTTGGCAGTAAAGTTGTTTGTTCTTTGCTCTTCTAGCGGAGCCGCAACAAACGGGCTGCTAAGAAAGCACTGTAAGGTGTGGGAGAGGGAGGTAAAAGATGGAACCCAAATCAGCTATACAGAGTTTGAGATATAGAATCCTTACTTTAAGTCTTAGTTATCCAGTGAGCAGACAAACAGTTGTCTGACATCTGAAAAACCTGTTATCCTGGCTTCATTATTTCCTTATAACGAGGTGGTGGTGCTACTGTGCAGTCATGCATGATCCTCATGTCCTTCATTGATTTTCAGTGGAAGGAAAAACACTGTGGTTTTTTTGGTTTGATGTATTGTTGAAATGACTTTAAGGTAATATTAACTCTAGTCTACCTATGTCAGCTGCTTACACTGCATAAACTCTACTATGGTGATTAAAGGTGGAAGAGACCTATTAGGTTGTGTCAAATCCCCTTGTAAAAGGTAGGCTACATTCCTTTTATAGTGGGGGCAGGAGGAAGGGAGGGAAGAGGCAGGAAACGAGAGGGGATATTAAAAGAATTCTGCTGACATCTCAGATAGTTTGTAGACTGTGTGCTGCCTCAGGTTTGTGATCTGGTTATTCTGTAGACTAGTTCATTAAGACCTCCGTGTCCAAAGAACTTTCGTGTTCTGGGATCATTGCTAATGTGATGCCTGTTTGGTAGAGTTCAGCAGCAAGCTACTGGATTTGGATCACTCTGGCAGCTTTATGTTCAACAAATGCCATTGCTGTTGCTTATGGAGAAAAGTTTGTGCATTCTAGATAATAGGGGTGCATTGGTTCCTGTAATACATAACATTTTCTTCTGTGGATATTATGTATACCTAAACCAAAACCAGTATCTTAAATTTCATCCAGAATCCAATCGGTAGAGCCTTGAGCAGATACAAAATGTATATCCGCGGATATCTGCGGAGTTGCAGGGCTCTACCTGTAAATGAGCAAGTCCAGCAGGGCCATGGCCAGCAACCGTGACAGGAACTGCAGCATCAAGTCAGCTGCCACTTGCAGGAGCCAGGGGGGAAGGATAGCTCAGTGGTTTGAACATTGGCCTGCTAAACCCAGGGTTGTGAGTTCAATCTTTGAGGGGGCCATTTAGGGATCTGGGGCAAAAACTAGGGATTGGTCCTGCTTTGAGCAGGGGGTTGGACTAGATGACCTCCTGAGGTCCCTTCCAACTCTGATATTCTGTGAGTGCCGAGCCTGGGCAGCTCCTCTGGCATGGCTGTACCGCCCCTAGCCCTACCCACTGGGCGAGCTGTCCCTGGTCATGCTAGTATATGCAAGTGGCTAGCACGCTCCCAGACAGGAGATGTAGACCACTGCGTGGGAGGGACCATGGGACCAGCCAGCTTTCTATGGACCCTGGTTTGAGAACCTCTTAGTAACCAGTACAGATCATGGATCACAGCTGCAATGTGCTCTTGGAGAGATGCCCCACTCAGTAAGCAGACTTGTTTTTCAGTCTATTTTTCTGAATATATTTAATGGGGAGTAGCGCTGTGTAGAGCTCATTGTAGTAGTCTAATTTTCTGAGTGATTAACGTCATTGTATAGGCAATCCATTATTGACACAACTCGATAACCAAAACCTGGACTTATTTTTTGCTTTTGCCTTGTGAGTAAGGTGTGAATCCATGCTGATTGGCTAGTTCGAAAATGCTGATAAAGTACATAAAGCAGTGATCACAATTTAACATTGTTGAATCATGCAGTCTACTGCTCATGGTCTGAACTTCACAAATAGTAACTCTAACCATTTTGGCCCTTTTTTCTTCCCATAGATGCTGTCTTTGCATTCCAGTTGCGCAACCCAGTGCACAATGGCCATGCTCTGTTAATGCAGGATACCCATAAGCAGCTTCTAGAACGGGGCTACCGGCGTCCAGTTCTGCTCTTGCATCCACTTGGTGGCTGGACAAAGGAGGATGATGTTCCTCTGATGTGGCGTATGAAGCAACATGCGGCAGTACTGGAGGAAGGAATATTGAATCCAGAAACAACAGTGGTGGCCATATTTCCATCTCCCATGATGTATGCTGGACCAACGGAGGTAGATAAATTGTGAGAGTATAAAAACAATGCCAGTGTTACTCTGTAATGCTTTGTATTATTGCGCTGTGTATTTTTTTTTTTTTAAACTGGCAGTTGAGCCTTTAATAATAATCTTCTCTTCCTTAGCAAACAGCACCACAGAAATCTCTTTCCTATTCAGGCAAATATCTGTTTCTATGCAGTAATGGGTTTAAAGTGGGAGATGGGAGACAGAGCAGTGTCAAATTTTTAGATGCTGTTTCCTTTTTTCTGTTAAAAAGACATGATGATACATATCTCTTCACCTTTTCTTTTTAGATGAAGTTATAAAGTCTTTTAACATATTGAATAATTGCCAAAAAACAGGGATTTTAGAGACCCTAGTTTTATGTCCCAATTAAAATTGGGACAGTGGGGTGGGTGGATGAGTGTGTGTCTTTGGCAAACTTAATCTAGGGAGAATTGCTTTACGGCGTTACATAAAAATGACTATGAAATAACTTTTGGCAAGATTTTATTTAGAGGTTTGCATTCAAATTGAACCCTCTAGAGGTTGTGGGATACAGTGAAGAGAATTAAATGTTGACATTTGGGGGGAGATTATTTGGCTCAGGGGACATTGGTTCTATATCTCATTACCATTTTTTTTTTCCTTCGGGCCATGGGAAGTTCAGATCCTGACTAGGTTCACAGTAACTGAAAATTAACCATCTGATGGCGTTGTGATGGACTTAGTCTAGTTACTGTAGACAGGGAGTCCACATAGCAAAAATCAGCAGTCACATTTAATGTTCGGTTACCTCTCGTTGGCAGGCAAGGTAGTTATGGAGACTGAGCTGCCTTTTCACCCACAGAGAAAGGTAGCTCCAGATCACAGTTGAGACGTGTTAGCTAGACACTATGGGAAGCTTGTGCTGTTGCTTACAGTGGATATGTTGCCACCTTTCACTAAAACTAGATTCATGCAGTTTAAAAAAATTCTCTCTTTTGACATTAACAATGTTATTGCTTTTGGCTGCTACTTGTACTCTGTTGTGGTTTAAGAAAACCAAACACCTGTAAATTAAGTCGCTTATGAATACAGTGTCCCTGTTTCCATGTTTTCCAAGTGAAAATCTTGAGTGTGTAAGAGGGATTTGAACAAACTCTACCCACAACCTTCAGTCGTGATACTGAATAAAATAAGAAACATCCCCTAATTTATGCAGCATTTCCAATGACCTCAGAAAGCAGCCTGCCAGTAATGTATTGTAACCAGCTAAGGGAAAAAAAACACTCTTCCTTTAATCATTTTCTGTAGGTCATTTAGAAGACATTGGTACCAGATTTGTTTCTTTAGCGCAAATGATTTACAGAACAACAGGCAGCTGTTAAGCCAGTATGGTTATCAACAGGATGTACATGGTTTTCCAGTCTGTAAAGATTTAATGGGCATGTTTTGTAGGCCTCAATTTAACATTTTTGTACTTTAAAAACCTCTTTTTATGGTGTGTTGGGTAACCAGCTAGGAAACTATATTTGCAGTCCTGACAGTTATCTCTGAAGAAAAAGAATCAACTCCAAAAAGGGCAAATGCCATATAAAAACCTTAACTGCTTCAACCACTGGGGAAGATGAGCACATTGTCAAGGAATATGAATGCATCACACTTGGACAATAGTTGCTGATTATGTTCTTGGCTCTCACACTTACACTTTATATGATCCTAAAGCTTTTTGAAATTATTCTAATGAAACATCAGTTGTATCCTCCACCAGGTCTCATTGTGGCTGAGATTTCTTGGTTGTTGTTAGCAGTATGATAGTACAAAACAGGGGTGGCCAACCTGAGCCTGAGAAGGAACCAGAATTTACCAATGTACATTGCCAAAGATCCACAGTAATATGTCAGCAGCCCCGCATCAGTTCCCCGCCGATCAGCGCCTCCCTCTCCCTCCCCCACCTCCTAATGAGCTGTTTTGTGGAGTGTAGGAGGCTCGGGGGAGCGAGGGCATGGCAAACTCGGGAGAGGGGATGGGAATGGGGGGGGTGGGGGGCAGAGCCAGGGGTTGAGCAGTGAGCACCCCTCCTCCCCCGCCCGGCACTTTGGAAAGTTGGCGCCTGTAGCTGCTGTCCTGGAATATACAAGGAGCCGCATATTAACTTCTGAAGAGCCGCATGTGGCTCCGGAGCCACAGATTGGCCACCCTTGGTATAAAACATAAAATTTTCCTTTAGAGATCAGGAAAAGCCCAACAGCTATAGTGGCCCATCTGCATGTTGCTTGTGTAAGTGATGGTGTGTTCATGGTGCAAATGTGTAAAATAGACTTCAGATGCTTTGTTTGTACCCATAGCTCTCATCAGCAGTGGAATCCGGTACATGTGCTGTCTAGCTGTGGTCAAGGTGAAAATTCATACCAGTTGTACAGTGGTAATTCTGTAATTAGTTCCTGGTTCCAGTATTTGCACAGTACTTTGATACTATATGAGCTCCCTTCTTAAACGTTAAATCCTGTGTTTCTTGCCATGTTAACACTTGCATTATAATTTAATGCAGAATACAGTGTCATGCATAGTTACCTAACACACAGGATATTCATCTTTCAATAGGAGATCTGTGTATGAAGCAGCTGCAGAAGCAGGCCTTTGACTCTTAAAACTGTAAAAATGCGAATTTACATTTTTGCATGTAAATGTTTGGAATAGGAAGATGATTATAGGTGTCTCCAGAAGTCTGTTTAAACCTAACTTTTTGCTGACGCAATTTTTATTTCTAAAGTTGCATGTTTCTAATGTCACAGTAACATAACAGTCTCACTCTGATCTTCTGTATCACTTTTTTTTCTCAGTGGTTGCCTAATATTTTTCTTTTAAGACATTTTAATTATCGTCTAACTCAGTGTCTATTTTATGTTATGTATGTTAGTTTATAGTTATTTTTATGAGAGGATAAGAATATAGTTTTAAAAATTTTGTGTTCACACTATCAAGTGCAATATTCTGTAGGCTACACCCTTGGAGTCTTAAAAGGTCACCTGCCCTGCAGGGAATTTTCTAACTTGCAGGGTGAATTCTATTGATTTCCTATAAAAGACACACTCTTCCTCAAGATAGGTAGAATTTTAAGGCATCAGGATTGTACACTGAATGAAAACATGCACATGCACAAGGTGCTGTACTTGTTAAGCTGTATTTAATTCCCCCCCCACCCCCCGTTCCCATCAAAAAGTGTGAAGGTTGACAAACATGAGAATATTTCCTGTTAAGGGGATAAATTGATATCCGCTGAACTTCTCTATCATTTTCAGTCAATTACTTACTATATATTGTACAGCTAAGCCACACACTGAAAATATTACAACTAACAATGAAAGAAGAAAATTTGCTTAAGAACTAATTGTATAACTGGTTATACTAGAAGCCACAGAACTGCTGCTTGGTTACAAAAAAATCTAGTTCCATAAGAGCCGAAGATATTTAATCGAAAGGTATTACTTTGTCCTATCAGAGATTACATCATAAAAAGACTCCAAGTGGTTTTACTGTTAACATTACTCTTACTCTTAGATTGGGATTTCAAAGGTGAGGGAATTAGGTGCTCAACTTGCAGTGAAATTCAGTGGGATTTGGATGCCTAAATCCCTTAGGCTTATTTTGAATATTAGGAAAATATCTAAAACATACATGGAATCACACGATATGTTACACTTTGGAATCTAGTGAGTATTACTTGCAATCTTTCTATCCACCTATTATGTTAATGAGGATTATCTACAGACAGACGCTAAACAAGTTCCTCACTTCTCTAAAAACAGTTCTCTGTGTTTGGCTGTAGAAGAATGTCAGTTCTGTTCAATGTGGCATAGTCTACACAGAATTTGCTTTTTAAAGAAAAAAATTTCTGCCTTCAATAAATAGCTTAGCAAGAGGGGAAAAAATGGCAAAGTTGAGCTGATGGAATGAGTGAAGCTTGTAACTATGAACTTTACAAAAAGTAATGTAGGAAAAAAATGTTGGCATGTCTGTTTTTAAAATGTGTGAGTGTATATAAGTGCATATTAAAAACAAACCCTGAAATATGTTTTAATATTTAAATGCTGCTTTAAGATTTGAAATTTTAACAAAAAGTCAGGAAATGCAAAGATAAAGTTTCTAATAAGTGTTATTTCCTACCTTTTTCATTCAGGATATATTTCAGTCTGACAAGTAATCAGAAATAGTGCACAGATGCAGTTTGGCCATGTTTAAAATTGCTGTGGGAACTGTAACTTTCACATTTTCTGACTGTTGAGATTTGCAGTCTTAAAACTATTTTCCTTGATGTAGGGGAAGTAATTGTAGTAATGTTCTATTCTTTTAAGTTCCGGAATCTTTCTGTTGACAACCTAGTCTGCCTGAATATATTGCTAACAGAAATAGCAGTGACTTTGGAAATACACGAGAAATACTGTTCCTTTGTCTATGTGACATGAGGAATACCCATCTTCTAAGACTGTAAGGGACAGATTTTCAAAAGAACCCTGCATGCAATAGCTCCTGTTTAAACATCTAAACAAAGTGGACAGATTTTTCATTTGTGCTCGGCATCTGTTGAGACTAATGGGAGCTGCTGGGTACTGAACACTCTTGAAAATCTTGTCACTTCATTGAGGTACCTGAATAGGTGCTGAGTTTGTAGAACAAATAGCCCCAGTTTTGAGTACTGAACACTTCCGACATGGTGTCCCTACATCTTCTGGATCTTTATAAGAAAGGCCATAATGGGTCAGACCAAAGGTCCATCTAGCCAAGTATCCTGTCTTCCGACAGTGGCCAGTGCCAGCTGCCCTGGAAGGAATGAACAGAACAGGTAATCATCACGTGATCCATTCCCTGTCACTTATTCCCAGCTTCTGGCAAACCGAGGTTGGGGACACCATCCCTTCCCATCTTGGCTAATAGCCATCGATGGACCTAATCTCCATGAATTTATTTAGTTCTTTTTTGAATCTTGTTATAGTCTTGGCCTTCACAACATCCTCTGGCAAAGAGTTCCACAGGTTGACTGTGCGTTGTGTGAAGAAAGACTTCCTTTTGTTTGTTTTAAATCTGCTGCCTCTTAATTTTATTTGGTGACCTCTAGATGTGTTATGAGAAGGAGTAAATAACACTTCCTTATTTACTTTCTCCACACTAGTCATGATTTTATAGACCTCAGTCATATCCCCTCTTAACCGTCTCTCTTTTCCAAAGCTGAAAAGTCCCAGTCTTATTAATATCTCCTCATACGCAAGCTGTTCCATACCCCTAATAATTTTTGTTGCCCTTTTCTGAACCTTTTCCAGTTCTAGTATAGGCCACTTGCATGCCAAATGGAAAAACTGTTCATTCCCTTGCCTGTGTTTGTCAGTTTGGGCTCTGCTGTATATCTTGAAGTAGTTCTTGGTGAGAGCTGCTCTTTTACACAGGAATAGCCGTACGGGATCAGACCCAAGGTCTGTTTAGTTCAGTATCGTATCTCCATTAGTGGATAGCACGAGAAAGCTGCAAGCAACTTCTTGATAGGTTGATATGGGGTAATCTGGCCCCATGAAAGTCTCATCCTAATCCCTAATCTGTCTTCAGCCCTGAAAAATTGAGAGTTCATCTCCTTTCTGCTGCAGAGCTACTCTCCTCCTTCATCACTAATGGGTAATGCTACCTGTGGAATTTTGGATGTGATCCGTTGTTATTCGTGGAGTCTCCAGGACTAAGCCTTGCCCTTCAGATCAGGCCACCAGATCTTCTGCATCCAGTGGTATAACAAAATAGCAGTTCAGTAGGGGCGGAGGGTCCTGGGAGGTGGTGGTCAGGGAACAAGGAGCAGGGGGTGTTGGATGGGTCGCGGGTTCTGAGGGGGGCAGTCAGGGAACGGGAAGTGGGAGGGGTTGGATGGGGGCTGGGGCCAGGCTGTTTGTGGAGCACAGCCTTCCCTACCTGGCCCTCCATACAGTTTCGCATCCCAAAAGTTTGCCCACCCCTGGCCTAGGTCTTCAGAGTTGCTGCAGACAAGATGTTAAAATCCTGCACCAGTTGGAATGCTAGGTTTCTGAAAAACTGTTCATGAAGAAAGATTCACAGCTCCCTCTACAGTGTTTCTAGTGGCCTTGCGGGAAGCTTCATCTGCGGAAGATTTGCAAAGTAGGTTTCCATTCCCCTGCGGAGGTATCTACTCGTAGGAGGTGCTACTGGGTTGGTTCCCAAATAATTCCTTTAAATTACAAATCTCTTGCTGTATATGGGGTGAATGTCTGTTTCTGCCTGTTATTCTATTACAGTAGTTAAAACTCTCTTCTTTTCCTTTCACACCCTTGTTCTGTGGTACACTACTTCCCATTAGTGATGAAAGAGGAGAAAAGCTGTGCAACAGAATGAGAAATTTGTGACCTGGTAATTCTCTTTGTTAGCAGATTCTCTCCTTATTCAACCTACCCTGGTGGTCTGGTAAATGACTAGAATGCAATTTGTAACAAATTGAAATTTTTTTTCCCTAAAAAGACTTGACCATTTAATTGATTTAAGGTTGTTATATATAAATCAAGTTATTATTTTAATGCTAATCCATTGCTGGAGGATTTTTACAGTTTTGGAAGAACTCTTCTGGTGGCCTGAGCTGCAGGGTGGGACTTAGTGCTGGAGCCTACAGCAACACTGGATTGCCTCCAAATTTCTTAGGTAAATGATATTAACCCAGTAGTGATGCATGAGGAGAGAAGCTGTTAACAGAAAATTATCAGTAAGAAATTGCTCATTCCAGTATAACTTTGATTATGACCTAAAAGTCATTCATCAGAAGTTAACATTTTTCTATTTAATTGCTCAATTCTTGACATTTGCTTACTTATTCTACTGTGAAAACGCCTTATGATAAAAGAAGAGGACAGTGGGGAATATGCAGTCCTTTGGCACTCTGCCTTCCAGCAGTCTCTTTAGTCTCTTGCCATCTTGCAGAACTTGCTAATTGATCAAACTGTCTTCAAGATGCCAGATGCCTCCTGATCTACTATGGCCACCCAGTGTAGTTTGGAAGGCCAGGGAAATGCAGATGGAAAGTTGTTTTTAGTTTGACTTCAGTTTGGCAAAAGTAAAATTGCTGAAAGTGGGTAAATATTTATTTCATAGTACTGATTAACCTATAGTAATGCTTGCAATTAAAATGTTTATATATGTAATTTTTTATTGCTCTGATGGGATTTTTGGCAGGGAATTACTGGGCTGCATTTCTTTTAGAGGAGGAACGTATTTAATTTTAAAATGGAAATGTGGAGCCAGATCGCATTTCACTGATGGAAAGACTTCCTTTGTATTAATCTGTCATTATACTGTAGGCCAAAAAAAAAGGAAAAATAAAACATTTTCAGAGAAACTAAGTGTTCCCAAAAAGGATAGCAAAAAAATTAAAGGTTGCGTATTTTTCTTCCCAACCACGTTAAACACAAATGAACAACCCTTTTCCCCACCTCAGCCCTCCCTCCCCCCAGAATTAATATAGAGTCTATTAGGATTTGCAGGTGGTATTTTCAAAAGTGCCTAAGGACCCAATTTTCAAAGGTATTTAGGTGCTGAGAGATGTAGATTATCACCTAGTGGGTTTTCAAAAACACCTGAGCGGGTTAGGCACCTAACTCCGATTGATTTCTGAGTGAGAGAAGCTTTGGGGAGCTTTGGATTTAGCAGTGATATGCAGAGGTGTTGGGAGCAGGGAGCCCAGAATCTCATCAGAGGTGCTCGTAGCCACCTCCACTCCGGCTTTGTCTCAGCGAACCAAGCAAGAGTGTCAGGGGTGCAGAGTGCTTGAGCCATCTGTGCACTAAGAGTTCCCTACTTCCATGCAAAACAGTGCAACGTTTACTCCAACTGTGTTAGAAATAGCCACCTTCTTACTGGTTGGAGTGTTGAATTGATTTATTGAAGTAGATGGCTAATGTGTGAATCCTGTAGATTTTAATTAATGGTTTATGTTTCAGTATGTTGTATTGGGTGATTGTTAATAAAGGGAGTTTTTTATGTAGCAATAGGTTGTAGTGTATTAATATGGGAAACTATTGCCTGTCCATGTTACTTAAGTGATGTGGTGGTTTATGCATAACTGTTTTTTCAATAATTGGCATTTATGGTTGGAGATAAGTGTTGCACATTTTATGCAGAGATGAAGAGGAAAGATGTGCATTATGGTGGGCGTGTCTGGGTGAGGTAATATACATATGGCAAAACTATGGTGGATGGGTGAACATTGAGTTAGGGATTTCCTATGGTGGTTTTTTATTTCCTTTTTTTTTTAATAATTGTTGTATTGGTGATATATGCAGTTGAGCAACCTTACCTGCTTTTTAACATTTTGTTGGGACACTGTATATTCAGCTCACGGATCATTTCCCCGCTCCCTGTCTTTTAGTACCAAATAAGAAGCATAGTTATTTGAACACAGGTGCACTTTTAAATATGCATTTCCAAATTTTGCTGTTGTAAAGCAATGTTGTGAGAGAATGCATAATCTTTTAGGGAAGTGCATTTTACTCTATCAGATTAACTTTTAAATTTTGGGGGGAGTATTGAGGGTTGTGCCTAGAAATTGTAATATTATGGAATGGAGAAATAGTGTGTGCTTGGGTCTAAACTATTGCTATCGTTTATTTTAGTATCCTCAAGAATACTCCAGGATATGTGCTCCCTCATGTCTCAGATCAGTGTTCCAAACACTATGCTAAAATTACTGTATCTTAAATATGTAGAAGACCCAAGGAAATCTTAGATGTCATTGGATTGCCTGGAGATAAAGCACCACTTGTATGGGCAATACATATAAAAATGATGCAGAAAACCACTTTAATTTTAGGATAGGTCTAGATGAAGGCTTATATTTACATATTTAAATATTTGAGGAAAAACTTGTGTTTGTGTGTTTGTTTAGATTAGGATGTGGAAGTCATTTCTGTATTATCAATCAGAGGCTACCTACCTATGGTCATCCACTGTTTGAGGGTGTGAGACACTCTTCTGACACGGCATGTGTGACTGGTTGGATCACAGAAACCCCCTTGGGAACTGCCAACTGATGTGCCAAGACTACTTCTGCCCCTGCTTTCCCTGCCAGTTTGGGACTCCAGCACCCTGTCTTGTTGAGCCAGACATGCCAGTCTGCTCCAACACAGACCCAGGGTCTGATCCACGCACCCCAAAGCTGCAGACTTAACTGAAAGCAGTTTAAGAAATGTTCCTGTCTTTGACACTAAGATTCCCAACTCACAATGGGGTCCAAACCCCAAATAAATCTATTTTACCCTGTTTAAATCTTATACAGGATAAACTCATAAATTGTTCACCCTCTATAACACTGACAGAGATATGCACAGCTGTTCCCCCTCCCCCCCCCCCAGGTATTAATACATACTCTGGGTTAATTAATAAGTGAAAAGTGATTTTATTAAATACAGAAAGTAGGATTCACGTGGTTCCAAGTAATAGCAGACAGAACAAAGTGAATTACCAAGCAAAATAAAATAAAACACGCAAGTCTAAGCCTAGTACAGTAATAACACTGAATACAAATAAGATCTCACCCTCACAGATGTTTCTATAAGTTTCTTTCACAGACTGGACGCCTTCCTAGTCTGGGCACAATCCTTTCCCTGGGTACAGCCATTGTTCCAGCTCAGGTGGTAGCTGGGGATTTCTCATGATGGCCACTTCCTTTGTTCTCTTCCACCCACTTATATATCTTTTGCATAAGGCGGGAATCCTTTGTCCCTCTGGGTTCCCACCCCCCTTCTCAATGGAAAAAGACCAGGTTAAAGATGGATTCCAGTTCAGGTGACATGATCACATGTCACTGCAAGACTTCATTACCCACTTGCCAGCCCACAGGTATACAGGAAGACTTACAAGTAAAAAAGAGCCATCTACAGGTAATTGTCCTGGTTAATGGGAGCCATTAAGATTCCAAACCACCATTAATGGCCCACACTTTGCATAACTACAATAGGATCTCAGAGTTATATTTCATATTTCTAGTTTCAGATGCAAGAGTGATACATTTATACAAAATAGGATGACCACACTCAGTAGATTATAAGGTTTGCAATGATACCTTACAAGAGACCTCTTGCATGAAGCATATTACAGTTACATTATATTCACACTCATTAGCATATTTTTATAAAATCATATAGAGTGCAACGTCACAGCATGTTAGTTCAGTTACATTTCTTGATTTTGTAGGCTTATCCGAACAGCATTTCTGCATTGCTTTCTACAGGCAGGTTAATTTTGACACTGCTGTTAAACATTAAAAACATAGTGATTTACACATTAGGTCTCTTTGTTGTAGTCTCTTGTCTTTTTATAGTGGGCAATACCACATGTTTCAGAGGAAGGTGTCAAAAAATCTCTGAAATATATCTACATTAACACTGTAATTTTTCACCTCTAGGGGAAACTTTCTTCCCTAACTCATAAGCTTGTGTTTAGAAGGCTGAAACAGGACACCTCTTTTAACTTCATTGTTGTTAATACAACTACAATACTCTTATCCACGTGAATAACTAATCTGTTTTAAATCCTACTGAGCTATTTACTTCCACGCTATCCTACACAAGGGAGTTGCATAGGCTAATTATATTACTTAGCGTTTGCCCTTATAGATTTTTTTTTTATTTAGTTCCTTTAAATTTAGAGGTCCCAGCTGACCATTCTATTCATTATTCATTCCATTCATTCGTCATGTCAACATATTCTTTCCAAGTTGTGTCATCCTATTACTCTCCTACAGAAGCTTCTCCCTACATCTTAACATGACATCCCTAGGGCAACTACAGTAATTGGTTACATGGAAAAGTAAGAGGAAAGTATTCATTGTAGCCTGACTGTCTTTTAATGAAACTTAGCAGCTGGAAATGGAAAACCAACACTGTGACCAGTCAGGTCTTCATGAACCTAATAGCAAGTGCTCTGTTGAACCCTCACTGATTTATGGCTTGCGAACTGCTTAACAAACTGGTATGTAATATTGCTTTCAAGCAAACTCTTGTTTTATATTTTTACTGTAGAATAACAATAATATATACACTGATGCACATTTTATTTATTTTCTTGGGACATGAGACACCAGAGCCTAGTTCTACGTTATAGGCAATAGTGTTAGTTTAGCAGTAGCAATAGCGTTGTTGGTCCTCCCACTTACCTCCCACAACTTCTCTTTGTCTCCTGTTCGTTTGTTTTTCTCAAATTGTGTTCCAGGTTCAGTGGCATTGCAGGTCACGGATGGTAGCAGGAGCTAATTTCTACATCGTGGGACGGGATCCAGCAGGCATGCCACACCCTGAGACTGGGAAAGATCTCTATGAACCAACCCATGGTGCAAAAGTGCTGACTATGGCGCCAGGCCTCAAAACATTGGAAATTGTACCCTTCAGAGTTGCAGCTTACAATAAGAAAAAGAAGGGCATGGATTATTATGACTCGGAACAGTAAGTTGTTTCTGAGTAATGTGTGAGGTTTGGGTTGTATTTTTGTTAAGTCTTTCATAATTTATCACCTAGTTTTTGATTAAATAGAAGCTTCTCGGAGATCAGACAGTTTGGTTTGGGAACACCTAGTCTCAGTTCACAGTTCTTAACTTAGAGACTAACGAATTTATTTGAGCATGAGCTTTCGTGAGCTACAGCTCACTTCATCGGATGCATCGGATGCAGTTAAGGAAGTATGGGCTGGATGAATGCACTATAAGGTGGGTAGAAAGCTGGCTAGATTGTCAGGCTCAACGGGTAGTGATCAATGGCTCCATGTCTAGTTGGCAGCCGGTATCAAGTGGAGTGCCCCACGGGTCGGTCCTGGGGCCGGTTTTGTTCAATATCTTCATAAATGATCTGGAGGATGGTGTGGATTGCACTCTCAGCAAATTTGCGGATGATACTAAACTGGGAGGAGTGGTAGATACGCTGGAGGGGAGGGATAGGATACAGAAGGACCTAGACAAATTGGAGGATTGGCCAAAAGAAATCTGATGAGGTTCAATAAGGATAAGTGCAGGGTCCTGCACTTAGGTCGGAAGAACCCAATGCACAGCTACAGACTAGGGACCGAATGGCTAGGCAGCAGTTCTGCGGAAAAGGACCTAGGGGTGACAGTGGACGAGAAGCTGGATATGAGTCAGCAGTGTGCCCTTGTTGCCAAGAAGGCCAATGGCATTTTGGGATGTATAAGTAGGGGCATAGCGAGCAGATCGAGGGACTTGATCGTTCCCCTCTATTCGACATTGGTGAGGCCTCATCTGGAGTACTGTGTCCAGTTTTGGGCTCCACACTACAAGAAGGATGTGGATAAATTGGTGAGAGTCCAGCGAAGGGCAACAAAAATGATTAGGGGTCTGGAACACATGACTTATGAGGAGAGGCTGAGGGAGCTGGGATTGTTTAGCCTGCAGAAGAGAAGAATGAGGGGGGATTTGATAGCTGCTTTCAACTACCTGAAAGGGGGTTCCAAAGAGGATGGCTCTAGACTGTTCTCAATGGTAGCAGATGACAGAACGAGGAGTAATGGTCTCAAGTTGCAGTGGGGGAGGTTTAGATTGGATATTAGGAAAAACTTTTTCACTAAGAGGGTGGTGAAACACTGGAATGCGTTACCTAGGGAGGTGGTAGAATCTCCTTCCTTAGAGGTTTTTAAGGTCAGCCTTGACAAAGCCCTGGCTGGGATGATTTAACTGGGAATTGGTCCTGCTTCGAGCAGGGGGTTGGACTAGATGACCTTCTGGGGTCCCTTCCAACCCTGATATTCTATGATTCTATGATTCTAAGTGAGCTGTAGCTCACGAAAGCTCATGCTCAAATAAATTGGTTAGTTTCTAAGGTGCCACAAGTCCTCCTTTTCTTTTTGCGAATACAGACTAACACGGCTGTTACTCTGAAACCAGTTCTTAACTTGTTTTTTATCTTTGTATAGAAGAAATTATTTTAACCTCCACCTCTTTTGAGGTTGTTCTTCACTCTGTGTGTCGCAAAACAGTTTCTATATATATTACTGTGGTGCCTACCAGTGCAGTGCCACTGTAGGTGGAGATCATTTACCATTTCATTTCAAACCACTTTCTTCAGGAGTTTAAAACACAACTGCTTTCATTTTATACTAGTTGATATCGCTGACAAGCTTAAGGGTAGATGTCTTTCCAAAAAGAGAGCATAAATTAGGTATGTTATGTCTATAGCATACATTGGGTTGGCCACCCTGAGGCTCCGGAGCCACATGCTGCTCTTCAGAAGTTAATATGCGGCTCCTTGTATAGGCACCGACTCCGGGTCTGGAGCTACAGGCGCCAACTTTCCAATGGGCTGGGGGGAGTGCCCATTGCTCAACCCCTGGCTCTGCCACAGGCCCTGCCCCCACTCCACCCCTTCCCATCCCCTCCCCTGAGTTTGCCACTCCCTTGCTGATCAGGGGGAGGGAGAGGGAGGCGCTGGGAGAGGAACTGATGCGGGGGGGGGGGAGGGGAGGGGCTGCTGGCTCCTCCTCAGGCTGGCCAGCCCTGGCCTACATCTACGTGCTATGTGGTGTATCAGGTCTCAGTTATCAGGGCAAGCAAGCTGCCTGTATCACATGGCCTGCTGAGGGGTGTTGTGTGGCACTGCTGCTTTTCCCCCAGTGGCTGGCCTCTGTGAGAGCTCCCTGTCCCTTCTGGATACTGACCTGATCTATGAGCAGGTCTGACTTTTCTCTGTGTACACATACAGCCACCCCTAACTCTTGTTGCCGTCCAGTTCAGGCAATAGAAAAAATGTGGCTGTGCTGTAGGGCCTGTGCATGTGATCACTATGCGCCTATTGCTGAAGTTGCAGGATCCCTCCCTTGGGATTTTTCTGTAGGGTAGGAAGGGTGGTCTAGGGAACAGGGCAGTGGACTGGGACTCAGGAACCTGAGTTCAGTTACCAGCTCAGCCACGAATTTCCGGTGTGACCTTGGGCAAGTCACTCAATCTACCTCATGCCTCAGCTCCCCTTCTGTAAAATGGGAATAATACTTCCCTCCCATCCAGGGGTATACTGCAAAGATAAAATCGATCGGTGATTTGAGGCACCCAGATCCCATGGTGATAAGGGCCGTGTAAAAAGGCCAGTACTTTTTTTCCCTCCTACCATTTGTTTGAGGCTGGTGCTTGCAAGCCCAGGCAGCCGGTAAGACGAGAGAGGTTAAATGGTTTTTTTACTGGAGGAGTGAGGCCAGATGGAAGTAGGGAGGATTTAAGATGATATTCTGAAGAACTCCTAAACTCTGCAAAACTGAAAGTGACCGAAGCTGTGTTTTTTCTGGAGCTAAATAACTCCATAGGACCATGGCTTTCACTCTTGTAGAGTTGAGCAGGTGTTCCCATCCCCTTCACGCTAGCTGGCTGAACTTATGGGTGGGGATGAGGAAAAGGTAGACAGACCTGTTATGTTCAGCCTCGCAGCAGGGAGAGTACTTGTGCAATGCCGACGAGGATTAGATGGCAAATTTACAGAGGGAAATTATGCAGGCATTTGGACAGCCCATGTAACCATGTTGTACCTGGGCCCTGTATGATGCTTAATTAACAATTTGGGATGGTTACGTAGTTTTGGGTGTCTGAGGTGGAGTAATTTTCGAAAGTGCTGTAGGTGCTAAGGCGCCCAAGTCCCACTGACTTTCAGTGAGACTAAGGGCTGGTCTATGCTGCAGAGTTAGGTGTGCTTATTTACATGGCTCAGTGCTGGGAAAAATGTCATGCCCTGTGTGATGTAATTAAGCCAGTCTAAGCCCCAGTGTAGACAATTTTAGGTTGATGGAAGAATGCTTCCATCGACCTCACTACTGACTCTGAGAGGTAGATGAAAGAACCCCTTCTGTCACTGTAGTAAGTGGTTCTTCACTTAGACGCCTAAGTGTCTAAGCAATTTTTGAACTGGTGGGACTTAATCCCTCTTGTAAATTTTACCACCGTTTATTTTTAAAAAAGGCTTAATTTTAAATGCTAACCTGGGATTAGGGACAGGGATTATGTGCATAGTTTGGACTGGTGCTGTTTTTAATAACTGAGAGCAGTAGAACTACTTAATATTAAAAAGTTACTAACAGCACCTAAATATTTCTGTATTTATATAAAATAAACTACAAGCTTTACAGTAATGTCAAACTAATGACATGAATATATTTCAGAGTAACAGCCGTGTTAGTCTGTATTCGCAAAAAGAAAAGGAGTACTTGTGGCACCTTAGAGACTAACCAATTTATTTGAGCATAAGCTTTCGTGAGCTACAGCTCACTTCATCGGATGCATACTGTGGAAAGTGTAGAAGATCTTTTATACACACAAAGCATGAAAAAATACCTCCCCCACCCCACTCTCCTGCTGGCAATAGCTTATCTAAAGTGGTCACTCTCCTTACAATGTGAATGATAATCAAGTTGGGCCATTTCCAGCCCAAATCCAGGTTTTCTCATCCCCCCCCCCCCCAACACACACACACAAACCCACTCTCCTGCTGGTAATAGCTCATCTAAAGTGACCACTCTCCTTACAATGTGTATGATAATCAAGGTGGGCCATTTCCAGCACAAATCCAGGGTTTAACAAGAATGAATATATTGTTACTTGAAGATGTCCCTGTATAGTGATATCATGTTCTATGTAGTCCTAAATCAGCAATGTTAGCAATGGCAAGAAAGTTAAATCCATTGAGTCTACCCACTTGTAACATGGGATAGTGCCTGGGGAGACTATCCATATATTATACTGATAAGGTACTGTCACTGCTAGTGCATTGAATGAATATGCAGGCATGGCCATTAGATTAACCTGCTATTTAAGGGTCCTTGCAATAGATACAGTAGCAGTTAATATTGAGCATCTTATCCAACCAAACATTGGGCAAGTCAAGAGGAGTGTTCATGGAAAGGGTAATGTAAATGTTGGGGCTAGGAACTAGAGAATTAAGCAACTGAGAAATATTTTCTTTAGTTGTAGTGGAAGGGAACTAGCAACAGACAGTAAAACTGAAATGTGACAGCAGAACTCCCATTTCATGTGATGGAGAAAGTTTGTAGGGTGAAGCACTCTCAGAAAAAGAGGTGCTTAGGAAGCAGAATTTTAAATCCTTTTACAAAGGGAATGCAAGCCAACCACCTGGGACTCAGAGAACTTGGCATTGCGAAGGGAAAACAGACTTAAATGTGTTCTGTGCTTTTCCTTTTGTCAAATGATCAAAGCAGAATTGTCTAGCATGCTGTGCTACCATTTCTTTGTATTGCTGGATAGCTGATCTCACCTACATTTCCGCAGGAAGACTTGAGCATTTTTGCTCAAAGCTGAACTTTTGTAGAATTTCCTCACAAGACTACATTCTACTTCACTGAACTATTACATGCAGAAACCAAGATGGTACAGTACTATGGTCCTGTGCTAACCCTAACTTTTAATGTAAAATTTGATCATACTTTCCCATTGATAACTGAATCAGTTAACATTAATACAAGCAAGAGGTTTGGAGAAAACTTCCAAATGAATTGTAATCATTCAGTGCACTAGGTGGGTGCAAAATTTGCTTGCTAGCCAAAAATATACTATGATAACCATGAAAAGGCAGCTGTTACACAGTTAGTTACTTCAGTCAGGTGTAACTTTGCAAGGCTGGAGTTGGCAGCTAAATAACAGTAATTGTTTGGGAGAGGACAGATTCCCAAGTCTTTGCAAGAAGACTTTCCTGTAAAATTCAGCCACAGACTGCTGCTGAGAAGAAACTCTATTAAGAAAGGAAATTTGTTTAATAATCGAAAGAAACCACAGCAATCTTTGGAAAAATTAATAATTCTGTCTTGACGGAGAACGCTGTGAGATCCTCTTAGCTAAAGGAAGCCCATAAATACAGCTACCAGAGCAGGCTGTTTGTCCTCCCTCTAAAATGTGCTTGAAGCTAATCTATGTACATATGCAAGGAGTGATGCTTCTTTAGCTCCTTCTGTTGGCCCTGATAATGGGTTTTGGTGCTGCCAGTGGAAAATAGGAAACTTAAAATGTTAAACACTTACTTTAAAAGTGTGGGGGGAAACTTCAATTTGTTTAAACTAAACATTACACTTTTCTCAGTAGCCTGCTATCATTCTGCCATGAGCAGACACTTTCCTGGAGGTTAAGGCACCAGACAGAGACTGAGACTCAGGAGAGTTGGGTTCAGTTCCTGCCTGTGGCACAGACTTCCTATGTGACCGTGGCCAAGTCCCTTAATTTCCATGCCTCAATTCCCCATCTCAAAACAGAGGTAAGATTTCCTTCCTCTTACCCTTTGTCTTCCCTCTGTGGACTGTAAGCTATTTGGGTTAGTGACTGTCTTCCTATTTTTTGTATGTAAAGCTCATAGCAGGGCATGATGTTGACCCTGGTTTCTGCTGGGGCCTCTTGGTACCACTATAATTCAAAAAAATATTGAATGGTTAAACTTGTAATCTTTAAAGAGAGAGAGAAGCCCATTTTACTGGAGTGATAAGAACTCTGGTCTTGAAAAATGAAAGAAAATAATGAACTGTTAATCTATTTTGTCTGGTTTGTCAATTATCACATACTTTGTTTGATTTTTATATCGTGATTAGTGGTATAGTCCAGTTGTGTTACTGATATACAACGTGAGTAATGTGAAGACCAAGTGGACAGCACCAAATTGTTCTCTGTTTGCATCCTAATAGAATATAGGTTTCCACATGTAAAATGCTCTTTCTCTCTCTATCCATCTTGTCTTTTTAATTGACTTATTGCCATTTCCCCCTTATTCAACTGCCTAGCTCTTTAGAACTGAGCTGCAACAGACTGTACTTGTTTTTGGGTCTCAGGCTTACACCAGGCTATAAATCTGCAGCATTATTGACCTTCAAATGCCCTTTCAGCTACAGAGGAGGCATGAGGAATACTATGGAGCTCTTTCTTCTCCCTCCCTCGTCCCACCCCTGCTATGGGTTTAATAGAGCAATCTAACCCAAACTTCAATGCCCACTCACAAAACATATTTCATAGCACTCTCATGGAGTGATTTTACAGCTTCAGTATAACAGAGCTGCAATACAGTATGCTTTGGAGAAACTTTCATCATCTCACTGGTGCATATTTTGAAGATCAAGTTTTCTGTTTCCCACGCCACGTTGACAGTTTTCACAGCTAATTTATTCCTGTCTTTTTGGAATGTGTGTTTAATTGCTGTTGCTCCACAAATTGTAAAATTTAAGTGGAGTTGTTAATCCTTGTGCAGATCCTTCATGAAATTCCCTGCTGTACCAACCAATCCATATAGCTGCTCCCCAAAACAAAATAATTTAAATGTTACCAGGCTAAGGGGGAAATAAACTAAGGACACACTCTTTCTTTTTTTGTTGTTGGCCACTTCTAAAAGGCTGTGAGTAACCTTTATTCTTGTGAAAGGTACTCCATCACATCAGTGCTACAGTCTGAAACACAACTGGCAGGAAAATAATTTTAAATAACTTGTGGAAGCATATACAGTAATATAACTTGGCTCAGCCGAAACTAATTCCATCCCATAGAAATAATTTTCAGAGTGCCCAAGTCCTATTTTAAAAAGTGATTTAAGTGCTTAGGAGCCTGAATTCCCTTAATTTAACTGAGCTTTAAGTTTCTAAGTGCCTAAGTCTTTTTTGGAAATGAGACTTATGTGCCCTTGAAATGTCTACCCAACATCAACGTTACTCTTATGGTAAAGGTGTCTTTCTGTCCCTTTCGTCGCCCCATTTTATTCCTGCCCAGCTTCCCATTCCACTGAGTAATGAGCACAAGAATTCCTAACGCATCCAGGAGTCCTCCTTAGCAGTCCTCCTTGATCTGCGTTGTTTAAGATATTTATTTTTCTCAAGTAGCACCTTTTCAACTGGAAGCAAACTACGTTTACCAATATGTGTTTTTTCAAAAGAATGCTGGGTCCTATTGAATCATAGTTTCAGTAATGGTATTGGGTAAGGCTTCCTTTTCTTGCTAGTTACATCCTCCATTGCTAATACTCAATGGCATTATGATCTTTATCATTAATAAATATGTCAAATCGTGAGTGGTTGAACAATTAAAGCTACTTTTATAGTATTTTCCGTTTTAAAATGGAAAACGTTCTGGCAACACATACAACTTCAAACCAAGGCCTATGCAAGGACTAAGCAAACACTATTGGACCAGATCAGTAGCAGGTTTAAATTGGAATAGTTTCATTTCAGTTTAGCTAAACTTATTTATGCCAGCTGCTGAGAATCTGGCCCACTGCATTTAAGGAAAGCCATGCATTATAAAAGAAAATGTTTGCTGGAGGAAAAAAGAAAAGTGAGGAAGAGGAGAAATAACTCCTTGACCAAATCAAAATTTAATTTTATGAAGATTTGTGTAAATCTTTTTTAGATAGTAAAAGTTCTTCCAGTTTCTTAAAAAAATTAGAACTTTTTAATGCAGCAATGGACCCCTAGACTTCTTTATAATATTCCCCATAATTCTCTAATCGGAGTTTCTTAGCCATCTGACATATCTTGCTTGAAATCTTCAGGTCTGTGCTCTATGTGGCTGCTCCTTAGGGATGCTGTTATACAAACAGGGCCAGGGAGAGGTCAAATAGACCATGCATTGATGGAGATGCACTTAAATAGCATATCTGAGTCTCTTTAAATCCAAAGGCTGGTACCCTCTTCTGATCCCTTCTGGGAACCTGAGCCTCTGTTCAAATTCCCACCCCATTCCCTGCCTATAAACAGCTAAGTGTTGACACACAAATTGTATGCGAGCTTCAGAATTAACACCCCACAGAGTAGAATGTGGGGAATCCATTCTTACAGCTATCTTAATCTGTAAACTCTGTACTATCTTATTCACACTAGGAAATTAATCTGGGTGCCACCTCCTGCAAACTATTGGAGAAAACAGCTGCTTGTGTAGATAGGACAAAACTCTTTCCAACACAGTTATTGAGAGGTTGATAGACACCAGAGTCCTATCTATGCTGGGGAAGAAACTTGATGAATGTTCCCTATTTTTCAGTCCAATTCAGAGCACAGCTCTTCTCCATTCCAGTACCCTCCCTTTAAAAAAATAGGTTTCAGAGTAACAGCCGTGTTAGTCTGTATTCGCAAAAAGAAAAGGAGTACTTGTGGCACCTTAGAGACTAACCAATTTATTTGAGCATGAGCTTTCGTGAGCTACAGCTCACTTCATCGGATGCATACCGTGGAAACTGCAGCAGACTTTATATATACACAGAGAATATGAAACAATACCTCCTCCCACCCCACTGTCCTGCTGGTAATAGCTTATCATCAGGTGATCACCACCTGATGATCACTTTAGATAAGCTATTACCAGCAGGACAGTGGGGTGGGAGGAGGTATTGTTTCATATTCTCTGTGTATATATAAAGTCTGCTGCAGTTTCCACGGTATGCATCCGATGAAGTGAGCTGTAGCTCACGAAAGCTCATGCTCAAATAAATTGGTTAGTCTCTAAGGTGCCACAAGTACTCCTTTTCTTTTTAAAAAAATAGTTCAGTTAAGGTTTCTTATCTGATGGGTGTTATATATTCTGTGTAGTTGAAGTACGTTTATATATATTTCTCCTTTGTTTCCGCAATCTGGGCATCCACACTACTGAGAGCAGGAAGCTCATTCTAGGCTTTACTGTTCTGCACCGGACTACAATTCAAATCAAAAAGCTGTGTTGCTAACAGCTTGTATGGTATGCATTGTGAAAGGGGACTGTGGAGTGCTTTCTGTACTTTCCAGAGTTGCAGCTGTGTTAGTCTGTATCCACAAAAAGAAAAGGAGGACTTGAGTACTCATGCTCAGATAAATTTGTTAGTCTCTAAGGTGCCACAAGTCCTCCTTTTCTTTCTATAGCTTGCTAACCTCCAGCTCATACTGAGCATGGTTTAGCACTTAAAGTTAAACTCTGCCCTCTGATGCACACACTTGGTTCTCATTTGTTTCAGTCTGAACCATGTGCATGTGAGGTCAGTATTTGGCTTTTATTTCAAACAGACTAGGGAAGAATGAGTAACAAATACATGTTGCAAGTTGAACAAATGAAGTAAGTAAAATTGCTATATTTAATTTAACAATAAATCACTTTTGCTTAGGAACACTTGGTGGATTTTCTTACATTGTGTCTTTGTTTTCAACTGTGTTGGATGTTGAACTTGAGTAGCTGATGATAGATAATCCTGATTGCCCTCAATTTTCCATCTCTCCTCCTGAATTTTATCTTTAGGAATTATAGCTGTAGGAAGATAGGCAGTGGACCAGGATGAAACTATCTTGAGCATGTGCGGACATACACACATACCCCTAATTTATCTTAAGAATATATATATATATAATATTCTATAGGGTGTATATACTTTCAGGATTTTCTGGTACTCTTCATTAGCAGCATGTCTGAAACCACAGTTGTGTTCTCAAATATCGCACTCCAAGGTGGGGTTTTATTAAAGTAGTATAAAGTCATTGTCAAAAAAAGGAGGAGGTAAGATCAGTCTCAGCTATAACTTCCATCTTTTCAATTTACATTCTCTTTTTATTTACTTTTTTAGCCATGAAGACTTTGAGTTTATATCAGGAACCCGCATGCGCAAGTTGGCTCGGGAAGGACAAAACCCTCCTGAAGGTTTCATGGCTCCCAAAGCCTGGACTGTGCTGACAGAGTACTACAAATCCTTGGAGAAGGCTTAGGCCTCTTATTAACTGCAGATCAATCTTTGACGCTTGATTTATTACCAAGAAGGGGACCACACAGTCACCATTCATGCTGCTTTGTTGTGGTGTCTGTCAGGAAGTTCTTCCCTGGAAACAGATTCTTTCTCCCGAACTTAGCATCATTCGTTGCTTGTCTTATGGGTTCTATTATGTATTGGCACCTAACAAACTGCTGGTTTTAATGTCTTCTCTTTTATTACAGTCTATACTCTTGCAGTAGGATTTTTAACTCTTGTCTTTTTTAATATTATTTTTATGCCTCTGTCCTATGAACTCTGCAGCTGTTACATCGATGCAAATTTTTTTCATACACTATTTAAGCAGTCTGGTAGTTTTTAATTTCATGGTTTGCAGGATAAATGTAATGATTAGAACTATGGAAGTAAATGAAATATTTTAAAACTGTACTCAATACTTTTTCTGTCAACTAGTGATCACAGAAGCATTGTAACTTTAAGCTCTTGTTATATGTAATCTCAGAGAAAACTTCTTTATGAAGCTCAATTAAACTTTTTTGCTTTCTGTATTACATTTCGGAGTTTATTATTTTATTTTGTACTTCTGCACTGGAGCAGCAAAGTGAGAGAAATGCATAACTCATGAACAGAGAAAAATATAAGCTTTACTATTAATTATATGTAATGCTTATCCCAGAGGTTTAGGGTGGTGGTTGAATTTCTTTTATTTGCTTGTTGCCAATGGTGTAATATGTACTTAGTGGGAATATTTTATCTAGTTGGATTTTAAGTCTTCTCAATATTTGGTGCCACTTATTGTCTCATGACCTTAATACTTTTTTTTAAAAAAATGTGGGAAATCCTGCATCCATTTTTCTAGTTACTTATATTTCTGTATATGTTCTTAGGCAGAGAGTTCATTCTCACCAAAAAAATCTTCAAGTCTTGGCTACTATTGCAATATAAATACATGTCTCATGAGAGAATTTAGCCCAACATATGAACTCCCTATTTCCATCTTTTCAAGAGTTTTTGATGCGAAGTAAAATCTAGCCTTTTTTCTAGAACTTCCCAGTTTGCGTAAACGATGAAGCCCCACACATTTCAGAGGTCCAGAAAAAATCTTTAACTAGTTAAATTCAGCATCCAAAACAATATTTATTGCAAAAATTACAAAAAGCAAATTCTCAGAAGAGTGAAATACAAACACTTACTTTCTGCTGCAGGATCTTTAGGGGGGGGAGATGAAAGATCACACAAAGTGACTAAGTTTTAAAGCTTTATTGATAAAATAACAGCGGTGAGTGTGGGCCAGAGGGAGGGACGCTAAGCCTCCCTCTGTATTACTCAGCCTCTACCGCAAAGGGTTCATACACCAAATACCAACCCCCCCCCAACCCCCCCGCAGGGCAGAGCGAAAAACTCTAAATTCTCTTCTGCTCAGTCATGCTACGGCTGAGGGTGGGGCACACCTTTAATCATAAAATCCTCAATATGAAATACCAACCGTGCTGGTCAGAGCAAACATGAAATACTAAGGGAAGACCAGTTGGTGCACTCTGCAGGGCCGGTCGCTCTTTTCCCCCCTTCCCCCACCCCCCGCATTTCCACCAAAACTGTGACAGATTTATGTTATCAATCTGCCTGGGGCGTCAGGTGATCAGGCTGAGGCCACAGGATCTTTAGGGGAGGAGATGAAGGAGCACACCAAGTGACTAAGTTTTAAAGCTTTATTAATAAAATAACAGCGGTGAGTGCGGGGTGCTCACCACGTCATTCAGAGGAAGGAAGGAAGCGTTAGTGCCCCAGCCCTAATCCACTTTCATACTCACACATGCACGACCCGAGGCTGGCCAAGCCCGGGTGTAAAGTAAGAAGAAGAGGGGGAAGGGTGGACAAGAATTCTGTCCTGTGCACAGGCCGTCCAGGGTCTGCTGTTCATCTCCGACTTGCTTTAGCTTTCAGGAGGGTTTTAAGTCTTGGGATTTGTGTGCGGCGTTTTGTTCAGGGACCTCTGTACCCTGTGCTCTTTGTACCAGTCTGAACTGGCCTTCCGTGGCTTCCTCAGCTTTCCCAAAACACACCAGCTTCAGGGACGCAAAACTGTTTTCCCCCTCGCTGGCCTTCACCGTCTCACTAATTTTTGCAATCCCCGGCCGTTTTGTTTAGTTTGCTGCTCTATTCTCACGGCTGGTTGGGGTTGGAATTCAGGCCCCGTCTTTTTTGGCATCAGAGAGTTTGCTTGGGTGCGATGGCCTTGGGCGGCTGGAGTCAGCTTCTTATTTTCGGACCTAGCTGGATTGTCGAGTTAACCCGTTCCTTTCTTCCTTCCTCCCCCTTTGGCCTCTCACAACCTGCAAAGGAATCTTTCGCTCCACACTCACACCTTCAACCCCTCCCAAAATACTTTCCCATGCATATGCCTATATAGGTGTCAGCGATATACAATGTTGGTGCTTACCCAGAGGACCGCATGGGGGGGCAATTTAACTGTGACTGGGACATTCCCATGGGGCTATTTTACTGTGACTGGGACACTTTGGCTGTACCTTAATTTTCTTTTTCTCCCTCCCAGTAATGAAACTGAGTGATTAATTCTGCTTTTCCTCTGTAGACAAACTGTCTCTTCAGAAGGCTTTTTCTGTGTAAAGAGGCATACAACAGAAATGCTGCTCCTTGCTGCAGGCTCCTCTGTGGTGTCACATTCATGACTATACAGTGATTCAGAACCTTTTCTATAGCTGCTCTCAAGCTTAACTAGAGGAGCTTCTCAGTGTCCTTAACTGCCTGGCGCTGACATCCTTTTCTTTACAGTGGGTGCTACCTACCAGGGGGCCATAACTTTGAGAGCCTTATGGAGAAACTAGCAATAAGTGCCTTACACAGGCAGTAGCAGCACTAATGAATTACAGAGGTAAATTTATCCCAGACCTATCCACATAGCTTTTGGCACCTCATGTAACTGAAGACTGACCAGGGTGTTAAAGGCTAACAGGAACTATTTATCTCAGGAACAAGTGAAATTAACAACTTTTTGGAAATACTGATGTAATTCTGAATTGCAAAAAGATAAAGATGTATTTACTGAGATGTTTATTACTTGACCATAAAAGAGCACCCATCCAAAGTTCTTCTTTTTGAAGATCATCTTCCTGAAGTATAATGGACCAGAGTTGATTCTGACTCAAAGAATTTGGATTAGATATACATTTCAAGGTGACTTTTTTTCTCTCACTCTCTGGCTAAAATCCTTACAAATGGGCAGTGGCCTCCCATTCTGATCTTACACAGGGGGACCATATGGCTGTTCTCCCATATTTTTTGCAGATCCCTGGAACTCTTACTCACCACTATCAAATCATTCTGACATATTGAGTATAATGGCTTAAAGTAATAAAACACCAAAAAACTAAACCCCTTTCCTGCTGATTTTAAAATGCTGTATCAATGATGCAAGGACAAACTGGACCCAGCTTTCCAAAACGTAAGAGTTAATGAGGTGGATGGAGTTTACCAAGTCCTGGTCTTTTGGGGTTGAATAAGTGTTACAAAATGATTACAGCTCCTCAGTGACATTATTTATTCCAGATGATGCCAATTCCAGCAACATGCATTGAGCAACTTGAGAAAATTGTATGAGTTTTCCTGTAGAGTCACAAGGAAGCATAGAATGGAGGACTCAGGTTGCCTATTTTAAGGTTACACCAAACTGCTTGTCAGTGTAAATTGTGTGGGATAATGTTCCAAATCAGATGCCCTGGTTTGTGATGGAAAAGCAGCCAACCAAGACTGAGGATAGTGGCTCCTATCTGTATTTTTCAATAAGGGATCTAAACACTTAACAACTCAGTAATATTCCAGACATGGAAAATGTGGAATAGGTTGCATAAAGCCTGGAGATAACCCAAACTTCTACATCTGGAATAATTCTTCAATAAAAATCAGCAAGAATCAAATATACTGGATGTTTTGGATGGGGAATAAAAGGATTTGAGTGATCATAGATCTTAAAGTGGATCTTAATTGCTGTTGGGCCAGTCCTCCATGTGCTTTGTATCTGGCCCGTCCATGGACTTCAGTTTTTCCCTAATTCATTGACTTCAGTGAGAGTTCCATGAGTGGAGCCCCTTGCAGGATCAGGTCCAATGACTTTTAATGAGCTAAAAGAAAAATATACCCTAGACCCTAGTGTTTGTAACTTAGGAAATGCTAACCAGGAAGTTTTGGCCCTCTATTCCTAATGGAATGTGAATTAAGGTACATCTACACTAACAACTGTACACATGTCCATGCACATGGTTGTGCCATAACCCCCCTCTTTTCCACATCTAGACCCCTGAAACCTGTGTCTGAAGGTGAATACAGGGCATGTAAGCCAGCACACTTGAGGAGTGTGGGTATATACACACCTCACACTAGCAGTCACATACCCATTCTATGGGCCAATACCAGGTGCTAAATTTCAGTAGTTCTCCAACCCCTTTCTGATCCAATCTATAAAGGTCCCTGTCTGCCCCTTGTCACTGGGGGTAGCAAACTGTGCTGACCAACTGAGAATGTGTTTTCCGCTGCACTATTTTGATCAATACATGTGAACATGGATCATGTTCTGAGAGCAGCTGCCTAGTTCACCAAGCACACATGGGCGTGGTCAATGTGTAGTTGGAATACACCGTCCTCCACGATTTCTCCCAGAGCTGCGAGAACTTTCATCTATACTGGGAAACTTCACAAAGGCTGCAGGAGGTGGGCATTTGTTGGACTCCGTCCCAGTGCTGGAAACACCTGAGGCACCTGTACTGGAGATCAAAACAGTCACTCCGGGAGGGATCATCATACATGCCCATTCTATGATAAACTGGACACAGTGAATCTAAGGTTCCCAGTGTAGAGCCTGGAGTGGCTAATGACCCCCTCCCCTAAACCCTGACAGCCTCCTCATCCTTTGGGATGCCAATGAGGGCCAGGGTAAGGAGGCAGCAGGGACTGTGGAGGAAACCCCAGAAGTCCCAGAGGAAGAAGAGCATGTCACTTTGCTCCTAGAGGAGACAGCTGAGCAAGCACCCACTGATGAGCCTGGGGAGGACCCTGAGCCAAGGCAGAAATAAGTACCAAAGGCTAGTAAGTTACAATAGACCCACCCCTGCCTTTTCCTGCCAATATCCCCTCATGCTCTGGTGCTAAATGTCTGGTTTTTAAACCCAGCCCCTGCTCCACTCTACTCCAGAATGTCCCCAAGCAAGACATGGCTGTAAATCAACGATTTTACTGAATTCCCATGAAGCACTATTATGTATTTGGCAGAACATGATTTTATACACATACAAACACATCTTTCCTGCATAGGCTTCTCCTTTCCCAAAAGGCTCCTCAGTTCCTAATAAACCTAAAACCCTGTTCCCTACACCATTGGCTGGCCCTTTCACTGCATTAAGACTCTTCAGTTCTGCCTGGTTAACTGACCCTGTGCGAGGAACTGAAAGCCTTTCAGAAAATGCTACTATGAAGATCCTGGACTTTAATCTCTTAACACTGTAAATTTGGCTTTCAGGACCTTTCTCCTATCTTTCCTTATGTCTCTGGCACCTACATGTACCATGACCACTCCTCTCTAGTACTGCACATAAGTCTGTCTAGATGTTTTGTGAGATATGCAGCCTCTGCACCCAGCAGACAATTTACCATGCGATTCTCCTGATTGTCACAAATCCATTACTCGTGCCTGGCTCTCCCTAGTAAATGGGATTCCGTCCTTGGGAGAGGTATCCTTAGTGCGAGAGGATACCATGTGACATCTGGAAGGCGGGTCCCAACTATGGGCCATCTTGATTATCACTACAAAAGTTTTTTTCTCCTGCTGATAATAGCTCATCTTAATTAATTAGCCTCTTACAGTTTGTATGGCAACTTCCACCTTCTCTGTATGTGTATAGATATATATCTTCTTACTATATGTTCCATTCTATGCATCCAATGAAGTGGACTGTAGCCCACGAAAGCTTATGCTCTAATAAATTTGTTAGTCTCTAAGGTGCCACAAGTACTCCTGTTCTTTTTGCAGATACAGACTAACACGGCTGCTACTCTGAAACTATGGGATTGTTTCCCTCTGCTACAGCTTGATGTTCTCTTTCTCTGAGATTTTCATCCTCTTTAACAGCAGAGAGGCTGGCAGACTGGTGGTGGGATTGCTCTACTGTGTCCCTTAAAGTCTCCTTTTGTACCTCTCTGTCTCCCTTAGCTCCTCCAGTTCAGCCACTCTGGCCTCAAGAGCCTGTATTATCAGAGGGCCATGAGCTGCTTGTCCCATGCCACCTGTTCACAATTTCAAAATGCAGATAATTGCACATGCTGCATTTAGTGCAATGAATTGGGTAGCCCTCACTCTGCTGCTGGACTTCTGCCTGCTTTGTTTGTACTCCTGCAGTTCTTTTGGGGGGTGGGGTTACTGGCCTAAGTTTAGAGTATGTTTGTTAGGTGTATTTGCTTCTCACACTCCCTTGCAAAACTCCCCTGTTTGCTGCTCCTGGCTTTTTAAACTCCTGTTCTTCTGAGTTAGCCCCACCCCAGTCAAGGGATTGCAGGATGGCAGGCTAGAGCCTCATTAGTAAACTCTCAGCCCAGCCTTGCTGGCCCTTTGTCTCAGCACACAGCCCCCAGAAGAGACCACACTATAGTTTGCATGCAGCAAACAAACAAATTAACAGACAAACTCGCCCCAATGGTCACATAGTCTCTCCTCCTTCACCTGGAGAACTCCCTCATGAAACTCCCCTCTTTGCTGCTCCTGTTCGTTAGCTCCTGACCTGAAGCTATAAAACAGATTATTAGCAGACTATCAATGTGACCTTGTGTCTGTGCATTTCTTGGCCAGCGTGCTGTCAGCGATAGTCCTGGGGCCATGCAGACCAAGAGAAGGGATGGGTTTGGAAAATGCCTGGTTGGGGATAGGATAGTTGTTGAAAACTAATGGTTGTCCACAGTTACAGCTGTCTTTGTCTCCTGTGAAGATTACAAAAAAGTTTTGAATGATTTACCTGAATTAACACTTCCCCCTCCATGCCCTGTCTTACTGTCCTCTTACAAATGAAAGTTGCACGAAACTGGGGGGCTAAGAGGGTGCAGGGTTGGTTAGATATGGGAAGGGAAAGGGAATCCTTTGGTTGTCCAAGGAATGTCATAGCAGTTCTTTCTCCCTTTGAAGATTGACAGGTTTTTTAACCCTTCCCAGTCCCTGTTGTCTGGCTTCTCCCTGCTCCTAGCTCTATTGCAGAAGCCAGTAGAGGTGTTGGGTGGGTGCAGTATCTGCTTCAGCAATTGTACAAACACAATGCAGTGTTCCTTTGCAGTGGAAAGGTGAGTAGCTTGCAGTGTCGATCACAAAGTTCAGGGACAAAATAAAGTTGTGGTGTGTCTCTTTCCTTCCCTGCCTCTTTCACTACTGTTCGCTGGACACAGGGGCCAGATTTTCTGGTGATGAAGGGGCAGTTGGGGATGGGTGAATGTTCATAGTGGTTTGCTTCTCTCCTTTCATGGAAACTCCATCTGCTAGCATGGAATATAATCAATTTCCTGTCAAATTCCCGCCCACGCGCATATGCATATTTCAGCAAATTTCTGGGGTAGCAGAAATTCCAGCTGGTTCCTGAGGTTCAGCGGCAATGCAAATGTGGTTCACCTTCATAGCTGACCAAAACCATCCATTCAGCAATACGTAGAGGGTTAATCATTAACAGAAACATCTCTCTGGCATTGATTGACGAATCATCTCCATGGGACTGGAAAGCCACATCTCTTTTTTTCCATTCTGGTACCTTGAAAACTACTTTGTTCTCCAAATGCTGGCCAGCCTTTAAAGAAGAAATTGGCAGTTGGTAATGTAGTCCCTTGAAGGACTTGAACCCCATCCCAACTTCCCACTTGAGACACTAAGAATTATATTTTTTTAAAAGTATTGCTATATGTGTCTTACCATTATTAGCCTCTGCTCCTGGGGGACTGCAAAAGTTGTCTGAGAAGCAAAGATAGTCTAATAAGTGCATTCCTAAAATGCTCAAAAGTATTGATAATGTGGCCTTCAACAGCAAAATTATGTGTGGGGGATTTTTAGCTTTGTCCAAAAAATTTAAAATAAATTGCTATCCTTGTCTTTGAATCTGAAGGACCTTTGGCTGTAGAGAGGGGAACAATTCCACCAAGAGGCCAGGAGCAGCACCCCAAAGACAGCAGAGGCAGATGGAGAAGGATCCTGGAGAACCTGCTCATTGATATGGAGACTAGGAACCAGAAGCAGTTTCAGTTCCTCAGAGCACAGGAGGATCGGTCTCTTTAGCAGGAAGAGATATTGATGAACCAGTTCCTGGAGCACGATGCACGCCACTGGGAATGAGTGCTTGCCCCCCAAAAATGGGAGCATGCCCTGATGGCCACTCATACAACTGGTGGCTGAAAGAATTCGAAGCCTGCATGCTGCCATGAACACTGCTCCTCTGTGGGAACTGGCATCACCACCTCCTCCAGCTGCAGTCTAGGGTGCTGATGTGGATGACCCAACCCCCCGGAGTGACTGGGAGGAGCCTGCATGACTCTTTATACAAACACCCCTCCATCAGCACCTGAATGCCCTCATAAAGGAACCCCCCTGAGTGTGCAATGGGGGAATGATGAGCCTGAGGCAGTCCCTGAAGCCCAGTAAGAGTTCAGCCTCTAAACCCTGTCCAGGAGTAGGGTTGCCAGGTGTCCGGTTTTTGACCTGAACATCCAGTCAAAAAGGGAAGCTGGAAGCATCCGGTCATCCACAGTAGCCTCCAACTCCATCCCATCCCAGCATCGGCATGCAGCAACTCCCTCCAAGTCAGGCTGCCTCTCCCTGAAGACTCCGCAGAGGGTCAAACTGCTTGAGTGACCCCGTTCCTCCCTGGGTCCTGCTCCCAGGCTGCAGCTGCTCCTCACCTTCTCCTTGCAGTCTGGGTACCCCGCTCACGCCTCATCTTGAAAGAACCCAAGGTTCCTGGTTGCAGCTGACTGCACTTATGAGTTCCAGGTAGTAATCAGCCCTGTGCTTGCATCGCTCAGCCTGCAATGCTCAGAGCTAAACAGCAAGGATAGTAGCTTTCTACTTGTAAAAGAGAGAGAGGAGAGAGCAATATCTCAATTGCAATTATCATGGACAAGCATGCAAATTTTCTGCCATAATTGTGAGTGTGCCTTTTTTGCACAAACAATTGCTCCAAAAATCATGTGTGTGTATGTAATGCCTCTGTGCGCGAATGAATGATCGGTCTCCCTCTCTGTCAGGCCTCAGTGTTCACTACGCGGCTGATAGAATGCCAGCTGTGGGGTTCTGTTTTTCACTTCAATATCGGCCACCCAGCTGAACTGACAAAGCCCTGAGCCCAGGGGTGAGGAGTCTGCAAGATGCCTTCTCACAGACAGGCCACGGGGCATGCTCATGGCTGGGCCGGTGGCTCCAGGCACCTCCAGTGTGCAGTGTTAGGCTGCTAGGCCCGTCTCTGTGGCGACACTATGCTGTGGCGCAAAGTCCAAACTGTGCAGTCGATGGGCTCTGTTCACAAGGCTCGGGCCGGGAGACCCCGGGCAGGGAGCAGCTTTGGGCCTCAGAACAATCCGACCCCTCCCTGCCCTAACCCCTTGCTCCAGGGACCGAGCTCCGCTGTGCCCCAGTTGAGCAGGTGGGCAGGTTCCACGTCAGCTCCTCCCAGCTTGGCTCTGCAGGCAACAGGTGAGTCCCAGGAGAGGAGGGAGTGAGGGAGGGAGGGGTGGAGAGCGAGCGATGGAGGGAGGGGGGAGAGGACTGAGCGGGGGGGCTGAGCCTCAGGAGAAGAGGCGGAGCAAGGGTGTTCGGTTTTCAGAAATTAGAAAGTTGGTAACCCTATTCAGGAGACATCCCTAGTTGTTCTCTCCTCCCACCCCCAAACAGTTTTCTGTAGCCATTTCTCCTCTTGTCAGGGGGAGTGGGAGGGGGAGGGTAAGGAGACAGGTTCACATGATAATAAGTGTATGGTGCTCAGGGAGTGAGACACCCATTGTGTTTTGACATGCAGTTCCTCTTTTAAAAGTTTCACCTTTATCTTACATGTGTCATATTTAATAAATGTTACAGTTTCCTTGACTTGCGTGTGGACTCTCCTGCCTGAATGGGACATTTTTTCTGTTTTGGTATAGGGTCCCCTATTCAAAGCTTATTACTTTGATTTGTGTAACACTCTGTGGTGTCAGCACACTGCAAATAATAATTTTTCCCTCCCACACCACTTCTCCCCCTCTCCCCCATGACCATAAATATCCAAATTCCAAAGAATACACCAGAAGGATGGGGAAAGTGAAATGTGCTCATAATGCACAGGTAGTTTTAACATAAGCAGAAGTCACAAAACAGAGAAAGGTTAAATAAACTTATTTATGGCTTGGTTCATATACACGTAAGCAGGATCTGAATGAGCTTTCCCGCCCCACTCCCTCAACATCTAGTGATGAGCTGGGGGAAAAGATTTCAGGAACAGACCGTATTTGCATAAACATAGCTACTCTGCCTAGGAATTCAGCAGAGGGAACTGCTTTGCTAAAGTGATCAGTTTTCCTGGTGTAATGAAATGTTATCCTGATTGTATGAGTAATGGGCAGCAGAACTGTACTTATTCTGCCCTTATTGAATGGGTCACCCTCAACTGAATCTCACTTGCTAATCAGGTGGTTGAGATGCCAAATCCCAGTGAAAGAGAGAGAGGGTGGGACAGCTGTTCCTACCCGGTGGTGTAGGCTATGCCTAACATATCCTAGACACTATTTAACTCTCTCTTTCTCCATTGTTTAATGACTGAGCTAATTAGACTCAATTGCGAGTCCTTCCTTTTGTTTAGTGATTATTAGAACTGAAATCACTTGTAACTAGGTCTGAGAGCCAAGCTTTAGACCTGGCGTGGGACAACGTTTTAATGAAAGACACTGTACAGCCTGCACTCTAGCAGTGAGGTTCCCCACTAACTGGTGAAATCATGGAGAGCTCTGTTAAGTGGTGGGACCTCAAGATGTGGCATCACAGGAGGTGCAGCAGAGAGGCAGGTGCAGCAAAGAAGTAAAGGCGCAGTGGAGAGTATGACAGTGCAGCAGGCAATGGTGGCAGCGGTGGGCAGCAATGCAAAGTGAACAATGGCAGCTGTGAGACAGTTGCAGCAGTGGCCACAGCAGCTGAGGTCTTGACGAACACAAGTGAATGCTCCTCTGAACTCTGGGTCCTCGCTGACAAAGGACGGCAACTATGGGGTGCAGTGGAGGGGGAGGGGAGTGGCATATTAAAGGAACTTTTGTTTGTTGGACTTTCGCACCGCAAGATGAGAAACTGAGGCAAAGGACACTACCCTAAGTACTCTGGGGTGGGTGTTTTTCTCATGGTATATGCTTTTGAATCATAGTTGTGGTGTTTCCTCAAATTAAAGCTGGCTTCCTTTTTCCTTTTTATTAAAAGTTTTCTTTGTTACATACAGACTCAGTCCTTGCAAGAAGGGAAGAATTGCCTCTTAGAGGCACCCTGGGGTGGTGTTTAACTTTCCCAGATTAGTTATTGCGGGTCAAGCCAGTTCTGTTTTGTATTGTTAGAGGAACCTCCTAGATACTGAACCCGGCCCTCATGGCTGATGACTCAACCTGGCAGAAGTTACATACAGAACCAGGAAACGCAATTAAATTAATGTAACAGTAAAGACATCAGGCACTGAACAGTGATTAAATGGCCCCTCACCCCCACCAAAATTTGACCTGTTTCAACTTTGGTTGTAGTCAAGCATAATAGCTGATGAGTGCTGTTATCACCACACTCAGCCAAGAGAGAATTTCTGAAGTTCTTCAGGACCTTTAAACAACATTTTGGTCATTGAAACTGATTGAGTGCTCCTGAAATTGTTAATGTTAACACTTGTTTGAATTAACACAAAAGCATTCCACAATGATCCCAATAGAACTGGATCAACACCCTCAGCAACACAAAAGCCAAGCTCTGAGGTGTTAACCCCGTGGAGATGCCCTACCAGGAGTCAGTAGTTACAGAAATGGATGGCTAATCACATGGTTATAGAAACATCGGCTACAGGGGAACAAAACCTTCACAAAGGTATGTTGGCACACTATGTACCAATGTTCTCTCTTGTGCTGTTCCAGCCTCTGCATATGGTGTGATGGTATCCCATTGGCACAGGCAGTAATCACCCTCTGTCTTCCTGCTGTTCCAGGATGTGTGTACATGTGGTATCCGAGATTTTCCTTGTCTGCTGGGATCCAGCACTAGTGTGCACATGGGTGGGATCTGGCTATCTGAAAAGGCTTTGTAAACCAATCCCGCCTTGTGCCCACTCTGTGCAGAAATACTCCCCTTCACCATTGCATATGTTGTGGAGGGCAAAGCAGGTCATGATTATGCAAATTGTGTTGGCCACATTCGTGAGGCCTACACACCTGTCTGGATGCCAATGAGCTTTCAGCTTCCGACTCCATGACCATTCTGCAACTACTCAGTATGTAGCTGAAGTCACGTTTTCCTGGATCATGGATGTTGGGGTACCATTTCATGATCCAAATTAGGAGCTAGTGTGTCTGGTCCCCCAAAATAACCATTGTCACAGACTACCATAGAAAATCATGTCATGTTTGGGAAATAAATTCCCATTTCCACCCCTGAGGTACAATCCCAATCTCCTCAGCACTCTAGCATCATGAACCTTTCCTGTGTTTCCAGTCTTGGTAATCATGAATCTGCCTCTGAGGTCCACTAAGCCTTGCAGAACAATGAATTAGTAACCTTTTTGATTCACAAACTCACATGCCCCTTTTGGTGGGCAAAGTATTGGGATGTGGGTGCCATTGATGGTCCCTGAACTGTTCAGAAAACATTGCTTCCTCCCTAGTTCAAGCATAAATTACCCTCCTCAGGTTCTTCCTGAGATTTGTGTGCAAATAAGGTCACTGTGTCTTCATTAATTATTTGTATATTGTTAGCACCTCTGGGACACCATTGTGCTAGGTGCTGTACAAACACAGAACAAAAAGACAGTCTGTGTCCTGAAGAGCCTACAATCTTACTTCTGCATGTCGATATGAGCCTTTCCAAGCAGAAGAAGGGAAAACAGCTGCCTCATGGCACCAACCCCAAAGATAAAGAGGGGAAGGGCCATGGCAATGTGCACCATTCCTCTGTTAACAATACAGAAAATTCACACGAAAAATGCAATGCAGTCTGAATCTGCATCCATCCATCCACTTATATAGAGGTCATCATAGTATCTGAACATCTCTGCAGTGTTAAATCCTTGGAGGCTGAGTATGCAAAAATTGAGTTCAACCTACTCATAAGTAGAATAAAATATCTTGCTAAAAACTATAAGGCAGCTGGAGATTTCAATCTGAAAGTGATTCACTTTAAGATCATGAGTGCGTTGACTCTAATGGATGCTTGAAAGAGAGAGCAACTGCTGGCTCAAAACTAATACTTTGTCCTGGCACAAGAATTCACCCTTGGAAGTTACTCAGAATGCACCCGATGAAGTGAGCTGTAGCTCACGAAAGCTTGTGCTCAAAGAAATTTGTTAGTCTCTAAGGTGCCACAAGTGCTCCTTTTCTTTTTTCAGAATTTGAAGTTGTTTGTTTGTTTTTCAATCTGAGTGCTTTAAAAGATTTATTTGATATTTGTCCCTTTTCATTCCAATGTATAATGTTAAAAAAAGTCACTAGACTGTATCATGCATTTTTAAAAGTGTAAACCTATTGTCAGTATGCCTGTTAGATACCACAGACCTCTTGACAATGCAGCAGCTGTTAGTCAACTCATGATTTGAGAGAGGAACATGTAAGAGTTTCTGCACAGCTGTGTTGTTTTACCTTGAAGAAAGCCTGAGGGTTCAAATAGCAGGCCTCTTTTAAATTTGCTTTCTACTTTCGTAATAAACTTTGTTTTGATTATGAAACAAGCTGGATTTTTACACATTCTTCAAAGTGGACATGAGGTTTCTGAGTCTCTTGCAAATCTCGTGCCCGCCCTTATGATGTTTGGGGTTTTTACATGTGTCCCTTTCATTATTTAGCTTTTATGAAAATGTTACATTTTGCGCCTTTATAGAGAGGGAGGGTAGGAGTGTGTGTGCGCGTGCACCAGTATCACTCTTGTGACCTTACCAGAACTGAGTGATCTGGAAACACCATCTTGATATCATTTTGAAGCTGAAGGGGAAGGCAGCATCACTGAAAACTAGACCAGCGCTTTAAAGTGCATCTGGGATTCTTAAAGACAATAAATAGTTCCAAGTTAAAACGGAGTACAGAGGTGTGCCATAAAATTCCATGAGACTTAGATTCAGTCAAAGGATTCCCTCTTTCAAAATATTTATATGCAGAGTGGTTGTAGTCCGAAGGCTACCTTTATATAAAATGGCATCTTATTCAACATAAATCCCAGTGGGACATAAGTGGTGCATAGGCCTTGTGCTATTCTGCACTCAAGGGAATTTCATATCCTAAACATCCCACTTGAAATTTCATTTCTCATTAAAAATGCCCATACTCTTATTTCATTCTTCCCATTTCATATTAGAACAGCAGTTATAACATCTTGCTGGGCCATTTCCTGAGGGTTACTGGTTGGCTGGGATTAATTCACTGAAACTATAGTAAAGAGCAGAATTATCAGACGTAAATAAACACTTAGTTGGGAAAGGGTCAACACAATTTTTGTAAAGGGAAATCATGCCACACCAATCTATTAGAATTCTTTCAGGGGGTCAACAGGCATACGAACAAGAATGATTCAGTTGACGTAACATACTTGGATTTTCAGAAAGCCATTGATAAAAGTCCCACACCAAAGGTTCTTAAGCAAAGTAAGCAGTTATGGGATGAGAGAGTCCTCTCATGGATCAGTAACTGGTTAAAAATAGCAAACAAAGGATAGGAATAAATGGTCAGTTTTCACAATGGAAAGAGGTAAATAGCAGGGTCTCTCAAGAATCTGTACTGGGACCTGTGCTGTTCAATATATTCATAAATGATCTGGGAAAGGGGGTAAACAATGAGGTGGCAAAGATTGCAGACAATATGGAATTACTCCAGATAGTTAGGGCCAAATCTGCCTTTGAAGGGTTACAAAAAGAACTCACAAAACTGGGTGACTGGGCAACAAAATGGAAGATGAAATTCAGTGTTGATAAGTGCAGAGTAATGCAAGCTGGAAAAAATAATCCCAACTATACATACAAAATGACAGGGTCTGAATTAGCTGTTACCACTCAATAAAGATTCTTGGAGTCATTGTGGATGGTTCTGTGAAAACATCTGCTCAATCTACAGTGGCAGTCAAAAAAGCTAACAAAGTTAGGAAATAGGAAAGAAATAGATGTTAAAACAGAAAATATCATAATGGCACTATATAAATCCATGGTACACCCACACCTGGAGTATTAGGTGCAGTTCTGGTTGCCCCATCTCAAAAAAGATATATTAGAATTGGAAAAGGCACAGAAGAGGGCAATGAAAATGATTAGGGGTATGGAAGAGCTTCCATACAAGGACAGATTAAACAGACTGGGACTGTTCAATTTTGAAAAGTGACGACTAAGGTGGGGGGGATATGATCGAGGTCCATAAAATCATGAATGGTATGGAGAAAGTGAATAGCACACAGGTTTTATGACCAATTGATGCCAATGGCAAAACCCCCATTGGCTTTATGACCAATTGATGCCAATAGCAAAACCCTCATTGGCTTTAATGAGAGCAAGCCCTGGGGTCTTAAAATGTCAGATGAGAACTGTGAAGTCAAAGTATAATGTGTTGCATAAATCCATTGTTGCATTATAAATAAGCTGGAGGTCTGGTGACACATAGAGCACTTCTTTGTTGCCTGCCGAGAGATGGCTGGTCACATGGTGTTGCCTTTCTGCCTCATTTCTAGCTGCTGAATCCAGTACGTACTCTTCCATCTAAGTATCTGCTGCAGTTGCAACAAGGATGAAATGTAATCACACATGAAGTGACGTATAAAATGCGGTTCCCACTACAAAAAATTAGGAGAACTCTGCTATATATAATTATTTTATTTGTATTACCACAGTGCCTAGGAGCCGTAGTCATGGACCAGGATCCCTATAACTTTATATTCAATTTAATTTTATATTTCATTAACAACTTCCTCTATAAAGCCTTCCAGGACTTGCCCACTAAACTTACCTTATATTTTTTTAGTCTGAACTGAAGCCCGTTTGAGTCTAATGAAAACACTCCCAGTGACTTCAAATGGGCTGTGGATCAGGCACCTTGAGAAGGAGGTGTAGGTTTTAATAGTTTAAGTGCCAGAAATCTGTGTGCTGAGCACCAGGCTACAGTAGTTACCTGTAAAACAGGCATAGACTTTAGGAATGTGAATTTTATTCCATAGATTAACATTTACTCCACGGAATGACTTGAAAGCACAGCCAGATACTGATCCAAAACACTCAGTGATGTAAATCTGGAGTTAACGCACTAAAGAAATTACTTCAGATTTGTACTAGTGTAGCTGTGAACAGAATCTGCCCTCCAAGATTTGTGAAAACTTCTCCGCTTTCAGACTATGTCTAGGTTATGAGTGATGGGTGTGATTCCCGTGCACGTACCTGGACTAGCTCAATGACAGCTAGTGCAAGTATCAATAGTAGTGTAGCCATGGTACCATGAGCAGTGGTAGCTCAGTTGAGCCATATTGAATCCAAACCTACCTGAACCCCGTGGGTGTGTACTTGGCATGGCTGAGCTGTGCTGCTGTTGTCCATGCCACTGAGGTTACACTACATTTATCCTCACACTAGCTATCACTGAGCTAGCTCAGGTGTGTGTATGTGAGCTGGGAATCACACCCCGAGCTCAGAGTGCAGACATAGGCTCATTGACTAGTGATTTTGGGTGACTCAGCTTTTGGGTGCCTAATGTGAGACACCCTAAAGAGACCTGACTCTCAGAAATGGCTGAACTATGAAATGAGGTCCCATTAAATGTCAGTTTTGAGCACCTAGAAACTGAAGCACCCAAAGTCTGTAGTTACTTTTAAGACACAATTTCTGGGTGAATGTCAGGTTGGGCAAATGTTACTCTCCAAAAGGCATCCAGGTGGAAGTTTGAAGGCTGTGAAATTGAGCAATACTTTGGCCTCATGAAACATAGACCAGATACAACTCAATCCTACTTTCCAGGCAAGAATGCAAGTTATTACACTGTAGTTGTGACCCACAACCAAAGCTGAAGGAGCCTGTGGGTCAACTGTGCAGCTCTTCTGTGGCTGGAACTTCCCTGGCTTACTGGCTGAGAGCACCAGCAGGGTAGAAGTGAGGCACCTTTGGTGGAACGTGCCGTCGATGCCAACAGGAAAAGCACAATAAAAAAGCTCTGTATGATCATTGTTAATTATTTAGAGGCCTTTATAAGTAACTTCTATTACTATTGCTTTATTGGTTATTTCTCTAAACCACAAGCACAGATGCTTGAGTCCGAAGATTGCCAATCTACTGGACAGTTAAAGATACGTTGAGTAGCAATTAGCTAAAAGTTATTTTCAGCTCTCGTGTTTACTGTTCTGCTTCAAGTTTTTCTAACTGCAGGGTTTTTATAGCTAATTCTTAAACTCCAAATTAATAGGCTCTTGTGAACAATAGCACCAATTTAAGACTTTTCATTGTCAATTACTAAACATCCCTCTTGGGTCACATTTTACATTTGTTTTATAATTTTTCTCTCTAGAAGGGCGAACTATCTTATTCAGAGAATAGCTAGCTTGCATACAGAAAACTGTTCAAATGGAAGCCACTAGTCAACAGTTGTGGTCTGATTATTTCCTTCTTACACAAGTATTCAGCTCAGTGCCTTCTGTGTTCTTACTTTCTGTGTTGCAGTTGCTTCTTGTGAAACACCAGTTCTATACGCTGGAGAGAAGATTTTGGCCTTGTTTAAAAGCAAGTGTGGTGGGAGGGTGAAACCCTCAAACTGAATCAGTGAAACACAGAATCTATCATAAATTAAAGAAATGATCACATCATGTAATGCAGAACTTTTTTTGCTATATCTTCACAAAGAATAGTTTGTAGCTCACTGTTTTAATTACCTGTGGAGGATTTTTATTTTCAAGGGCAAAACAAATACATATTTCTAGATTTAAAACAATCTCTAACTGAACAGGAAAAAAAGGGAGAATTAATGTCCTTTGGTCTCTTGGATATATACCTGATAGAAAAATCTTCCTTTTACTCCTTTGAGTATTCTCCGGAGAAGACATTTTTCCCAGCAAAAGTTGTGTTTTATAAAGCCCATAAAATAGTCATATAACTGAGACTAGATCAGGTCTCTCTTGTGCTGTACTTGGACATGAGCCTTGATGCTACTGGCTTCCATTGTTTCTCTCATCTAACTGTTGAATCATTATCAGTGAGAGAATTTGCTGAATGTTGTCACTGAACTGACCTATGGACGTCACTTGCAACAGCTCTTTGATCAAACCAAGAGCTGCTCATTTCACTCAAATACTCTTTTGTGTGTTTCTCTTGTGAATTTAAAAGCAACCAAAAGAGAGAAATGCATGAATGTCTCTGGTCTACTTATGCGGGTAGTCATTGCCTTTCTCATCCTGCAACCTCCACATGCCTCTCCACCAATAGTAATCTCTCTCCCTCTTCCCAAACTACCTTCAAACCTTGCATCCAGTGTCACATCTTTGGAACACAGATTTGACATTGATGCTTAGGAAGTCTTCTCACACCAGTTTTATGAAGTACATTTTGCAAGAAGTCAACCAGCTATCTTCAGTCTTTAAAATGGCAGCTTAAAGAAAAACTTAGCTGGCTGCGGACAAACGGTGACTCTGACTCACTGAGTGTGTCTGCAAAACATCTCAAATGAGCTAGTTCTCTTCTTACGTGACTAAAAGTAGGCTATCATCATGCAGGGTTTGTTTGATGACAGGAAATGGGAAAAACCACCAAGTTGTGAACTGTGACAAGATTGCTTGGAACTTCATTGTGATGAACTTGGCTTAAATAGCTAAGTGAAGTTTCTATACCATTTACGTTAGGTTTTTAAAATTTTTTGGTCCATGACCCACAAAATGAACAAAAATTTGTCCCGTTGCCCACCATATCCCACAATTCTTTGTGCTTTCATTTCCTCAGGGGAGATGCATTTAATGTGAAGGATTCCTGTTTTGAAGATGACTCCACACTGTACACATTCACTGTGCATTTTATGGTTGCTGTGGGATCTTTAATATTTATTCAACCTCCATGTGCAATTTTAATAAAACACGTGCCCATGGGGCATTCCACTCCTGTATCCTCTCTTCCTTTTCTCATAAAAGAGTCCTTTATTGTTTCAGGCTGAAAGTTCGTCTTAAATTTGGACATATCTGCAAGAAAAATACCACAGTTTAGAGTTTTATCCTGTATACTACGAAAAACTCAACCAAATTATGTCTCTCTCATCATGGATTCACAACTTGTAAAAAGCCACGTAATTATCAAACCCAACTGTAAGTGGAAACAGAGACTGTCCGCACAGTTTAAAATGCCTCAGCAGGGAGGGGACTACTTTCCTCTCTTACTCTACATTTCCCCAGTTTATAAAAATAGGGGAAATGTAGTGTAAGGGTAAGGCTACACTGCAATTAAATAGCCATGGCTGGCCCATGCCATCTGACACAGGCTTGTGAGGCTTAGCTAAGGGGCTGTTTAACTATGGTTTAGATATTTGGGCTCAGGCTAAAGCCTGGGCTCTAGAGCCCTGCACAGTGGGAGGGTCCCAGAGGTTGGGCAGCAGCCTGAGCCCAAACATCCACACTTCAATTAAACAGCCCTTTAGACTGAGCCCCGCTAGCCTGAGTCAGCAGGCACAGGCCAGCCGCGGGTATCTACTTGCAGCATAGGCATACCCTAGGAGAGGGGAATTAAAATAATGTAGGTAACGGGAAGAGAGGAGTTCATGAAAGGAAGGATGATTTCATGGTTAAGGCTCTAAACTGGGATTTATGAGATCTATGTTCAATTCGCAGCTCAGCCATAGACTGACTTTGGGCAAATTGCTTCGTTTCTTGGTGCTGCAGTTCCCTATCTGTAAATCAGGGATAATATTTCCTTTCTTTCACCTTTTAGCAGTCTTGTCTATTTAGATCTTAAGCTTTTAGGGTCAGGGACTGTCTCTTACTATGTGCAGGTACAACACTTAGTACACTGGGGCTCTAACCTTGGTGGAGGCATCTAGATTATTATTAAATAACAGTTTATGAGTTCTTTCTCTATAAAATTAGGGAAGGGAATTGGTGCAGTAGAAGAAATAAAAATAGAGAGAAAGAGAGGGGAAAATATTAAAGATAAAGAAGGACAGAAGGTGGATGAAGTAAGCGGTATCCATCAGCTAATTACACATTTCTGTTTAACGCAAACCTCCTTTTCTTCTCCTACATCTACAAGAAACAGCTGACATATGACGGCTTTTCTTCACAGGTTCGTACACTGAAACCCATCACTATAGTATAGGTGGATTGAGAGGTTGGGGAGAAAATTAGTTAATATTTATGTAAAACCAGCGTAAGTATATAAAAATGGTATACATCTGTCTATCTCCTTCTGCACAGCCTTCCATGTGTTGTTCATCTTAGATTGTGATTTCTTCAAATCAGAGCCTTTGGCCACCTCTAGTTGTGTAGCTCCCCGCAGTCTCCATAAGGCCATGATCCTGAATGGGACTTTGGGGCACTGTTATAATCTAAACATTAAATAATGTAGTACAAGGAAGGAGTTGGTGCTAGAGCTGGAATTAGAATGCAGAAGTCCTTTCATTTCTTCCTACCTTGGCATGTAGCTTTGTCATTTATTGGTCCCAAAAATCAGAAAGGCTCCTGTGGGCCTCAAAGCTTGGATTTGCTGAGGAAAAGCAGCACCAGCTTTTCTAAGTCTCAGGGCCGCTGAAGCAGATGAAGTTCTCAACTGGACCTACTTTAAACATATTCTTTCTGGTGTTTTGGTTAGGCAGGTGATTAGCTGTGACATTTGCTTTCCTACTAAATTCTGTTCATTTTATTGTTGCCTCATCCTCCCAACTCGTCCCCACCATCCCCCTACTGTGTCCTGTCTGATACCTAGATTGTGAGCTCTCTGGTTCAGGGGCTATTTTCAATGTTACCTATTGGTACCGTGCTAGTCTAATGCAGCCCTGATCCTTGATTTGGGGCTTCAAGTATAAATAATAATAATGGTGGTGGGGAAAATCCTCTGGATTAGCAATGTGTTATATGCTAATTCTCCTGCTAGCATCTCTTCATTGACAAAATGTTCCCAGAGCTGCTTTAACCTCATCCATGAAACTGATGCACAAACCAGGAAGTAATCAAAAAGCCATCTTCATTTCAAGCTTCATTAGAAACAAAGAGGGAAGGAGAATGCGCTCCAGACGGAAAACATACCAAGTCAGTAAGGGGGACAAAATATTTTAAAAATTTCTTAAAGGCTATTTGATACCAGATGCAATAAAAGAGAAAACAAATTAAATTATTTGACTAATATTGGGCCTCACGCTGACAAAACTGCCACCGAGACTTTGCATACATTAGGACTGAAGGAGCGGGTCTGTTTTGTTGTTTTTTTATATCATGAGTGTTGCCACTTCTTGTTCTAAAACTAGCTTTCAGTTCTAGTTTAAGCACTGTCAAATTTTATTTGGGGGGGATGCATCTGAAACTGGTAAACTTGCAATGGGTTTTTCTTTTTTAAACATTTGTATGACTTAAAAGTAGCCAAACTGTGTATGTGTGTGTGTCTCCCTCTCTCCTCCCGCCCCCACCCTTAAATCTGTAAATAAAATAAAATAATTATGTTTTGGCTGAGAACTTCTTTGCCAAGGTTTTGTTTTGAATTACCTTTTGTTTTTATACCAGGCTAAAACTGTAGGACATTTTGCAGTAAGGTGTGTTACGCTACAACTAGTGTGTTAAACCTGGTCTGCAAATTTAGGGTTGGATCTGCAGGTGTATATGCAAAGGTGGTGTAAAGCACCCCTCTCTATTTCTCTAATGCTGCTGCCATTTCTGGGCAGTGTCAATTTCCCATGTACCAGCCTGATCCTCCGTACCTTCCGCAGGGATTAATCGGATATGTTCGGTTTTAATGAGGCCCAGTAGTTGATAGGCAGAAGCTGCTCTGTCGATAGCTGTATGAATGCATTCTCTAGCTACCAGCCATGCCCCTTCCCTCTCAGCACTTTGCATTTTGGGAGTTTTATTTGTTCCTCACAGGCCCCCCCAAATCTCGTCAGCTGCCACAAACTCATCCCTCTTGGACTTTCAGCTACTTGAGTTGTCTGCTGCAGTCTATGTTGGCAAAGTCATCTGAATCTAGCCCCCGGCCCTGGAAAGGCTACTACTTTGTAAATGTGAGGAAAATGTCCTAATGGTAGAGTCAATCCTTGACCTTTTCCCAAACAAGCTTTGTTTTCTTCTAAATTGGAATGAGTTAACTATGAGGCTGGAATATTGCCTGAAAGTCTCAGCAATGTCTTCATTCTTTTTCTTGCTGAATTTTTCTTTGCCTTATTTTCTGTGTAGTTTTTGTAAAACTATAAAATGCTCAATAAACGATATTACATGGAAGAATAAAAGTCTCTCCACACAGTTTTGTGCTGAACAAGCAGGACTGTAATGTCTTTCCAATAATTGCACACTAAGCAGACCTTCTACTCATATGTGACACACTTATTTCCATTCACTCTGATCTTTTGCCCAAATCAGAATGCAGGAACTGAGTAGGATTACAGGGCAATTAGGGTTTTCATTTTATGCAGACAGTTGTAGATTGCACACTAAATAAAGCATTTGAAACATTATCCTTTTCTGTCATCCAGCTTCTCTTGAAGACCAAGCTGCTAACATTGATTTTTTTTCTGTTTGAAGTCCATAGTATGGTGCAGTAATAAAAGAAATCAAAATATACCTGTAATAATCAGAATAAAAGTTACCATTCCTTAGATTGTAAGTCCTAGGGGGAAGAAGCTATGACTGCCTCTTTTTGTACTGTACATAGCACAATAGGATTCTGAACTTGATCAGGGTGTCTAGGTGTTACTGTAATAAAAATAATTTATATAGTTCTCTCTTTAAGAGCTCAGCTCATATGAACGATCATAACTTATAGCTAAATTTTCAAAATTCCATATATCTGCTTGCATGAAAACATGACCTGTGCGGGAAGATTGAAAAAAATGGGTTTGTTTAGTCTGGAAAAGAGAAGACTGAGAGGGGACATAACAGTTTTCAAGTATGTCAAAGGTTGTTACAAGGAGGAGGAAGATAAATTGTTTTTCTTAACCTCTGATGATAGGACAAGAAGCAATGGGCTTAAATTGCAGCAAGGGAGGTTTAGGTTGGACATCCTAACTTCCTAACTGTCAGGGTGGTTAAGCACTGGAATAAATTACCTAGGAGGTTGTGGAATCTCCATCATTGGAGATTTTTAAGAGCAGGTTTGACAAACACCTGTCAGGAATGGTCTAGACAATATTTAGTCCTGCCATGAGTGCAGGGGACTGGACTAGATGACTTCTCAAGGTCCCTTCCAGTTCTATGATTCTGTGCAATGACTAAAATAGTAAAACATTAGATTTATCAGCATCAGAAGAGTAGGCAAATAAAATTGAGGCTTGATACTGATTTCACGCCACGGTAAACTGGGTGCAACACCATTTAAGTCAGAGCACCAGTGATGTCAAATCATATCAGATTTGGATCTATCTTTTACTGCCAATGTTAAGTTGGTCTAATGGCATCTGCTTACTCAAACTGATGTGCATCCTTTGAGTCTCATCTGCTTTCTTTAGCAACAAAACCAAGTGTTTATTCCTGTTGGCACTGCAGATCAATACAGTTCTGGAACAGCCAGCTATGTTCCATTCTACATTATTAATCGAACAGCCAGCTATGTTCTGATTGTGCTATCTTTATAAACAGAAAGAACAGAACCTGATTTTTCAGATCTCAGGTTGTGTTTACTGTGCTAGCAATTATAAAAATAAAATAAAATAATCTTCTGGCTTGTATATTGAACTCCTTTCAGTATGAAAATCAATGAAAGAGAACAAACATAGAAAGCTTCCACAAGGTGAAATGACACTTTTTCAGGGTTGACTCCTTGATTGAGATTTAATGGGGGCCTGTGTTGTACGTCAGATTTTAGTAACATTCCTGAAGTCAACATAAAAAAAGATTGTTGCTGTCATGTGCTTGTAGAGATAAATCCTCATCTTTTAACTTGAACTAGAATTAACTTTCTCATGGCACCAGTAGTTTGAGAATCAGCAGCTTTGAAGACAGAAGTTCTTCTTTCTCCCTCCTTTTCCATATTCTTCTCTTCCTTTCCTCATTCCACACTTGTAATTATACGTAAAGGACCACAAGGATGGTACACAAAACATTAAAGGAAATGTGATCTATATCTACAGTATGCTGCATATTTTAATTCTTGTATTTGGTAATTACATAAGGAATTGTTACTGAAAAACAATGTTTTTCATGGACTTGCGCTAACCTACAGAATCCTTGTTCTTTTCCAGTTGATTTGTCTTAATAAAACTGCCAGGAAAAGCATCTTAGAATTCTGCCTAATGTCCACTCCAGCTAGGGCAGCACATACTGCTTTGCAATACTTCACTTTAATTGATTTTTCTTGGAAAAAACTCTGTGTGTACCCAACTGCAAAGACAGAGTAGTTAATACTGGAGAATTGTGATTAGTAACGTTTTCTTGGTAAGCTCAAAGATAAAGAAATTTTTAATTGCAATAAGCTTTTTTTACTATTCCAGCTTTCACAAAGCCTGTTTTAAATTCAAAAAGGTTTTTAATTTCTTTCCTTCAGTAATATGTAATACAGAAAAATCATGGTTTGAATTAGCTTCATATTTATGCGGAATATACTAAAAAATGTTCATAATTAACTCTTCTGTATTTATAGAATTTAAGTCCCTTGGCAGAACTGAAGTTGGTGCCACATAGAGTAGAATTTACCTCTTGACATTAGTAAAGACTTCTGTGAAAACTTAGCTGCAAGTAATACTGATGTGCATTCCACCCTTAAAGTTAGTTTTTCTCAAGTTGAGACATTGGAAAAGTTGAAGGCATTACTCCCCTGTCCCCCCACCCCATACTTTTTGTTTATGATGATTTTTATTATTAAGATACAATATGAATGAATGTTCGAGATTTAGCAGATCTTGATAGCTGGACATATTAATAAGAAGCGTTTTTAAAATGGAAGGGAGTGGGAGAAAAAAAGGGGGGGTGAGGTGAATGAATAACTCACAAGGTTCTCTCTCTCTTTTTTTTTTTTTTTTTTTGTAATGCCTCTTATGCCAATAGAAGGGATTTTAGGTCATGCAATAGAAACATTGTACATTCAAAATAATTAAAAAACTGGGCTGGCTGACCTGGTTGTGAACAAAAGGACCATATTCAGTAGACAGCAAAGCCCAGAAATATTTGAGTCCATTTGGATCAGTTGCCTAAAACTGGCCAATTAAAGATCCCTGTAGGAAGCCTTGATGACAGGCAGAAGATAAATCCACATGCTCCATTCCCCATCCCCTCTCTTCTTTGTGGCCCATTCACACCCAACACCTTCCCCTGTTGACTTGGTTTCCTTAATTTTATTTGTTTGTTTTTGATATGTGCCATAAAAACCCATGTGCTGGGAACACATGGGAAATCCAAATATTGTGTAAATATTTGGTCTTCTCTGATGTATACTACTTCTGCACTTTGTTGTATATGTGTGCACCTAGTATTTGTTTGGTTTGTTAGAAGAAAAAAAGATTGAAAACATTTAATAAATAATCAATTTTTTAAAAATGCAAAAAGCTTTGGTTAAACCTTTTATTTTTAAAGTGGTAACCAAGGCAAAATCTTAAGTGTAAAGAATTTTTGCAAAGTTAAAACAAGCTTCACTCAAATATTTAACATAGCAAATACCTCATCATATTTTCGCTTTGTCTCCATATAATGTGTAGGGTGATTTCAAAGCAAAGCTTATTATGGCATCGGAACACTGTAGGCATCTTCACTGCTGTGGTACAAAGACTATCATTAATTAAAGGTGGCAAAAAGAACTTGTCACTTTGCAGCATGATCCATCACTAGCTTTGATAGGTTTTCTACTGCAAACTCAGTGGGTGAAATTTGCTCTTATGCAGAGGGCCAGCACAAGACCAATGTACCCCTTAATGGCAAAATTCTCAGCTGATGTAAATTGGAGCTCTACTGAAATCAATGGAGCTATGCCAGTTTACGCCTGATGAGGGTCTGGCTCACAGTATCATAACCCACCGAGGGCTCAAACGGTGAATAGGTCTTGTGCTTAATGCTCTGTACAGGAGTAAATTTAACCAAATATGAATGGACAAACCTACGCTTACATGAAAGGGCTTCATCAGCTTTTAACAAACCATATGGTAAAAACATCTATGCATATTTTTCTGTTACCTTCAGGCACTGCTAAGCAGCTGGTATTAATGAATAAAAATAGCCAGTGAAATCATAGCATGTGGTTGTTAGGAAGGAACAATTTATAGCCAGGAGTATTATAGATTACTGGGGGCGCAGGGGAGAGGGGGGGACCCACAACCTCTGAAAGCACGTATGATTTCTGCATTTCATCTAGATCTCGGGCACCTGTGCCGCTCAAGGCAACAGAATGCTGGATTGATTAGCAAGTATTAATTCTATTCTTACCACTGATCACCATGGGGAGTGGAAATCTGAGAACTGCTGTTTTTTAAAAGGGCCATTTCCGTCATTTGTTTTCTTGTCACGTATAGCATTATGTCAATTTTACAAGGGAAGTTTCCCTCTCATATTGGGTAGTATTTTCACAACCAGTAATCCAAATGTAATCCATAAAGTGAGCCACTAAAGGTGGCTGTTGTATCACTTAGTTTAAGTTAGTGAAAGCACTGGAACTCATAACATGAGGCAGGTATTTATAGCCCTTGGTTACATTTTCACACCTTTCTGTTTAGTAAAGTTCAACAGTACTTGAGCGAGCCCCTTTCCCTTACAGAGAGCAGTGATTAATTGCATAACCAAACAGGGGTAACAGCATTAGAAGACTGAACTGAAAAGTGAAAGTTGCTAATTTTCAGGGAGGCATCTGATTTATTGCAATGCCCCTGTATAAATCAAAGGTTCAGCGCCACTCCCTCCTCCCAACAAAGAGAGCGGAACACAAACTTTTGGGCAAGGAAAGAGGGTGCTGGCCTCGTGGCATATTTTCCCCCAAAATGCGCTGGCAGGTGCAGCAGTCACTAAAAGCAGGACAACTCAATACAAACTGGGTTAGCATTCATTGGCATGGTTTCCCACCCTGCTCAGTGAAACCCCTCTGAGAAGCCAGGGAAGAAGCACTGAGAGTTGGGGAGGAGGAGCTGGACTGACATAGGGGCTGATCAGCAGGCTTCATGCTCCCTGTCCCTTCGGCCTGGGGATGGGGACCTCTTCAAGGCAAGGGATCTCTGAGTGCAATCGTTCCTAGAGAGGAATGGAGGGGATAAGAGTGGCAATAAATCACTACATCTGACTTGGATAGATAGCACCCAGCCTCTTTTTATAGTGTTTCAACACTAAAACCTACTAAGCCCAATAGACTGGACAAACTGAATTGTGACTCCTAGCAGAAAACTTTCTTCACATCTTCCTAAGGCTCTGCTCACATCTATGTGCGAATAATGTGTAAATTGCTGTGGTATTCAGTGAACTGGTTGATCCCTTCTACCAATAGCTATGGTACAAACTGGGCTATGTTCTAATTGGGCAATGGTGCAAATTGTCTATAACAAAATTATTGTCCCATCATAACATAATGATACTTAGCTCTGATAATGATCCAGACCTGATTGAAATTGATGGGAGGTTTTCCATTGACTTCAGTGAGTTCTGGATCAGGCTCAGACTGTGCTTTTTCATCTTGAATTTTCAAATTCACACACAAGCTAGGCAGAATTTATGCACTTACTGTAACTCCTGTAGGCTCCTCTAAAAATTCCAGCCTACATTCACAGATCTCAAGCACCTTAACAAAGGTAGGTTAAATATCTTACTGTGGGTTTTATTTTATTTGCAGCTAAACAGTGATTTTGGCAGAATTCTTATTAGGAGCCAAGATTCAAAGTTCTCAGTGAAGAGCAAAAGCAGAAAGTGTGAGTATATTTAAGAAGGGCAAAACTTTCATCACACTTAAGACAGCTAAAAAGAAATACTTTTTTTAAACATTGCTTTTCCATGCTGTAGTTACCACAGAGATGTTCTGATAAAATAAGTAAAATAGCTATCATAAAATGCATGTTAAATAGATTAAGAACTGGCTAACTGATAGATATCAAAAAAGCAGAAGTTCCTAATTTCACCAATTACATTCAATGTCCAGTCTTATGAGAAGGTCAGACTAGATGATCTAGTGGTCCCTTCTGGCCTGAAACTCTGTGAATCCATTTTATGTATTTGCAATGAAAGGGAAGGAGGTCTGTAATGGGAGAGAGGTGATCCACAAGATAATCTCTCTACAAAGATTCAGCCAGCACTGTGAAAATGTCTGAGAACTCCTCTTTAGGCTAAAAGAAGAGCTTTTGTACAAAAAAAAATAGGAATTTCAAAAGCACTCAGCACTAATCAGATTCTTCTGCCATTAAAGTCAACGGGAGCAGAGTCAGGCCAACGTTTACTTGCTTTTGAAACTCCCACTCCTGCCAGTGTCCAGGGACGTTTCATGTATCATGAAGGTTGTTACTGAGTGGATATTCGAATCTCAATCTAGCTAACAGCTGAACAGAGTGAATGTCTGTGATATTTTGTGGCAAGCAATAACAAGGACTTAATTACAGGCAAATTCTTTGGGGATAGGGAAGGCATGAACATCACCAAATCATAAGCAGTAGCAATGACTCAGTACTTGGGAGCACCAAGAGTATTCTCGCAGGCAGACAGGTCTGGTAAGGACTCTAATGACATTTTTAAAAAATTTTAGCTGTTTTAAACTTGTTTCAAAAAGCAGTTTGAATTTTTTGTTTACTCTCCACTGTTGGTAAAGACCTCTTAAAAGCTGGGAAATATAACATCTTTCCCTAACCAATTTTGTCCTTTCTATTTGGTAAATGCTAAATCTGTGTATTTGTCTGGTTCTAATATTCCTCTCTGGCCTACGGGGCTATGATCCCCTGCCGCCTTCAGTGACTTCCAAAGGCAATTATGTGTACTCCTCTTAAATGAGACCATCATTAAGACTTGGTTTTCAAAGCTGCTGAGCACCTGCAGTTCCCATTGACTTCAGTAGGATTTGTGGGTGCTCAGCACTTGTGAAAAGGTCATTTGCTTTTAACATAGCTGTTACCGTCCTGCTAAAACCCAATCTTACCTAAGGACTTAATGTAAAAAATCCAAATTACATCAAGACAATTAGTCCTTCATGTGGACAAGGTATTTATAGATACAACAGACAAAAAATAAGTTGAAATATTTGTTATGAAAACAGAACTCCATAGGTATGTAGCTAAAGACTTAAAAACTTTTACTCCAGAAGTCCTGATATGCATATTTATCACATTTTTGCTAGGCATTCATAAACTCATATTCTTAGATGCTCACATTAAAGCCATTTATAATTATATCCCGCTGAAACTTGGCATAGCAATTGCCTATCCTGATCTTGGCTTTTTTTTTTATTATTATTATTACAAGAGTTTTAACCCGAAATAGTCTTTTTAAAATATATTTAGAAAGCAGCCAAAACCTTACATTTTTTCCTGGCATTTGGAGACTTCAGTGGCAGCAGCTGCTGATTAAAAAAACCCACAGAGGTACCAGTATCTGTGCATTCCCAACAGAAAGTGAAACGTATGATGCTGAACTCACTCCCCTTCCTCCCCAAAAGTTTTAAGCACTACCTTCTCACTTCTGCTTGTGATTGCTGGTGCTGGCACCAGTCTTGGTGAGCCTGGCCCAGGGCCGGCCCAAAACATTTTGGCACCTGAGGCGGGGAGCTCAAATGACGCCCCAAGCCCCCTCCCTTGGGCCAAAACTTTGAAAGGTCTCAGTTCTGCCTTCTTCCTGTTCTACTCCTGTCATGGTACTGCTCTGCTACCTACCCCAGTAAAGGCGAACTAATAACTTAAAATACCTTGTTCAAAAATGTTAAGTTAACACTTAACTTTCAAACGCCTGAAAAGCAAATGTAACTTTTCTTGTCTGCATAGTAAACACTGGCATTTTTATCTGTTTGAATAATCAAAGTGGTGCTTCCCGTGACTTCTTGGTTGCAAAGATTTGAACTGCTTCCTGAAGGTCCACAGTCTGGGCCAGCTCATGCTCTGTTGAGATGGTTGCAAGGCTCACCAGCCTCTCCTGTGTCATTGTGGAGCATAGATGTGTTTTTATGAACTTCAGCTTGGAGAAGCTGTGTTCTCCACTGGCAACTGTTACAGGAAGTGTTAGAAGTATGCACAGAGCAATAAAAGCATTTGGAAAGAGGGTGGTCATCTTATATTCCAGAACAGCCTTTGGAGTTGATCCTGCTGAATGTATCTTGGGTTTTCATTTCATCACCTAAGTTACTTGCATCAATATCGCGCATGTAATCATGTGTCTCTGTCTCTAGTGCCCTGCATTGCTGGTGTAGGTCTTCTTCAGGTATAGTGAGGAGTTTTGGAATATCATACAACATCCCAAATACACTGCTGTGTTCCTTGAGCTGCATGAAACATTCAGTTGACTGTATTGCACAATCTAGCACCTGGTTAAAGAATTCAACTTTGAATTGTTGTTTGGGGTCTCTTATGGGATTATCTCATGCCTCGTAATCAAAATGTTTTCTTTGGTGACTTTTGTATGCTTGAATGGGTGGGAAAATAGCTTCAGTGTGAAGTTCCTCTGCCAACTTCTGTGCACTCTTCAAAATGTTTTGAAATCCCTCATCTGACCAGTAAGACTGTAGCTATGACTTTGCTTTGGCCAGTTGTTTCATTGCTCGAGATATATCAAGGTCAACACCTTGGAGTCGCTTGCTTACAACATTTATTTCAAACAATATGTCATGCCACCACACTAAGCCACACAGAAATTTGAAGTTATGTATGTTTCTGGTGATTCCATTTCCCTCTGCCACTGTTCTCCCACGAACAGTTCCTGTCATAGCATTATCCTCCATAATGGCAACTATGGCATAATTTATCTTCCCAATTTGGTATTTGATAGGCTTTATCACCTCCACTCGACTTTCCCATCCTGTGGCACTCAGTGGTTTCAGAGTCAGAAAGGATGTTCCCAGATGTTGCTTCAAAATTTGCCATCGATGAGTTGATGCAGAGAAAAATACATAGATGCTCTGAATTACATTAAAAAATTCAGCAGCCTCACTAGAACCTGATGCTGCATCACTGACCACCAAGTTCAATGAATGGGAACTGCATGGGACAAAAAAAGCTCGAGGGTTTAACTCTCAGTTCCGTGTCTGCACTCCTCTGTTCTTTCCTCTCATGTTGGCACCATTATCGTAACCCTGACCTCTCATGTCAGCTATCGCAATTCCCGTATTTTCCAGATTTTTAAGAAGCACATTTGTCATGCCAGCTTCTGTAGTATCATCAATGTCAATAAATTCTAGAAAATGCTCTCTGACAGTCACCATTGCAGGGACATTTTCACTAGGTTCTGTTGTTGTTACAAAATGCACCATTAAAGTCATTTGTTCTGTATGGCTGATGTCAGGTGTGAGGTCCAGAATACCATCTTGCTGACTTCAGATCTGCCACAATCTTCTGTTTGACTTTTGTTGCCAGTAACTGTATAATCTCATTTTGAATTGTTTTTCCAAAGTAGTGGTGTGTGTACATTTCTTGGGTGGTGACTCTTCTTAGATGCTCCTGGAGTACAGCATCAAACTCAGCCATCAGCTCCACAATTTTAAGGACTTTTCCATTTTTTGGCACCTACAGCTGATCTGAAGTGCCACGCAATGCTAGGTTTTGGGTAGCAAGCATTCTCACAATGGCAATGAGCCTTTCAGAACATTTTGCCAGTAAAGAGACTCTGATGCAATCTCTCTTGATGCTGATCATCTATGTGGCCTTTAACCTTAGTCTCATCTCAAGCTCTTTCCACCTATGGAATGCTCTCTGGTGATTTGCTGCCTTCTCATGGCATGCCAGATTTCTAGCCACATTTTTCCAGTCCTTTGTTCCTGCAGAACCCAATGTGGCTGGAGCATTAGACTGGAAGAGTTTGCAACAAAAACAGTATGCAGCATTCTGGGTTTTTAAGTACATAAGCCGTGGCCTCGCCACTTTGTCACCATTGGGGATTTCACACCAGTAATGTGTTGGATGGAAACTTCTATTTTCATTGTCTTTGGGGAACATGAAGTTTTTCACTGGCTGTGGCCCATGCAGTACAAGGAAGTCCCTCAGGCTACTGCTCAAGTGGGTCCACTGTCCTGGATCATCTAGACTTAAGGAACTAAACTCAGCAGCAGCTGTTTCTTGCACCTCCACCACACTCTTCTCTGATCTACACTTTTTTTCAGGAATGTGCATGGTTACATCCATTTGAGATGGAGATATGGATGCTGCAGTAGCTGCCAGGTCACCTGCACTCTGACTAACTGGAAGATCAGGCACCTCCTCACCACTCACATCCTCACTGGGGCCGGAAGGTTCACCATGAACATTTGTGTCTATGTATCTCAGGAGAGCTCCTTCCTGCTTAGATAGAAAAGCTTCCTTTGCTTTCTTTCTTTTTCTGAATGCTGCCCCAGAGGGGTGTTTTCTTCTTTCACTCATGACTCCTGTTCTGTGCCAGCTATAGTGGCTCTCAACACTCAGTTGAAGGGGACAAATAAGCAGGCTGGTAGCAGGGCCTGAGTGAGGGAAAATATCAGTGTCTTAAGGGCCTAATTGGCTCCTACTACTTCAGTCGACTTCCTGTTCTCCTCAAGTGGGTTCAGAGAAGCAGCAGGACACAGGAAGCTCCCAGAGAAGGTGGTGTTAATCAGTCCAGGCTCCTGGGGGTGCTAGAGAGGTACAGAAGAGGCTCCTCCTCCTCTCCCTCCCTCCAGCTCCTGCTCCTTTATGTTATTCCCTCTCACCTTTCCTCCTGCCTGCATGTTATGTCTCTTGTGCCCTCCTTCCTCCAGCACAGCACTCCACCATCTTTGTGCATCTAGAGCAGAGGGACTACATATGCACCAGCAGCAGACACAGTTTTCTATACTCTGGGTCCTAGTGGTGTTCCCCCCGGCCCCGTAGTCTGGCACCTGAGGCAACCGCCTCAGTTCGCCTCATGGTAAGGCCACCCCTGGCCTCGTCCGCTGGGGGTTGAGGGAATGAGGAGGGAATTGCTTGGTTCCGTGATTCTAGTAGCATAGGGCAATGTCACTGAATACTGGCACTGTTTTCCAGAGGCGGTGGTGATTTTAGCTGATATCTCATTCCTGAGAGTGACAAAGGCAGAGAGAGCACAGATGCTGCTGGTGTCCTAAAGCAGCCCAGAGGGGTATGCTGCTAGCCTGTATACTGCAGTAATGCCAGTGGTGGTTATCACTGAGTGGTGTGGGAAAGTGTCTTACTGTGCAGGAAGAAATAAGGCTGCCATCCCTAGAAAGCTTTGGCAGAGGATTGCAGGACACCTTCATGAAAGTTTAATTGAGATCTCTCAGGAGGATTCAAGGGACATCCCTGTGTACATAAACAACCTGCTCTGCATGGTCCCCCCTGCCTAACTCTAGAAGTGAATGAAAAGCAGATAGCAATTCTACTTTTCTTGGTTTGTACCACTGCCTTGTCTAGCATGAGTAAATTAGTGAAAAGTCAAAAAATTGTGTCCTGCTGCTTTGGGGATGTCATCCCTGTAATTGAAAATTTGTCTACACATTTATCGGAGGTTCCTTGCCCTGCATCGAGCTCACCCGTGCTTGACTGGTGGGACTGGCTGAACTGCAGTGGCATTAAAAACAGGTCCTGACTCATTGCACAGCTGGATCCCCTGGTTGCCTATCTCGTCCACCTCTTCCTCCTTACTGGTCACGGCAGGTGCTTGTGACCCAGACTCCTCGGCGGTATCCATGGTGCTGTTGGGGGTGGGGATGAGGTCTCCGGTGAGTATGGCAAGCAGCTCTTTGTAAAAACAACAGGTGTACAGCTTGGCACCAGATCGATTGTTGGCCTCCCTGGCCTTCTGGTATGCCTGCCGCAGTTCCTTGGCTTTCATGCAGTCCCTGTCATAGCCCTTCTCCTGCAGTCACAGTGGCACAGTGTCCCAAGGGAAGAGTGTATCACATGTCTATGATTGTTCAGCTGGATCGGAGCTGTGCCTGCAAAGCCTCTTCTCCCCATGGGTCCATGAGATCCAATATCACCTGTCTACTCCCGGCAGGAGCTTGTCTGGCGTGTGTAGCCAGCATAGCTAGCTGAACAGTTGCTCTCAACAATGGAGAGCTGCTAAGTGTGCTTGCCAAGCTGGGCAATCAGGAAAAGGAATTACAAAAACTTACAAGACTTTAAAGGGCAGGAGGGCTTCCAGTCTCTGTGACCCTGGGGCAGTGGAGTTCACAATGGTGACCAGAGCAGTCAATGTGGGACAGCTGCTGGAGGACAGTTAAAATCAGCATAACTGATGCAGTGTCTGCACTCGCACTGTGTAGACGTCAATACGGCGATCATGGCTCAGTGCTGCTTGGGGAGGTGGTGTTACTATGTCAGTGTAACGGGGTGCTTAAAGTGGTGGGAGAGCAATTTGAGTGGAGACACATGCACAACTAAGTCAACGCAAGCTCCGTTTTATCGACCTAACCATGTAGTATAGACCAGGCCTCAGAGACTGTCAAACAAGGGGGCTTTTCCTTCTAAGACTGAACTTCAGCAATAACAGCAGCAGTGACATCTCCAGTCCATCTCAACTAACTTCTTCTCTTTCCCCACAAAAGGACAGGTATTACATCTTTGATACCATCAAAGAGACTGCCACACAAGGGATTTTTCTTTCAAAAACCTCTCGAGCTAAAGGGAAAGGAAACAGAAAAATCTTGTTACTCTGAAAGTCTTATTTAATACTTTACATTTCAAATGTTTAACTGTTTTTCCTTCTTTTCTTTATCTTTAATAAAAGGATAAAAGGATTTTTAATGTGTGTTTGCCATGGTGCTAAGCAGGCAGAGGTCTCTGTATACCAAACCCTGAACCTTGTTTAATACTGTTTAATGCTAGACAGTGACTAAGTTATATTAAACCTTTGGCCTCTATATTCTATCTAAATTAATACAGTAGATGTGTGGTACTCAGGTGTGGAGGAGTTTCCTGAAATGTCTTTGCATGATTACTAGGTTACAAATAAAAATTTTAGGGAAAGTACAAGACTGAGATCAGAAAAGGGAGGCAAGGGGCATGCATGTAAGCTCATTCAGCAGACAGAAAGATACCATAAATACTGCAAAAAGAAAAGGAGGACTTGTGGCACCTTAGAGACTAACAAATTGATTTGAGCATAAGCTTTCGTGAGCTACAGCTCACTTCATCGGATGCATTCAGTGGAATCATCCAGTGAAGTGAGCTGTAGCTCACGAAAGCTTATGCTCATATAAATTTGTTAGTCTCTAAGGTACCACAAGTCCTCCTTTTCTTTTTGTGGATACAGTCTGACACGGCTGCTTCTCTGAAACCCATAAATACTGGAAACTGTGACTATATTTGTAACTGACCTTCAGGGGACAATCTACTTTCTAATCATTTTGTTCTTGATGCTTCCTATGTCTGAAACTTCAGTAGGATACCGAGCTAATTATTACAAAATATGTTCCAAATAAGCAAATCAGGAAGGGACATGGAATCTGAGGAAAATCAAATATGTGCTATGTTACATTACCACTCAAATCAAATTCATGTCTATCACATTATCACTTACTATAGTCTCTTCCACCTGGATCACACTGACTGCACTACACTGCATGATTGGCCTGTATGACTACATTTGTCAGAATACACTGTATGAAGATGAAAAAAATAGCGTATTATTTAGCATTTAACACGTTATGTTATTTTAGAAGTATCGAGTGCTAGAATATGGGGGAGACTTACACACACACAAGCTATTGTAGGACTTATGACATGCATACAAGAACATAACCCTCCCATTTATCTTCCTTATTCAGTCTACTATTAAATGCATCCATGCTTTTTAATTTATGCCTCAAAATGACATTTGGAAATCTTAATATAATATAAGAAAAATTATCTCATTTATAATAATGGTGATGGGTGCTATAGAAAACACTAAGGACTATGTTGTCATTTTATGATTGCCCTGTGTAAGGCTGCCCCGGAGAAGCCTGGGAGAGAGTTTGTGACTCAGAGTCACATTGATTCTCCCAGTCTCCTTGCTATTCTAGGGAGGAAGTATTCAGATCTATGTCTGGTATAGCATACTTCCCCTGGCACAGATATATAGGCTGGTGCTTTGGGGGATGGAGGGGTGAAGGGATGGACCCTTAGTTCTGCCCCTTCATAGCTCTGTGGATTTTACTTCCCCTCCCATGCTGCTAACCATGTTATGGGGAGCCAAAGTAAAGGGGCACCAGATGCTTCTTTCACTCCACTATGCAGCTGTACAAACTGAGCCACTATGACACTTTGATAGCTAGTAGAATATTAACAAAGTTTTAAAAAAGGACTTTAAAAACACCTCAAAATTTTTGCACACAGACCATCTTTAGGAAGTGGCTATTTAGTGAATCTCTGTTGATGGACAGTCCAGCTGACATTCATTCTTCTGCCTCACAATTCCCTGCCTTAGATAAGTGCAACAGACCTGCAATACTGGGGCTCAGCCAATCACCTTCCCTCTTTTCCCCTATGGCAGAACTGGCAAACAGCCTGGTGGGTTTCTTCACCTTCCTTTTGGCATTCAGGAAGTCTGGTTGGGATGCAATGTTTGTTGCAACTTTTGGCAGGTTTCCAGTGAAGACTGCAAATGACTCACAAATGATTTGTGGACCCTTAGCTCTGATTTTGGGCTAGTCAGGCACTAGGTTTTGAGTATTATCTTGGTTTAGTGGGGATTCCAGACTCAATGTGTCACTCAGCTTGAGGCTCCCTCATACTAATACTTGACCTCATCTGAGGAAGGGAGAAGGGACTCTGGCCATTTGTACCAAGTCCCTTAGCTAGGAGATTGAGAGAGAGGGTATGGATGAGAACCTCCTCTAAGGTGCCACAAGTACTCCTTTTCTTTTTGCGAATACAGACTAACACGGCTGCTACTCTGAAACCTTCCTTATGGCTTCATTTATGTCTGTGACCAGCATGAAATACATGCTGACCTCTCCTGCTGGGTAGTGTTCATGGCAGTGATTCCCAAACTTTTTCAACTGTGCCCCCCCCCTTACCTGGTCTGTGTTCCCCTGGGAGCTGGGGATGGTGCTAGGGGGTGATGAATGGGGCAGGATGGGGACAGGGAGCTGCACTCTAGGAGAGGAGGGATGTGTGGGGAAAGATGTGGGAGGGGGAGCTACTCTCCGGGGGTGGAGGGGTGAGTGGGGCAGGATGGGAGAAGGGGGAGCCATACTTTTGAGGGGTGAGGGGGGAAGGACAGGGGAGGAGAACCCATGCTCTTGCATTTGGGGGTTCCTGGGGCAGAGGAGGGAAAGCCGCACTCCAGGGGTGTGGGGTGACTGAGAAAGAGCAGGGGAGGGGGAGCCATGCTTGGGGCAGGACAGGGAACTGCTGGTACCTCTTTCAATAGAGCTCTTCCAGGCTCCAGCAGCAGCTGCTGTTCTTCCTTCCCCACAGTTACTGCAGGTAACTGGACTTTTAGTGTCTGGTCAGAAGTGCTGACTGGAAACTGCAAGGTTCCCTTTCCGATTGGACTTTCCGGTCGAAAACTGGGCACCTGACAACCCTAAGCTTGGCCAGGGGCCTGTGGCTGGCAGCTTGGGCCAGGTGGGGAGCTGCAGCTCGGGCTGGGGCCAGGGCGGGAGTGAAACTGGGAGCGGAACGGGGCTGGGTGGTGCTCTGTCCCTGCCCGCCATGCCCCCCTGGACATTCCTAGGTCCCCACAGTTTGGGGACCACTGGTTTAGAGTGTTTTTAAGATTGAGTTAATGGTTAATTAATAAAGTTGTGGCTTCTTAATTGAACCAACATTGCTTTGCTTGTGTTCCATTGTGTTGCATCCAGATCTAACCAGTCAGATGTATATACAATGAATTATATAAAAGATATCCTAAAAACCCTACAAAACTGATCAAAATCGTCACGGTTATTTGCACTACTTTACATGGACCATCAGATATCAAATTGTGGTATCACCAGATAAAGATTTCCAGTTTCATCCAAAATTTATAGACCTTCAAAACTCTCAGTACAAATGCCTATTTATTTAAACTCGAGGTAAAACGTTTTAGTAAATTCTAAATCTTATCTGCTTGTTCCATAGATTCTGATAAAACAACTTATTTTCAAACTGAAAATAATCTCATGCTGTCATAAACAGTAAGTATATATATAGTTTAACTTTCAAATGTTAGCCAAAATTTGGCAGGGAAACAAATTGCTCCACTAGAATCAATATTTATAAATTCTTCCTTAAGAAAATGCTTGTTCCCCTGGCCACACTAGGGAAACATTAAAACTTGATAACTTGGTAAATAGTGCCACTCTGAGAACAAATTGCATTAATAGTAGCAGAAACATGCTCTCTCCTCTGTTCAATAAATTAAATACTTTCCATAACTTCTGTCTCCCATGTGTTGACAACATTGCTGGACTTCTATTTCAAAATGAATAGTAAATCACATAATAAAGATCTGTAGTTTTGTTTACAATTTTAAAGGTAAATTTTGCTCCTCAGAAAAATGTAGAACTGATGGACAGACCAAAGACAGGTGTAGTTCAGACACATACTCAACAAACTTCTCACAAACAGCTCTGTGAATGCACTTCAATCCTGGCCTGCTGTACTTTCTGCTTTGCCACTGACAGAGCGCTGCCAGCACACCTCAGCCTTACAATTGGCCATTTCAGTCTTCAGTCCTCAGCTTTAGAATGCTAGACCTGACTTTGGTCTGATCCAAAACACACTGAAATCAGTGGAAAGAGTCCCATTAACGTCAATAAAGCTTTGAGTCAGGGCCTAATTGTACCCAATTGGTTTTTATTTTGGGGGATGAGTCCATTTTAGTATGAAGACCATCCTGCTCCTTTTTGTTTTATTGGCACTGGGTTTGAAGTGAACCAGGAGCTCTAGAAATGTGCCATCTTGATACTGAAAATATATATACTTCACTGCTCTGTTCAATTTAGCCTCTTACCAATAGGCCACAAATCAGTGTAAGGAATACAGGAGCAGCAATAGAATAATGATACCTAGCTCTTATATAGCCCTTTTCATCTGTAGTTCTCAATGCACGAGAAGCACCTCCTACCTGTGTGTCTCATCCATCTATTGTATTTTGTCATTAACCTAGAATGCAAACTCTTTAGGGCAGGGACTGTCTCATAGAGCACCTAGAACAGTGGGGTTATAATCCCTGAATAGGACACTATGGTATTACAATAATAATACCAAAAATAAAACCTGACACTGAGCAGCTGACAGCTTCTGTGCCACAATACTAGAAGCCAATTTCAAAACAAGGGAGTATGTCAATAAAGGAGAGACATACAGCCCTTATCAGAGAAGAATGGACCACAACACTATAATTTTGGTGCCTTTCCTTGGTGTCCCATCCCCACAGCTGTAGGACTTCCTAAATTCTATATAGTCCTCTTCTTGGAGTGCAGTATTTCTCCTGAGAACAAGGCCTGAGGGGTTCGTTGATTAATAATCATAAATGTTAGATGTCAGTGAGGGTAAGTCAGCAATTCACATGAATGACAGATGGGTCAGTTGTTTTGTTTTTTAAACTGTAAGTCATGAACTAATTCACAACATTAAAGGCAACAAACACATTTGTAACACAATTGCAGCAGGAAATAAACAAATAAAACATGCTGTACTGTCCAGTGAAGAAATTGCATGTAATTAAAGCTTTATTCTTAAGAGTATATTGACAAACAATCTTAAATCTTTTAATGAATAATAGTTATTTTCTTTTTTATATGAAGTAGATAGCTTAATCCTTTCCCCAAAAGCCCTTATTTCCAAAAGCATTTCTCCATAAATGTCTCTTGAGTCTTGGTATCATGTAAGTTAATGAATGCCTGGGTTATAATAAATATTAGGTAGCTGACATTTTTAAACAATAATTGAATAGTTTGGTTTCCACCCAAAGTTATTAGTAAATCGAACTTGTTCAGGAACAGAAAAAAGACTGGTTACCTTGATGAAAGATGAGTGCCTAGTCAGATGTTAGAATTGGATAGTAGAAGAAAAAAGTCCCTTGCTTTGGGACTGGATGAAAGTGTTTGTTTTTGGTAGTTGTTCTAACTATAGCGGGATGTAACCAAAGGCTTTTTGCCAGTTAAATGACTTAACAGTCAAAGCAACTCTTCCTCTTTTTACCACACTCAATATATCTCTTCCTGGCTATAGAAAGAGAATATTAAGTGCCCTTCCTTTATGAGTTACCTTCTCCTGAAAGGCCTTGGAAGAAGCAGACAGAAGGAGAACTTAAGGAGAAGTTGAGGTAAAAGATAGTATGCCTGACAGCCCTTTCATCATTCTCTTAATCTCCCTCATCCTTCAAGGAGGAAAAATTATCCCCTCGCAATATTATAGTATACAGGAGAAGGGGATTTAGGAGGAGAGTTAGACCCAGGTCCAGCTCCTTAGAGGACATAGACCCCAAACTCATCTTGGCCTCCTTAATATGGATGTTCTCTTTCTGAAGATTGTTCTGTTGCAGGCTCTGAAAGGGCCATATAGTCAATGAACTGTAAATATCATGTAAAGGGAAAAAAAGAGGCATCATAATGTTACGTCAATCTGTAAGTGAAGCCACAGTTGATATGAATGTCTCCTTTCTGGAGGCTCTATACCAGAGGGAAAGAAGACTGAATTTGAGGGTGACTTGGCCCTGAAAGTAAGAGGAATCTTGGTGGTGGTTGTTTGTGCTGCTGAGTTTCTCACAGTTATGGTGTCTCTGGAAGCAGGAGTGAGTGGTCCATTATTCAACTTCCTTTATAATCTTGCATTATCCAGAAAGGGAAAAGAATAGGTCACTGGCAACTTCTCCCATCTTTCCTGCTTTCTCGAGGGAAAAGTTGATTACCAGATGCTTAACTTTTCTTATATCAGAGTCTGATGACATGAACCAGCTTGTGTATGTTGTTTTAATATTTCCCTCTTCTAATGGTCTCTCTTATGATAATCTGACCCTCCTGTGTTGTATAGCCCTTTCTTCCAGACACCTCCATTCTAGGTCAGTTCTGTGCTCTTTCTTATGGTACAGCCAGAAATCATCAATGGATGGTTACATGATAAAGGTGCTAAACAAACTACTCAGAATGAAAATCCAGCCCTTGGGGATGCACTTCACATACTCTGGCTAATAGGGCCTGGT